>NC_064002.1:6382804-6693204 GCF_932276165.1 Plutella xylostella
GTTAAGTTATAAGACCATAGTCGAAAATCCAAAAAATATTTTTACTTGGAAATCAGTATCTTTGAGGTCAATCCTTTGTTATTGAAGAGAAAAACGTAAGCAATGCCGCTCACTGTAAATAGATGCATTTACTGCACAGCCGAAGGCATTCAACGGCTTCTTCAACACTGCTATTGTTTAACTTGTATCAATGTTATTCAAAACGGCTAAGTAATAATGATATTTATGAATACAAACTTGAATGTAAAGACAAAATATATTATGTTCTGTACTTTAAAACAATATTAACAAATACAAATTCCGAACATTGTTTTGCAAAATGAAATATAAATTTGTTGAACATGTAATTAAGTTGGTGAAACGGCTATATTGTTTGACACGTATGCAGTAGTCGGTAATCTTTACCACCCCATCAGTCTTGATTAGCCGTGACTCATCGGCCACTACGAAGGTGGGTGTACTCCGCTACATCGACATTTGAAACATAAATCACTCCGAAATTTAATGTTACGCTAATGAAGTCTTCGCTTAACGACTACAAAGCTGAAGTTAATTAGGTACAATCCTCTTAATTTTGTGTGAAGAAGGTAACGCGATGCAAAACTTAATGAATGCTAATTTTAGGATTGTTTATCGCGTTGGCGATTATTATTTAACTATTTTAAATGGTTTTTGTGAATATCATAATCGAAATTAAAATGTTTATGACGCCATCCGTCAAAAGATGGTGATTCATCCTGATGACGATATCAGCGGAGATCCAAGAGGGGACACTGCCCCACACATTCAAGATCATAATAATATCACAGTTCAAAATGACTCATCTGATAAACACTCTGCAGTTTTGCTATCGATTTTGCTAGCTTGCAGCTATAAGATAATTTGTCAAGAATCGTGAAGTTGTAAGGCATCGGTGTTTCGGTGATTGATTACGCCGAAGGTCGTCGGTTTCGGACAGCCGTCACGTGGCTGGGGCAGTCGGCTTACGGAGGAGCTCAGGCAATCTCATTAGGGGCTTCATCAACCTACTATGTAGATACTGCGATTTTATGCTTGTATACTGTACTGTATACATATCTATTTATATTTAAAAGTACAGTGTATTAATAACGATAAAGCGGATTTATAAGTTCTTAAGGCATATACTTGTACGAACTTTGATAGGAATAAGATACCTTATCGATTTCATTAGAAATATTTTGTTACGGTCATCCGGTTATTCGTTATCAAAGTTATATCGATAAGGTGTGCTGGACCAAGAATTTATGCCTGTCATTGCCGTTATATACGTCAATGGAACTTTTTCATTGCTCGCGAGTTTAGATCATGTATTTTAAGAAAAGCTGTTAACAGTATGAAATGCTGGTCATTTAAATATATTTCCCTATTGTTGCAGGTTACCCACAAGACGACCCACAAGGTGATGGTGCTGAAGATGAACCAGCAGCGCGCCAACCGGCCCAACATGCTGCGCGAGGTGCAGCTCATGAACAAGCTCAAGCACCCCAACATCCTCGGGTGAGTGGCGAATACTGAGTGTATTTGAGCAATGAAAAAGTTCCACTAACGAACTGTCGGCACCAAATGACCCCGATTTGTTTAAACATTTAATTTAAAATCGAGACTTAATATTTACGTTTTTAGTCAGTTATATTCTGATGTGATGTAAAATGTACTACAATATTGGAGAAGGCGTCATCAAGCTAGCCTTTTCCGTTTAAGAGTAATTTGGTGCTATTGTCACTGGAAATTTTTCATTGCTCACTGCAGTGTAATAGAGGAATGGATGGCGCAGTGGATAGTGACTCTGACTGCGGTGCCCACGGGTCCCGGTTCAAAAACAAATGTTAATAACTCCCCAATTTAAGAGGAGCCCTATGTTCTGTAGTAGTATTTATGGACTGTTTGTGTGTGTGTGAATACAAAATCCTCCAGGGTCGAACTGTATATTGTATATCTTAATGCCCACGTAATACCAGTACTAAAATCGTCCAAGCGAAATGAATTACAGTATTTTCCATCTGATTAATGGGGAGTATTCGAAGAAAACGCTTATTATTTTCAACCATTATCTGAACGATAACCTTCACCAATCTTTTTGTGTTCTATGCAGTTTTACATATTTATTGCGAATATTATTTTAATTGTCTTACATGGGAACACGTAAACACAAGAACTTCTCGAGTAAACTCCAGTTTATTGTCCAGAAACCTTCAGTAGCGCAAACATTAGTGGTGATTTCATCAAAGTAAACATTTGACCTGGAGCGGTGAAATAACGGTATCTTTCGTTTACATAATGGCTTTATTTAATAACGCCTACTCACTAAGTTTGCAGTTAAATATGCGATTATAAGAGTTGGGTAAAATTACCTCATTGTTGTATATTGTATAGAAAGCTGCATTAAGTAGAACAATTTGATGAAATCAACATAATGAAATGTCTTATTACGGTTTTGAAACCGATTACACTGGCTGGACCAAGGGACCGATTTTCGTATGTGTTATAGTTTCAGAAATTCTTAAGGGCCCGTACAGGGTGACGTGCCGCGCCAATTTTGGGTTTTCAATGCTCTTCACACAGCACACGCAGTGACACGCACACATGTAAGTTTGCACAGTGGGTCGATAAACTTTTACTCGCCAACTTTATTGACAATAGGGAATATGCGTAATTTTTTTTTATACTTTTATTGGATAGTTTTACATCACTTTATTATAGTAAAAAAAAATTCAACGCCAAAATAAGTAATTTAAGGTATTTTAAAGAAAGTTAAAAAATTACAACCATCACGACCACTTTGAAATTCCCGTCAGGATGGCGGGCTGTCGTGACGTCATAATCGTTTAATTTCACGGCTCAGAATAATGAGTCCGTCAGTCGGCATAGATTTTTTACCTAATCAAGTAATCACAGAGTACTTTTGTATTTTCAACAAACCAATGTTGTCATGGTAACAAACGAAAAAGGAAGTGTATAAAGTGTGATCAGTGGCTGTTTTGTAATGGGAGCTCGTAAATAGCTGCTAGTAGCTCTTTTGAAATGGGAGCGCGCAAACCAGAGGACCTTTGTACACAATACGAGTATTACGCTATTATGGCAATATGAATATAAAGTAATATTTGTATTGTATGTAAGTACTTACTGTAACTTTGGTTCTCAGTAAGAGAGACTAGGGTTAGTGGGTCATTCTATTCTATTATCTGTGGGGGTGTAAGAACCTGCACCTGGCTCTCTTGAATGGAACCATTGTGCATATCTCAAAGGTCTAAACCCCCTTATCTAAACTATCGAATAAGATTCCCTAATATTTGGGCACACGGCTCTCGACTTTTCAATAGTCTTTGCTGTCCTTTTCCGCAGCTGGCCACAGTTTACTCGTTCATACTGCGTAATAAATTTAATGTGTCCAGTTCTTCTGATTACGAGAATTCTTCCATAACTTAATTTAGAAAAAAATAACAACTTTTGAAATATACTAACGACTGCCATTAACCTAAAAGTAGAAAGAGCAACTTGTGTCATGTTCATGTCATAATACTTACAATACAAATTTAATTTTATTGTGTTGCAATATGAAGCATATTTGAGTGGCTCGTTGACTAGCGAATGGCTGTTTACGCCTCATTACAATAGAACAACTAGTGGCAGCCCATACACTACCAACAAAAAATATAAATAGTCCTAAACTTTGCAAACAAACAAGCATATCAAACAAGAAGTGGAGAGGTTATAGGAGGCTAGGATCTACTCGTATTGGAGGAATTTTTATGTGATCCATCGTATCTGATCACAACGAGCATCACAAATACTCGGTGACATTAACATTTCTTTGTTTACACTTGACATTTATTTAACTATACGCAAACGCAAAGAAGTTATTATTCTGAGATTGATATATAAAGAATTATGACGTCACATCCGCCCTAAGAAAATGGGTGACGTTTCTCGGAAGTTAGAATTTACCGAAGTTTTTTTGTACTTTTCAACTTCATTTACTTGCTCAAAAATAAATTATAATCAAAAATAATGATGGAGTCGTAGTTATGAAACAACAAAGTTTATTATAAATAATATTTGACCTTTATTTGAACCACTTGCATATTCCCTATTATGTTCAAGTACATTTTGGGTGATTTTAGGGTAAGTACCTAAGTATAATTCTTACTTACACTGGTAGGCACCAGGAAAGAGTAGAAATTAATAGGGGTGCCACTTTACTCTATACTCGGAACCCGATTAGCTTTCTCAAACAAATGTGGTATTTACTTGTAGAAAGGTAACTACAAGTATTAAAGTGTAGATAATAAGTTTCGGGCATCCTCCAGCCAACTGAACCCCGACGACAAAGCAAAGTAAATACATAGTGTCGCAAAAAGGCTATACTAAGCCAAAAGGGGATGACTCAAGGGGTCATTCTGAACAACTTTTGTTCTACGAGATTTGCAAATTCGCGAAAAAAAATATTCGTTTTCCATGGTAAAAAGTCACATGTCCAACAAAGTTTCTATGAAAAAGGTTTTTTTTTGTTAATTTCCAAAACTCGTAGAGCAAAAGTTCAGAATGACCCCCTGTCTTACTCCTTTTTACCCGACTGCCGAAGGAGGAGGGTAATGTTTTTTGATTGTATGTATGTATATATGTATGTTTGTCTGTTTCTTTGTTCCCTCCTGTAGCCTAAACGGCTTGATAGATTTTGATGTATGAGGTATTGTTAGAAGCGTATTGATGGCGCGATGGCTATAGGCTATGTGACGTTCCATTAAAATGTACATAGCGCCCTCTTGAGGACATAACGTGATGATCGAAAAAATAATAATTCAACTTTGCCGTGTAAGGTATCAAATGAAAGGACTTGATTTTCACATTACAAAAATATGCATATTGAAGGTATTTAAATAACAACACCAAAATTATTGAAATAAAAAATGATCATGAACTACCTACCGACGTAAAATTTCATAAAATAAAAACAACTAAAAAGTTACAAATAAAAAAATACAATTATAAAAAACTAAAAACCTGACTGTACGCTAAAAACATGAAAACGAGTCCCAATGTTAATGGAAAGTATCGCAGGCGGGGACCAACTTGACCGCCACTCAAGGCCGTTTTCTAAGTAACATTCAGCTAAATGGTGAACCCTCTGCTGGTATAATTTGTTTATATACCGCAATTTTCAATACCTGTAAGTACATTTTTTGGCAGCATAATATTTTTACTTAATTTTAGGGTTTCGAACGTCAAAAGAAAAAAAGCAACCGTTATAGGATCTCTTTGTTGTCCGTCTGTCTGACTGACTGTCTGTCACCGCCCTTTTTCTCAGAAACGGGTAAAGATATCAAGCTTATATTTCGCATAGATGGGGAGTACCCCAAAAAATATATTATGGTACTCCCTGTCCCACACAAGTAAATTGGGTCTTATATTTTTTCCAGTTATTTTGATGTGTATCCTTTTTTTTATTTGTTATTTTGTATAAGTATGTGTTTCTTTTCTTTAAATCTGTATTTTTTTGTTGTTGCTGTCTATGTGTCGAAAAAATGTATCTTTATCTTCAAATCACGCCATCTATCGTTTGTTTTTTTTGTGGCTACTGTCTATAGAAGAAATTCCGTCATTGACAATTTTACGTTACGAATTTATTTTTATTTATTTTATTTTTATTTTTACATTTTCGTGGAGAATCAACAGCATTTTGTTAATAAATAATTATTACTTATGAACACATAACAACTTGATGCCATTAACAGAATGAACTTAGTAAACCCAGTAAACCTAACACATCCAGAGGAAAAACAAAATCTCTTTCTCTCTCTCTGAAAAACATACTTAATAGCCCAAACTCGATGCTTTTAGCTATTAACATCTTTGAAATAAAATTGAGCCACCACCGTGTTACTGCCCTCATCAGATCCTCACGAGACCATACCTCAACCAGCACCAAGAGACTGTATTTTTGATCCCTAACCTAATGTTCGTGCGTATTGTCATCACTTAGATCCATTCGCTATATTCCTGCTCCTCATCAGACCTTTACGAGACTGTAATATCACGAGAATATTGCACACTATCTAATTTAATTTAATGTATTGAATATACTGGAAGAATTATGCTTCCTCAATTTCAAATCAAATTATGTTGGTGTCATAAAAGTTGAAAAAGTGCAATGACAACCAATGTGCAGTGATTTTGTATCTGTACACGATAAGATCGCGAGCTGTCAGTGCTGCCTAAACCGACGTGACCCTTCTTTGGAGGCCAGCGGCCAACTGAGTCAAACGTCACTTGTGTTTATGATTTTATAACACAGAAAGCCGCCATAGATATTTGTATGAAGATTTGAGGGAAAAAAATTGCTCAAGTTTGGGATTAATTTACACAAAATAAGTGTGTGTTTATTAAAAAACAAGGTATTTAGCGCCTAGTCCAAGCCTTTAACTTTATAATATGATAAAAATCATATGAAAATTCTTTATAATTACGACACAGTTGTTACAATACGGGAGTGTGATTGACTGGTTTTTCTTGATATTCTGAAATTAATTTACAGTTATCCATAATCATTTACTTAAATTCGAATGATTCAGCACCTAGCTAGACTCTTCAACTACCTGTGTGATTTTTTTCAAGGCTGTAGAGCATCATTTACTACATAATTCTATGACAATGCCAACCCTCGATTCCCTATTGCAGACCCTTAATCTGACCAATCTAAAAAGTCACCTGTATTCCCTAATGTAGGTACCAAATCGTTTTTTGAATAAAGCTCGACTGTCCGATTCGACACCACCATAAATGATCGAAGACACCACCAGTCAAACTTGATGATCGTACCTTTTGTTTCGCTGCTTTCTTCGTGCAAACACATCACGGAGTGTTATTTCAAATCCCATTGTCTGCGTTTGTATTAACTCACTGATAAATACGGAAGTGGCATATTGTTGTTTGAGCCTTCTATTACTTTTGTATGTATTGTGCACAAGCATTACTAATACTTTGCTGAGCGAGTAATAACTTTCTGAAGTAATATTGTGTACAAACATCGTACAACAGTGCTGCATGATCATCATTATATTACATTAAACGTTTAAATTCTATATATTTTTATTAGTCGAATCGTATTTCATACTTTTTACATCGTAATTCAAAGATTCACGTAACCGTTACTACATTTTCTAAACAATGAGCAGTTAGTCAGCGATTGAGTTCCTTATTGGAACTTTTTCTTGTTAAAAACTTTCACTGATGATCTTTGATTTCATAGATGTCATGGCGCTCGTAGCAAAGGTTGGTTTTTCTGCACGCGAGTCGTTTTAATTAGCAATTTGCATTGATGGTGTTGCCATTGTATGACAGCCTTGGCAGAAGCCTCATTGCATGATCCTCGACAGATAATGCCGCTATTATTTATAATAACTTGCAATTAATTCGTTTCTTCACTGTTCTTATAAGGTATGATTTAAGTATTTTAGAGTCTCTTATTGTTTGCTTATCTTCATTGATATCCATTTATTCTGACTCAGTACGTGCTCTTAATTCTAATTGTAGGTGATCTAATAATTTCTCTCGCGAGTCTAGTAAAAGTTTATAATTCATAGTTTTCTCGGCGGTAATCAATAATCATAACTAATAAAGGCCTAGCCCTAGTCAGGAGTGATAAATAACACTTCAATCACAGTTAAAGCACTTTATTCACTTATCACTTTAAGTATAGGTACACGTTACACAGAAACCACAACCGATCACAACACCTCATGCTTCAACGTCTGTCGATAGACTGACTACTTCACTCTGTGAGTGATGATACTCATGACAAGTCTTTAGTAACGGGGTTTGACTACAGGTGGCGACACTAGACTTACTTCCTATAAAGTCAAACCCCGCTATTATTAAATCTTAATTAATATTATTCATTCTAAAATCTTCTCAGTATTTACTAATATTAATAACAATTTTAAATCAATAGAGAAATGAAAACATTACTATTCTTAAAAGTAAGTTTACTTCCTTGTTTACAATTTGATTCGAACTTCCGTTTAATAGAAACACTTAACCAATTATTCCAATATTCATCATACATACATACATTTTAATGATTTCAGTATATTTAATTAATACCTAAATGCGTAATAACACTAATAACGCTTACAGCTCGGCCATCTGACTTTCTGGTACGTCCTCGTACAATTGCTTGGATGAATTTACCTCTAATATGAGTATATAATTATACAGTAATAAAGATTTCCAAACAAAATATATTCATATCTATCGATTTTAATGATATTCACCCAAACATTATTTATCAACAACACTAATCATAAATCATAATATAATTTAGACTTAACTATATTATTTTATTTTATTTTAATCTATGCCATAAATACTAGGTATAGCTACTAATGACGAAAAATATTATTAATATAGTTTACTTGTTTAAGTATATAATTCTGCACTATCTTAACTACTAACATTCACACGAAATTAAATTTGACATAGAGGCAATTTCTATTATTATGTTTTCAAATTTTCGATTACATGCAATATACAATATTTTTTTTAAATGCTGCTAACATTGATATTTGATTTTTCTTTTTCATATAAACTGAAACTACCGATTCCTATTAAACTTTAGTGATTGGATTATTTTAATTTCAATATTGTTAATAACCAACTGTTTACTAGGCTAGACTTTCAACATCACTGCCATTAATCCCATCATCTGAAGAACTGTCTAAGTCAGTAGTGAGATTTAGCCAGGGGCGTAATTTATCGATAGATACTATTGCTTCGTATCGTTGATTACGTTTCCTTGTGATAGGTGTGTCTTCTATTACAAATCTGTCATTAGGAAGAATTTTCGTCACCCTGTATGGGCCTTGGTATTTGGCCATGAGTTTTTTGGATTTGCCATCGTTAGACCCTACATCTCTTTCAACGCGAACGAGATCTCCTTCTTTGTAATGACTTGGCTCCTTTCTCTTTGAATTAAATCTTTCCCTATCTTTTTCTTGTTGTGTTTGAATGAGTTGCCCAACCTCTTGTCTCATCTCAGTTATTTTCTCTGGGGGAACGACGTTAATTGTGTCATCAATAACGTCGTTCATGATAGACTCTGAGGCGTTGATCGACCTATATCCAAACACAAGCTCGGATGGGCTCTTTTTGGTTGTTTTGTTAACTGTGGTGTTCAGTCCAATCTGTATTTCGGGTACATGTTCATCCCATGCTCTATCGTCTTGGCCATGGCTTTTTGTTGACAAAGCGTCCACGATGGTTCTATTAAACCGCTCCACTTGCCCATTTGCCCTTGGCGTGGCTACCGCATTGAGGATGTGTTTAATCCCCGTCCCTTTTATAAAGTTTTGGAAAGCGGTGCTCGTAAAACAAGAGCCACGATCTGTAATTAGCCTGGAAGGTGCTCCAAAATAACTGATGTGTTCACGAATCACTCGGATTGTGGTCAGTGTTTTGGTATTGCGGACGGCTGTTATATTTACGTATTTCGTGAATCCATCCACTATCACGAGTAAGTAGCAATTGCCTCGTTTGCTGCGTACAAAGGGCCCGAGGTGGTCAGCATGTATAGTGTGGAATGGCCTTTCCACTTTAGGGATTGGGTGAAGGAAACCCTCCTTTGGTCCTCCTGCTGCCTTGTGGTGCGCACATTCCAGGCAGGCTCCGACGTATTTTTTGACAAAGCGGCGCATTTTTGGGAACCAGTACGTATCTTTGATACGACTTAATGTTTTATCAAAGCCAAAATGCCCAATGTTATCATGATTGCGCTTTAAGACCTGCCATCGAACGGCTTTGGGAACAACCCAGCGGAGTCCGGCTTCTGTAATGCGGTACACACGACCGTTCTTCAGTTTGAAGTTCTTAAGAACATCAACTGCTTTTTCCGCGTCGAGACTAAGCAGTGTGGACTTATTGGATGATACCTCATCATCTATGGTTTGAGCGGTACTAAGCCAGTTGTCGGTCTCAATATTAAGCACATCTAGAATATGTGATTCTGTTACCGCAGGTTGGACTGCGTTCCGACTGAGTGCATCCGCATGAGCCATTTTACTACCCGGTCGATATTCGATGGAACAGTCAAACTCTTGCAACTGTATCCACCAACGGGCTATACGCGGCACTAAATCCCGTTTCGTGAGAGTAGTCCTTAGAGCGTTGCAGTCTGTATATATTTTAAAGTTTATGCCCACCAAATAGACTCTGAATCTGTTTAGGGATGCAATCACTGCTAACGTCTCCAATTCGAAGGAATGCAGCTTTTTTTCATCATCAGTCGTTTTTCTGCTGAAATAGGAGACAGGTCGTAATAGCCCTGATGAGTCTCTCTGCATAAGAATGCCAGCCAAACCATTTTTGCATGCGTCTGTATGTAATTCTGTGATAGCAAGGGGGTCGTACAGAGCAATAACTGGTCGCTGAATCAGGGCTCCCTTAAGAGTTTCAAATGCCTTATTTTCAGTTTCTCCCCACTTCCAGTCACAATTCTTCCTCAAGAGATCGGTCAAAGGCCTAGCTATGAGAGCAAAGTCTTTGACAAACCGCCGGAAGAAACTCGCAAGGCCAATAAACTGTCGCACTTCGTGTTGGTTTTTCGGGGCGGGAAATCTACCTACTGCCTCTGTTTTACGACTGCCTGGTCTGATGCCATCTGCGCTCACTTCAAAGCCCAAAAAGTCTATGTTGCTATAAAAGAAGTGGCACTTGCTGAGCTTGAGAGTAAGCCCACCATTCCTGAGCAAACTTAAAACTTCTCGTAAGCGGGCAATACCTTCCTCAAAGTCATGTGCTGGGATGAGAATGTCATCCATATAAACGACTGCAAATTTCACTTTAGCGTCTGCCAAAATTTTGTATACCGTCCTTTGAAACACCGCAGGCGCATTGACAAGCCCGAAGGGCATTCTTAAATATTCAAATTGCCCATCTGGTGTAACGAAGGAAGTCTTAGGCCTTGACTCTTCCGAGATTGGTATTTGATAATACCCGGAAGCCAAATCCAGGGTGATAAAAAAATTGTGCCCTGCAAGTTGGTCAAGCTGATCCTCCACTAAAGGTAGTGGGAAGTGCTCTTAGTTCTTGACCGTTCGCTGCATTCTCGTTCACTGCTGCGGCGTATACTTGGTGACCTTAGGACACGCCGTCGACGACGCTCACGGCCGCTGCTCCTGCTCCGCGTCCGTGACCTTCGCTTGGACGGTCCAGCTGCCTCATGTTGCATGGGTGGCTCATGGACATGCTCATCTTCCATCTGAAACTTCGACATCAAGTGTGAGTTCATCATAGTAAATATAAAAATGCACTATAACGGTTGGTCCATCATGCCACGTTACGTAAATATATGTGTAGGTCATAAAAAAAGCATATTATTACCACTTAACGCCATGTCAGAACATCCAACATGTGTGGCAATTATGAACAAAAAGTGAAGAATACTAACAAAATAGGCATGTGTTATTCCTGGAATAACAATGTTCATTTAACACTCGGAATCGTTTGCATTGATAACCTAATTATTATCCTCATTCAATCTAGTAGTACACTTGTCCAAAATTATAATGAACATGCAGATCTTCACACCTGAATCATTAAATTGTAAGAGCCTTAAAAAAACACTTGCATTTTGCACCTTGTTCGAAAAAATGTGTCACATAATCGAAAACAACCGATCTGTCAAAGATTTCTATGCGCATTATCAACTTTGGAGCACTGTAAAAAGGTTTTAAAAAAAGAAATAATAAAAAAAATATAGCTTGAAAAATTGTTGTTATAACCGTTTAAAATAAAATAAAATAGATTTATTCATTGCGGGTTTAACGACAATTCAAAAAAAAAATGTGCATATAAAACTTCATTGTTAGGATCACTAAATTCCTCAAAACATTTATTTTGTAAGTAATCATCAGTGTAGGTAATTAATTTTATCTAGAAAAGTATAAATATTTCAATAATAAAGAGTATCATGTTACATAATAATATACTTATAAACATATATTATGTATCCGAGGCAAAATATGCAAGTAGTATTGTAAATCTAATATTGCCTATATGGCACGTTTCAGCGTCTGAGTACATTCACGCTATAATATATTGTACAGTCAAAAATAAAATGAAGTAGTTCATAAAAACACAAAAAAAAAATTACTTACGTTTTTTGTTTGGGCGTGGCGAGAGATTTAGTGTTAAATTCTCGTTCATCCAACTTCTGAACTAAAGGCCTAGCCCTAGTCAGGAGTGATAAATAACACTTCAATCACAGTTAAAGCACTTTATTCACTTATCACTTTAAATATAGGTACACGTTACACAGAAACCACAACCGATCACAACACCTCATGCTTCAACGTCTGTCGATAGACTGACTACTTCACTCTGTGAGTGATGATACTCATGACAAGTCTTTAGTAACGGGGTTTGACTACAGGTGGCGACACTAGACTTACTTCCTATAAAGTCAAACCCCGCTATTATTAAATCTTAATTAATATTATTCATTCTAAAATCTTCTCAGTATTTACTAATATTAATAACAATTTTAAATCAATAGAGAAATGAAAACATTACTATTCTTAAAAGTAAGTTTACTTCCTTGTTTACAATTTGATTCGAACTTCCGTTTAATAGAAACACTTAACCAAATTATTCCAATATTCATCATACATACATACATTTTAATGATTTCAGTATATTTAATTAATACCTAAATGCGTAATAACACTAATAACGCTTACACTAATAAATCGATCGCTGCAGAAATTTGCCTCTAATGGCACAATAGCTTTCGGTTTCTAATTTATTAGATTTCTTAGTGCTCAATAGGTCGTTTACATTTATGTTCTCATCATTCACGACACAAATGGTCAATTGTATCATCTTCTTTCTAGTTCATGTTCCCACAACTTCAAACTGTCTTTGTGAAACAACTTATGTAATTTCCATGCCCACTGCAGTTTTGGCCGAAACCTTGTGTAATTATGTTGTTCAGAATCTATGACATCAAATTCCACTCAAACCAAACACCGATGATATCCAGAGCTAATGCAGTAATAATAAACCTTTGAGCTATTGCAACTATTCAATTTGAATCCCAACTAAGCTCGCTCTTTAACTCTATTCTCCATTCGCTCTATCCTCTGATATCGATGAAAAATCTGCTATGGCACCACACAGCCGTCGGCTGTCCGTCGAACCTGCGTGCCTGCAGGGTTTACTCTATACTGACGAAAAACGAACGAACGAGAACTGTCGTGCAATCGGCACGTTTAATAAAATGAGACAGTAGTCTTTTTCGTCATAGAGTGACCCCATAAAAAAACCGCCGTCACCTCACAAACCCTATCCCCATTCCACTCACTCACTAACCACCTCACCCGCCAGGTTCATGGGCGTCTGCGTGCACGAGGGGCAGCTGCACTCGCTCACCGAGTACATGGCGGAGGGCGCGCTGGAGCAGCTCATCCTGCACCCCACGCGGCCCATGCCGCAGCGCCTGCGCGTGTCCTTAGCGGCAGACATCGCCGCCGGCCTGCAGTACCTGCACTCGCTGGGCGTGTTCCACAGGGATCTTACCGCTAAGGTTAGTGGGGAGTGGTGAGGGTTTTAGTTAAGGGGGAAAAAGGTGGTGCGAGTTTAGTGTATCTGTGTGGCTTGCGAAGCCAAGCAATCCACATATTAGGACATGCCAGGTGTAAGGACGCGCGCAATCAAACCCAAGTATGATGTTAGAATGCCGTTTATTGGTAGGGGGAAGTGTTGCCACACTACACAGGAACTGAAAGGTGTCGCCGTCGACGGATAAAGAGGAGTGTTATTAGTTTGATGTACATAATATATCTGTGTATCTAACTTTGGTAGCGTACCTCCTATAAGAAGGATCGTATCTCTATAAGAAGGAGTAAGCTGTTTAGCACCCGATCCTGCGACTGTGACTTCAGAGTGTGCTCATTGTAATTTATTAGCTTACCACATGTCTGAACAGTTTTTATTAGGGTTCCGTAGCCAAAATGGCAAAAACGGAACCCTTATAGTTTCGTCATGTCCGTCTGTCCGTCTGTCCGTCTGTCCGTCTGTCACAGCCGATTTACTCGGAAACTATAAGTACTACAGTGATGAAATTTGATGGGAATATGTGTTGTATGAACCGCTACAAAAATATGACACTAAATAGTAAAAAAAAGAATTGGGGGTGGGGCCCCCCATACATGTAACTGAGGGATGAAATTTTTTTTTTCGATGTACATACCCGTGTGGGGTATCAATGGAAAGGTCTTTTAAAATGATATAAAGTTTTCTAAAAAACATTTTTCTTAAAGTGAACGGTTTTTGAGATATCAGCTCTCAAAGTCGTAAAAAGTATGTCCCCCCCCCCTCTATTTTTATAACTACGGGGTATAAAATTCTAAAAAAAATAGAGGTGATGCATGCTAATTAACTCTTTCAACGATTTTTGGTTTGATCAAAGTATCTCTTATAGTTTTTGAGATAGGTTGATTTAACTGTAATTTTGGTTATTATATTTGCTGCTACGGAACCCTTTGTGCGCGAGCCCGACTCGCACTTGGCCGGTTTTATTTTATTTGATTCAATCCTTGGAGGATTCCATTATACCTAGTACCTCTATAATTATCCCCCGATCCCAATAATATTGGAGATAAAGTAATATTTTTCTCGATAACAATAAGAAACAAGACATGTGACGAACTCTGGTGATTTTCCCAAGAATTTTCCTCTTTTATTCATAATACAATAAGGGTCAAAAGGATAAATAAGACCGACTAAAAATAGCTCTATACCTGCGAATGTATCCTTTGTACCATTGTTCTAATGTTTGTTCTGAATATCTGTTTCAGAATGTATTATTAAGAAATACCGGCGACGATGAATATACGGCCATCGTCGCGGACTTTGGACTAGCCGCGAAAATACCTCATCCAGTGTAAGTTAAAATATTATCTATGATTTATTCAAACTACTTGCTTGCGTAAAAAACTGTTTTGTGTAGTATTAAAATCGTAATGGCTTTTCAGAAGTAACTTTTAGTTTAATACAGTATAGGTAACTGGCCTTAACTGGTACTTTTTTGCAGTATTGGGTTTTCCCAAAACATTTAGCGCTTATATTGTCAGTCATTGCCTGGTACTAATAATAATATGTAGTTATTATAAAAAATATGTAGTTCTAGTACCTAAATTACTTGATACATATTATTATGAAGCCCATAAAATTTAATCAAAAAACTACAATGGTTCGTCTTCATTTCAGTTATCATAACATTGCTAGATTGCTATATTTTAATGTGTTTACTTGAGGAACCAATGTTGGGCTAAAAGAGCAATGTCGATTCTCAACGCTGGGCGTCACGCGAATTCGCATGATGGGCAAAAAATATTGCGGCAAGTCATTTGTCAAGTTGATAATTTATTATACTGCCATCAAAATATTGCATAACACGAGTTATAAGAACTTATAAGTTATAAATAATGATTTTTTATCGCTCTCACCAGCGATGGCTTTATGGTTGGCCACAATGTCGTGTAACTGCTCAAATGGTCTTGTTTATAAGATGTTCCATATCATGTTTCTTGTTAAAGCATGTAATGTTTATATCGCTAAAGATTTATTTTATGCTTTCATAGTGACTGGTATTTTAATTAAGCCACTAGAATAAGTAAGTTTATGATTGGCTCATCTATCGTTTATGTCTGTGTTTTTAAGCATCTTGCGCTTTGTAAGTGCAAATGGCCATAAATGTTAAAGAGATAGCACTCTAAACCGCAATCGTATCGTCAGCAGCAAGGGTGGTCTTGGTCGCTCGCGGCTTTTAGTCAAATCGATAGGAGGAACAAATAGAATACTCGACTATTATACTGCTTCAATTATGAATTCAAGAATATTGTACAAACAAATGTTAGTTTGTTTAGTGCTTAGGCCGCCTGTCCACGCGGAGTGGGCTAGTGGATCAGTATGCGAGGCAATAATCGTCCAATGATCTTTGCCAGTGCTTCCCAACAAACTTTAATCATCATCAGCCCGTAATAGTCCACTGCTGAATATAACCCATTCCCAAGGCAAGAAAGTCGTCAAACACGCGACTCAGACGACTTTTGGAAATACGCCATTTCCCTTTTCTCAACACCCTGTACAAAGGCTCACACTGACATTCCAGGAACGGGTACCGGCTGCCGAGCGTGGGCTCGCCGTGGTGGATGTCGCCGGAGTGCCTGCGCGGCCGCTGGTACGACCACCGCTCCGACATCTTCTCGTACGGCATCATCCTGTGCCAGCTCATTGCGAGGGTGAGTTGTACATCATGTTATATATGTAGGTACCTACCTACACATCATCATCACCTCCAATGAAGGAAGGGTTTTAGGCCTAGGCCAGCTACTAATATTATAAATGCGAAAGTTTGTGAGTGTGTGTGTGTGATGTTTATTACTTCTTCATATCAAAACCGTTGAATCGATTTGAACGAAATTTCGTATGGAGTTAGCTGACACCCTGGATTAACATATAGGCTACTTTTTATCACGTAATTCCCACGGAAAATCTTTTTAGGGCGAAGCGTAGCTCGCTAACAGCTAGTAAAAACATAAATTCCCCCTCCTAATTCCTGTCCTCGCATTATGAATAAACCCCCTTCCTGTGGCAGGTGGACGCGGACCCCGACGTGCTCCCGCGCACGGACAACTTCGGGCTGCACTACATGGCGTTCGTGGAGCTGTGCGACGAGACCACCGCGCCCGAGTTCCTGCGACTGGCGTTCAACTGCTGCATTGTAAGTTATAGGTGTAACCCGACCTAACGCTTAAGACTGTGGTCCCAAACGCCGATACAATCCTAATTCAGTCGGCGGCAGAAAAAAAAGCTACTGGGATCGCAAGCCGCTGCGTTGAGCAGACACCCGTAGAGGCCTCCGCGGAGGAATGTATAGCGCTAGTAAATACATACACTCGCATGTCATATAAAAAGCATCCGCCGCGCGGCTCATACCACATGAAAACATTTAAGGCATTAAAAAAAATTAAACAACTAACTTAAAACGAACCTTTTTTAGAAACTACCGATTAATATTATTATTTGACATGTCCAAGTTTTATTTTCTTAAACATACTAAAATCCACACGTTTTTCATTCCAGTACGAGCCGAAAGCGCGGCCGCTATTCCCCGAGATAGTGACTCGGCTGGCGGAGATCCAGGAGGGGCTGGACGAGGCGGCCTGGAGCTGCCACACGCCCAACAACAGCATCGAGAGGTGAGCTGGTGCAGCGACACAAGAGGGCCGAGCTTGGATGGGTAGCCGGGGTATAGGGGGTTGAGGCCTGGTTGCGTTTATAAAATAGACAGAAGGGCTAGCACGGCGATGACAGCTGCAATCGACGAACAGCGACCGAGCGGTATAGCGTAGCAATGGCGTCGCTCATTCTTCCGCTTGCTTCTTACCTCGGCTGGCTTGGTCTTAGCTCGGTCGGATGCTTTACTCTAGCTTACGAAATAATTCCGAAGAAATCGGAGGGTTGCTACGCTAACCACTTCTCCATCATCTATTAAGCGTACCATCTTGTTCGTCCGTTTTTGTAACACAATAGGGAATATGCAAGAGGTTCAAATAAAGGTCAAATATTATTTATAATAAACTTCAACGCCTCCATCAATATTTTTGATAATAATTTATTTTTGAGCAAGTAAATGAAGTTGAAAAGTACAAAAAAACTTCGGTAAATTCTAACTTCAGAGAAACGTCACCCATTTTCTTAGGGCGGATGTGACGTCATAATTCTTTAAATATCAATCTCAGAATAATAACTTCTTTGCGTTTACGGCGGAAGTTAAATAAATGTCAAGTGTAAACAAAGAAATGTTAATGTCACCGAGTGTTTGTGATGCTCGTTGTGATCAGATACGATGGATCACATAAAAAATCTTCCAATAGATCCTAGCCTCCTATAACCTCTCCACTTCTTGTTTGGTATGCTTGTTTGTTTGCAAAGTTTAGGACTTTTTATATTTTTTGTTGGTAGTGTATGGGCTGCCACTAGTTGTTCTTTTGTAATGAGGCTTAAAAAGCCATTCGCTTGTCAACGAGCCACTCAAATATGCTCCATATTGCAACACAATAAAATTAAATTTGTATTGTAAGTATTAATGACATGAACATGACACAAGTTGCTCTTTCTACTTTTAGGTTATAATGGCAGTCGTTAGTGTGATATTTTTTTCAAAATTAAGTTATGGATGAATTCTTGTAATCAGAAGAACTGGACACATTAAATTTATTACGCAGTATGAACGAGTAAACTGTGGCCAGCTGCGGAAAAGTTTTTATTATAAATAAAAGATAATATGTATGTTATACGTTATTATTTTTGTAGCATTAAATTCGGGGATAATCATGTAGCTAGATTATTGTATGTATGTATTTAGATTAAGCACATTTAGATATGTGAACCAACCAATCCGCAGTGGACCAGCGTGGTGGGAAATGGTCCAAGCTTAGGAAGGGGGTTTAGACTTTTGAGATATGCACAATGGTTCCATTCAAGAGAGCCAGGTGCAGGTTTTTACACCCCCACAGATAATAGAATAGAATGACCCACTAAACCTAGCCTCTCTTACTGAGAACCAAAGTTACAGTAAGTACTTACATACAATACAAATATTACTTTATATTCATATTGCCATAATAGCGTAATATTGTGTACAAAGAGCTACTAGTAGCTATTTACGAGCTCCCATTACAAAACAGCCACTGGCCACACTTTATTACCATTACAAAACAGCCACTGATCACACTTTATACACTTCCTTTTTCGTTTGTTACCATGACAACATTGGTTTGTTGAAAATACAAAAGTACTCTGTGATTACTAGATTAGGTAAAAAATCTATGCCGACTGACGGGACTCATTATTCTGAGCCGTGAAATTAAAAGATTATGACGTCACACCAGCCCGCCATCCTGACGGGAATTTCAAAGTGGTCGTGATGGTTGTAATTTTTTAACTTTCTTTAAAATACCTTAAATTACTTATTTTGGCGTTGAATTTTTTTTTTACTATAATAAAGTGATGTCAACCTATCCAATAAAAGTATTAAAAAAAATTATGCATATTCCCTATAGTGCTTTCATGGTTTGTTAATTCTGTAATGATGTGGTTTCAGCGAGGAGCTGGAGGCGTCGGGCCCGCGCTCGTGCCCCGCGCAGTACGCGTGGCCGCGCCGCCCGCAGCGGTACAAGTCCGAGGGCGGCAGCCCGCAGCCCGACAGCGGTGAGTGTGCACTAGAATTCTGTAGTCAGGATATATCTATTATTGTACACGTGAAGAGACTGGCCGCTGCTGTTGTCTTTATCCCAGATTGATTGACAGAATATTGATTGATTGTTATATTTAAGGCGTATTTAAAATGTTTTTACGAACGTGACCATCAATAATCTGGTGTGTAATCCGCAGCGCACCACCGGCGCTCGCTGTCGGAGCTGGAGTGGTGGGGCGGTGGCGGCGGGGGGGGCGGCGCGGCGGCGGCGGGCGCGGCGCACCGCTCCGCCTCGGCGCTGCAGGAGCCCCCCCCCGCGCCCCCGCGCCTCGCCCGCCTCGCGCGCCAGGCGCACATCATGCTGCTGCGCGACCCGCCCCCCGCCGCCCGCGCGCGCCTCCCGCCCCCGCTGCACCGCTACCGCGGCGTGCACAAGATACTGCCGCCGCACTCGCGCGCCTCGTCGTCCGGCTGCCTGGCGCCGCCCGGGCCGCCCGACGAGCCGCGCGCCGCCAGCCTGCCCTCCTCGCCCGCGCCCTCCCGCCGCGCCTCCCCCGCGCCGCCGCCCCCGCCCCCGCCGCCGCCGCCGCTGCACAAGAGCTCCTCCAGCATCGAGCTGCGGCGCCGCGGCTCGTGCGAGAGCGGCATCTTCTCCGTGGCCAACGAGGACTGGTGCGCGGCGCGGCGCGGGGCGCTGTGCCCGTGCTCGCTGCTGGGCTGCCACCGCTGCTGGTGGTGGGCGCGCGCGGCGGCGGGCGGCGCGGCGGGCGGGGAGGGGGGCGCGTGCGCCGCGTGCCTGGGCGCGTACGAGCGCGTGCTGCGCGCGTCGGCCGGCTCGCTGGACGACGACGACGGCTTCCTGTGCGGCGCCAGCGACGACGCGCGCGTGCACGTGCTGGCGCGCTGCTGCTGCCGCGTGCCCTCCTCCGTGTGCACGGACAGCTCGGAGGACGTGGCGTCGCTGGGCTCGGACAGCGTGTGCTGCGACGACCGCCGCCGCCCGAGCCGCCAGATCTCCAAGATCGTGGAGTACTTCGAGCGCAAGGGGCAGGACCTGCGCTGCGAGCGCGCGCTGCGGGGACACTCGCGCCTGCGCTCGCTGGCGGCGGCCGGCGTGCTGCGCGCCGAGTGGCTGCTGGACGTGCGGCACCGCGCGGGCGCCGCGGGGGGCGGGGCGGGGGCGGCGGGGGGCGCGGGGGCCGGCCGCCTCACCGTGTGCGAGGGCGCCGTGCGGTCCAAGCTGCCGCTGTTCGACAAGAAGTCGTAGCGCTGCGCCCCCGCGCCCCCCGCGCCGCCCCCGCCAACCCCCTAGACTATCGCGCGCCTCGCCGGCCTAAACCTAGTGTGTTATAATATTACTAAGCGAATCTTAGATACTTGTATAGAAAAATTTATTAGAAACTTCATACGATTCGTAGTCTGTTCTTGTTAATCTTGTAGTGTCCAGTGAGTGTGCGATAGAACTTCAAATTAAAAACAATGAAACCACATTTTATGTGGTGACTTGTATAGCGGTTACTACACCTACTATTTACACAGTAATACAATGAACATTTTTGATTCGACTGATTTATAGGCGTAATTTTCAACTCGTGTTTATTACGATTGTAAATAGACTTAGAAACTATAAACCTATCGTTAAATAGTCAGTGTGTGAATAGTCGTTGTTGATTACAGGCCTATTGCCGGCCTTAATCAATTGAGTATTAAGATATTGATTATGATGAAAAAGATGATAAGATAAAACACCCATATACTTATATATTATACAGTGCTGAGTGAGACACACTAAGTAAATATACATTATGTGTATGCTACTTCTTTCCTAGGAATATGTACTAGGAAATATAGTACATGTCTTCCCGATAGTAGAATACATTTATTAAAGCTCCGGTGCGTGCATCATACATTATTATACGGATAATACAATATATAAGGACTGAAATTTATTTACCAGGAATAGTGTTTACGCAGTGGATGGTGTTTAGTTAAAGAATAACTCTTGTATATACAACATTTTAAGCCTAATGAGTTTTTACAAGTTTATTACTAAAATAATTTATATACAGTATTATTGTAGTCCTTGCCAGTTGAGATAAAAGAGAAGTGTAAATATGATTATACTTGAATTATTTAAGTTTTATTTTATTTCATGCATAAGTCTGTCATAATAATATTTCTATTTTAAGCAGCGGCAGCGATTTTTAAACTACTGATCTTAGATGTAAACTTACGTTAGTTTCTTAGGGGCGATTTTATTTAGTTATTTAACCATTCGAAATTATTTAAAATGCATCTAAGTATATGTTTATTTGACCAAGTCACAGATTTATTTACATATAAAATTTCGTAACTTTAGTATTTTTTTACTATAAATACTTGTAATTTACCACCTTTGAATATTTTATTTAAAAAATTATAGATTACTATATTATGTATGATACAGTCATATTTATAAAGGTCTTCATCATTTCAAGTGGCATACTCTAGTCTCAATTAATCAATATCTCCATTAAAAACTGTGACAATCTCTATATCATTGCTTTTTAATCATCAGATGCCAACTTTCCTACAAACAAAACGTACAAATCGCAAATGTGTCAAAAATTAAAAAGTACCAAACCTATCAGTATATCACCATCTTTTGTATATTTTTAAAGGAAATAAACATTTTTACTTTTACTATATTCACTAAAAATCCGAATAACGAATATTAAAAAAAACACAGATACCTAAACAAAATTATTACCGACTATCATGTAATCATAAATCAAAGCAATTTGGATCAAATGCCAATTTTCACATGAACTTCAGAAATTTTTAAAAAATGTTATGGTGATTCATCGCATAAGTGTCAACTGGTATTACTCCTTCAAGCCAAAGCAAAGGCGTATGAAAATTCCCCATACTTAATGTGTTATATTATGTATAACGAAGATATTTTTGTACCTACAGTATTTACATTAAACCCATTGTCATAATTATTATTATACCTACCTAATCAATATATTTATCGGAAATTTATATTGTAAACTAAATAATCAGGGTACATAGTCTTCGATGACTTTTGCCAATGTTGTTTTATTTTATCGCAAATCGCAATAATCATAGTTATATGTGCCAAAATATATATTTTCATGTCATAACGTAATTTGTCATTTTTATCACGTCTTATCATTTGTTTTTTTTAAATTGATCGCCAATATTTATTGTGTTCTCCCAGCCGATACTAAAACTTGTGTTTCAATTAAATGAGCAATTAAACATCCGTCCAAATGGAACCGATAGAATCATACTTGTTTTCGTTAGAATAGTTTAAATTGTAGAGGCTTGGCTTTGTCGAATTAACATAACAATTTCATGCGTACAAAAACATTTGTTTTTCTGGATTATATGTATATTTCACAGCTACATTGTATAATGTTAAATCCACTTGGTATAATCTATACATTTTTGGACGATCAAGACTGAAAATTGTAAAGCCATAGATGCTGTAAAAAACATGTTTCTTCTCTAGTTAGATATCGATCATGCACTGTTTAAACCTAATTTCTTTACCCCGATAGAGAAAGAGGGGTGTTATATATTTATATCATTATCTATAAAATATATACATATTGGACAAACTAAACAATATCTTGTACTTAATTAATATTAAAGTGTACCTACTGTTTTTTTATGTCTGACAGATGAGTGCATTATTATTGTTAGCAGACGGAGGAAGCATATCATTATTTGCAATCGGAGTAAGTAGGTATCTCTTGTATTATATTCATTATCTTATCTTGCCCTACTGAATAAAATAGTGTGACAGTCCGCCCTACTACCCTGCAAATGAAAAAATGATGTTTGAAAATCAGTATTGACCAGATCACAAGTCGTTAATCGTATTTATGTAAATATTGGACACCTTACGAAGTATTGGGCTCATTTATACTGTTGGCACAGCAAAAATAATGTCCGTCCTCTATTGAAACTTAATACCAAACAATTAAATTATGTAGTGAATGCGCCCGATAATACATTTAATTACAAAAGAGGTACCTACATACTGTATTAGGCCGTATCTTGTCAGTCTCTATTTGCATAAATCAGTTAAGTTGTTTCTTAGGCGATTTATAGTAAGATGTAGTACGGTTATCATAGGAGGAAAATATCCGGATCCACCGTCTTACATACCTTCTTTCTGATACTAAAAGAAATAGCGTAATTTGTTTATATAGTATTTTTCTATGATAACCGAGCTAGGATGTCGTGTACATAGTATATTATATACCTTGTTTGCAAGGCACTAACTATTAGAGCATTTTGTTGTAACGGTTGTGTTCTACATACCGTCAAGGTAATCATAGGTTAATAGGCCCGTTGTCGGCCCTTTATTGAATAATTTGTAAAACAAAGGTGGTATTAAATATATTTTGTTTCAATACAATTTTGTGTTACTTGATTCCTAGCAACTCAAATTAACAAGACGTGTTTTTAACAATGAAACAACACTATTTTATAAAGTATTATATTATAAAATATTTGTCATTTGAACATTAATATTAGCAATAATCATATAAAATATATAGGTACTTCTATAATAGTAAATACTTATTGAGATCTGATGTCTCAAATATTAAACATGGCCTACAACGACCTATCCTTTATGAAACTTATCCGTAATAAATGTAAGTAATAATAATATAGATGTAGAGGAACTGTATTTCTTATTCTATTATATCAAAAATCTTGCGTATGCCCTTTGCTCCTCTGGAGTTAGTAAATATCTGGCTACCAATTTGTATTGCGACGGGTCCTGTAACACTCTCATCAGACATTGCAACTTTGCCGCGTAGCCGTTCAAAGTAGCCCTGTTGACCTGACCAAGAAGATTAAGATCAGTGTTCCATAAATACAGTATTTCACCTTTGTTTACACACTCGTATAACCTTTCGACCATGATTTTGAACAGAGTGCCGCGCCCTTGCTTCCAAAACGCGCTATCAAATGGACGCGCCAATATCTCCCAGAAGAAAATTGTCTTTATGTAATAACTTGCTATTTTGTCCATTCCTTGGGCGTCGCGGAGCTTTTTCAACTGGAATATAAAGAAAATAATTCTTGGTTAATAATCGACTTGCGAAAGGTGGCTGGTTATGATTGGATACGGAAAGCTAAAGATCACATCCAGTGGCGTGCTTTGGGAGAGGCCTACGTCCAGCAGTGGACTGCCATAGGCTGATGATGACGAATCGAAAGGGGCCAAGTCTTCATTAAAAAAATATGTAACTTGGTATTTGAATTTAAATAATTATCTGTTTGTAATATAAAATTGGTATGTAAACGTAGCGTTCTAAAACCAAAATTTTACTATCTTAAGTCAAAAAAGGAAACATACCAATCGAAGAGTTGGCTTCAGATTGGACAAATTGTACATGAGTTTCTTCTCCTGGTCGTGCATGGCGATGCGCCAGCAACGGGTCTCGTCCCAGACGCAGGCGGCGGCCTTGTTGGGCTTGGGCACCAGCATGAAGTCCTGCCCCGCGCAGCCCGGCGGCACCGCCCGGTAGCCGCGGCAGATCGGCCAGCGAGCCTCCGGGAACTTCAGCGCAGGCACAAAGTCTACGTCCAACTTAAAGTCTCTGCTCGCATTCTCCACTATAAACGTGATCGCCGGCCCGCTCTCCGTGGTCCGTATCGTGTACGGCACGCCGTCGATCCTTATAATCTTGCGACCGCGGCCTTCGTCTTCGAACCGGTTGAGGGCTCTGTGGACTACGCTTTTGAACCAGTCGATGAATTTGTTTCTGAGTAGGAAGTCCTTGTCGTCCTTCCACTCGTACGCGGTGCGGTTGACGAGCCAGTCGGCGGCGTCGCGCTGCGGCAGGCGGCGGAACTGCTGGCCCAGCTTGAGCTGCACGTAGCCCGGGGCGAGCGGCTGCAGCGCGATGTCGTCGTGCCCGCTCGGGTCGGCCCTGAAGTTCAGCGGCAGGCCGATCACGATGTCCATGTCAAACTCGTCCGGACGTTTTATCCGCAGACCGTCGAAGTGACTTCCGGCGAATTGTTTCTGTAATGCGTGAGAGTTGGTATATTTTTTGTGTTCTCTTGAGATTATGCTTTGTGATTGCATTGCAATATTAAAGTATGGAGTACCTAGGTAGAGTGGTTAGTGATAGGATTCATAACATCTAAAGTGATCTAAGTCTTAAATGACGCTCTGAATATGAAAAAAATATGAGTTTAAATAGAAACACAGGTACTTATGAAGGCACTTACCCTGCTTGAGTATTTATTGTAATATTTATCAACTAATTTCATCTCTGTTTGTAGTTTGTCAAACAACTGGCTAAATACTCCGAAGTATAAGTTGAAGTCTTCGTTCTTGAGGGCCACATATCTCACGTAGATATCATCGAGTAAGCTGTTGAGATTTGTAATTACTGGATTCTCAGGTATGGATGAGTAAGGTATTGTGGTTGCACTGAAATAAGAAATAATTGCATCAATACAAGAGGTATTTGTTTAATAATTACTAATATACATTACACAGCTAATCACAATAATATTATGTTTATCTTTAAGCATAATATTTACAGATAAGTTAAATGAGTAGGTAAACTAATATGATTAGGTAGGTATTAACATGCTAGAATAAAATTAGAATTGAATAAATAATTACAGGTAGGGATGTGCCCTACGCTTTTATCTTTAAACATGTATAAAAGTAATTTAGCTTGTCCCATTATTCACCTGGCTCCATGATGTCATGACTTTTGTATTAAAATTTATAAACAGTAGGCCACACACTGGCTAATGAATATCTAATGAAAGCATGATAATACGCAAGTAGGGTTATTTATAGGTCAGCAGCATATTAGGTATACTGAATCCGGCCAATGGAACCAATTTTTTTCAACCAAATCGGGTCCTCTGGGCTATATTATTATAATTATACAGTATGTACACTTAACTATAGGGGTGGTTTCTTTGCCCAAGCCTAACTTAAATAAAGCACTGACCTTTCTGGAATGTAGTCCAACCGGCTATAAAGATATCTAGCGGCTGTTGTCACTGATGAACTTCTTACAGATGGCGGTGATTGCCTGTCGTCCTCATCACTGGAAGTGTGCGGTGTACTCGGGGTCTGTGCTGGTGGTGGACTTGGACTCTGTGCTGATGCTGTCTGAGGTCCAGGCCTCGATGAGGAGAGTGCATAGATGAGCCCTCCGACCGCGGCCGCGCCGCCGACCACGCCAGCCGCGATCTCCCACCACGACGGGCCACCTGTGGCTTCCCCCTCGCGGTTTCCATCGCCAGGGTTTGAACGGTTCATTTTTTGCTCGAGTTATCTGGTTCTGAAAAGTACGTAAGTAAACAATATATTATAGATAGGTACATACATAAGTGTACTATACATATAATGCGAAGTAACATTCTTGACACTTACCGATGACTTACCGAAGTAACTTGGCACACCACAATATCCACAATGTAACGGAATTAATCACTAATGACTCACTGAATCACTGATAAAACAGAGACTGTAACATACAAACAACACCGTACAGTACAAAAGTGTGTTGATAAATAAATATCGCGACTCGCGCGCACACGCTATTATTATAGATTGTCTATGGTAGGGTACTAAAATACAAAACTCAACTCGAGGGGAATCACCTTCGATATCGCGACACGACGGCACGGCGCGCGACTAGACGTTATCAATAATAAAGCCAGGGTTGCCAGGAATGTAATCTCGAATGGAGAAAGATACGGATATCGCTCAGAATAATAACTTTGGTAGCCTAAGAGGGTGCAGCCTTGTATTTTGTTGCGGGGAAAGTGAAGTATTCATTATATTATAATATAGTAGAACCCATTCTATAACTTTTTAGTCATTAGACATCTGTGATTTTATTTTGATTTAATAAATTATGTCTAGGAACTGGCAATATTTTTGCAGTTGAGGTGAGTGAAGCTATCTTTGTTTTTGTTGGACTAGTTTTTTTTGTTTCTTTTTGCCTTTATTTCCTGCCAACAATGTTTCACAGCTGAGTATTTTGCTATGGTTATTAGCTATAAATAACTAACTAAGTACTGCCGAGAGCAACACTTAGTGATATTTGGGAAACGCTGGTGCCATGACGTTCGAGTAGACCACTCGGTACAAATAGATTGACGAAAGAAATCGGCATCCCACATAGCGAGGCAGGTGAACCAGAACGTCCTAACACCAACTTGTAGGACGACAATTTGTAGTGCAGTACCTACATGTAAACTAGTCTATCGCCGCTTTAGTTTATGTCGAAATGTTGTCATATTTATTATGCATTGGGCACTTGCTGAGTTATCAAAGATAATTTGTTAACTGGCTTTTCTAAAGTTTATTAACCGATTACGGCGAAGCGAAAAGGAGTATTATGATTTTTTTATACTCTATGTACAACTAAAGTAATAGACTACCGTTACCGACCTACCTATAACTAGTATTATTATTATCAGTAGGTATGCCTAGCACGGCGCGTTGCAGTTGGAGCGCGACTAAATTTTATCACATCTAACTATCGTCTTTAAAACGTGGCACAGCATGGTCATGGAACAGGTAGGTAGGATTTTAGTTCTATGATCAGACCATCTGAACCATCATGGAATCACTTACCTAAACTTCAGTCATTGTTTTAATAATAAATAAACTGTACAGCAAAACAGTTGTCTCAAACTCAATATAAATATAAGTCCTACACACTTAGGTAGAACTCAAAAGACCAACATCTAGTAATAAACAAAGAGATATCTTACCTAACCGGTATTTATTTATAAGAAGCTCCAAAAAACCTACCTACTTGTATGTAAGTATATTGTCAAGGTTACCTTACTATAATCGTGGGCGTCTTATTCTAGACCGTAAAACAATTTTATTCAAATATGATCTAGTTAAACCAATTAAATCAAAATCTTTTCAAAACTTGATGTCCTGAAATCTAAGATCCCACAATGCCTGAAGACCAAGGTGTTTAACCAATGACTGTGTCTTGCCCACACTAACATACGGTGCCGAAACATGGACGCTGACCAAGGAAACTGTGCACCGAATCAGAGTTGCACAGAGAGCTATGGAGCGAGCTATGTGAGGCATCTCGCTTAGAGACCGTATTCCCATCCCAACGTGGTGATCCGCAAAAGGACCAAAGTGTTCGCCGTCAGTATGCGGGTCGCCGAACTGAAATGGGAGTGGGTGGGACACTTGGCTCGTCGGGAGGACGGAAGGTGGACAAAGGCGGACCACCTGCTAGATGGTCCGATGACATCTGCAAGGTTGCGGGGAAGCAGTGGACCAGAGCGGCACAGGACACAGGACCGGAAAAATTGGCGTACAGAAGGCCTATACCCAACAGTGGGCGATAGAAGGCTGCTGATGATAATGATGAAAACCAATCGATTATTTTAATTTATTAAACCTGGAAATTCTCGTACCTAGTTACCTAGACTTAGTAAGTACCAGATGTTCAGAAATATAATATACTTAAGTATTCCAACAAATATTGGCTAATAGAACATAATATTTAGCTAATGGAGAATAGATATCTACCTGCCATGTAGTTACTTAACTACTTGTAGGTAGTTCAACATAGTTTATTTTATTAGTATAATATTATGAGTGTAACCATCGAAGTATAACAAACTCGATCTCGTAAGTACCTATTTTACCACTATTATTATTTCACAGCTTCTTTTATCCGATGTTATGATTACAACGAGATACAGACAAGTTAGTATAGCAGACATACTTCGCTTGCTAAGACGTCCGCTAGATTCAAAATTATCTTGTGATAAAATATCCACGAAACTAATCAACATGTTGAACAATTTATTGTTTCTCTTAACATTAGGGATATGTTGGACCTGCGTTGAATTACAGACAGAAACGGAAACAAAAACGGAACTCGCAGTAGTTGATTATGAATATGTGAAAAGAGCCACTAGTGATAACAGTATACTTATCGTTGATGTAAGAGAACCCAGTGAGGTCGAAGAACTTGGAAAGATACCGAACAGCATTAATATACCATGTAAGTATTTTTTTTTTACTTACATTCGGCTTTTGCATTATCCTAACTAATATTATAAATGCGAAAGTAACTGTGTCTGTCTGTCTGTCTGTTACTCTTTCACGCCAAAACTACTTTTTGAACTTACGATTTGAATATTACGGATTTGGTATACAGATAGTCTAGAGTAGTCTAGACCCTGAGAAAGAATATAGGCTAATACTTTTTATCGCGGTATTCCCGCGGGAAAACTTTTTAAGGCGAAGCGAAGCGCGTGGGAACAGCTAGCACATTATAATAACTCTTAGTTATATATATAGTCATTTCGCAATTTTAACATTTCATAAACTTTTTCAGTGATGACAGTCTCAAATGCTCTTGGTACCGTATCCGATGAAGAGTTCCTAAAACTGTACGGTAGACAGAAACCATCTAAAGACGCGGAAATTATATTCTACTGCAGGACAGGAAAAAGAGCAGCGCAAGCACAACAATTTGCTGTTGACCTTGGATATACTAAGTAAGTATTTTGTACCTACCTGGATACCTAGCACGGGGCGAAAGACGAGGCAAACGTTTTCCGGCTCCCTCGCTCTCGAGGCCGCGCGATGTGAGCGAGCGCGATGCAAGACTTTTGTCACATCTAGCCGTGCGCGTCTTGAGCCCTGTGCAAGGTATGCTGCCTAACCGAATTTTTGTCTGCGTTCAATATTGCTAACTAGATATTTTAACTCTTAACTAAAAAAAATACATTATTTTCAGCACGAAGAATTACCGCGGAAGCTGGAGAGACTGGACCAAGCACACGCAGAACCACAGCTCGTAGTAATATGTACTTACAGAGAATTATGTACCTGTTTGCTTCTAACTAACTTCTTCTATTTCTACCCAGGTACAGAGATAGAGAATCCCTTTGCTTATACTTACTGATTCTGATTGTACTTATTTAATCAACTTCATAGTGTCAATAAATAGAAGTTCAACAACTATAAACCGACTTCTAAAATCCCCAGAGATATGTCAAATCAAATCCCGCTTGAAAACGTTCCAAATTGATTTTGAAACCGTTCTCGACAAACTGTTCACCGCCTAATGTGCTCCGCTTTTTTCCAAATTTCCACATAACTAACCCCATGGATTTTTAGCCTGGTAAGTTAGTATCTATTTACTTTACAAGTACACATATTTATTTAACTACCTATACTACATAACATAATCGATTATCGATATCGATTAGGTAGGTAGGTACTTACGATAGGGCGTAAGACAGCGTGACACTGCAACAAGCAAAGTAAAGGCCGATTCGTAAATATCAGTGTTTGCTTCAGTGCTCTCAGTATCAATAATTTTCAATGTGCGAATCGGCTTATAATCATTATTATACAAAATAGAACGGGTGATAACGGGTCGCCGCCGCCCGCGCCGAACCCGAGCCACGAGCGAGCCAGACAGAATGAAATCGGCTTCCTTCGGGCTTCGTTCGGCTCGATTCTTGTTTGCTTGTTTCTGTTTCTACTCTATGATTCGAGATAGACGAGTCTCGGTGCTGGCTTGGCTGACTTCAACAAAATAATGCTAATCATTTAGATTAGAAAAATAACTCTATGGTTGAGAACGGATCCGATTTGTGTTTTGTTTTGCTTGTGACGTCTGTGGCTTGTGTTTATTATTTTGACGTTTAAATTAAATAAACAAAAACAAGTGAAGATATTATTGAAGTGTGTTTATTATGTAGTACTTACCTACTCCACTAAAAAGTTATTGAAAGACTGAAAGTAAGTAAAGACCAAATTTTATAAGAACTTCTTATAGTGTAAGTAGGTAGGTATACTTACTTAATAAATAATCATATATTCGTACATACCTAACTACTTGCGTAGAAAGTGTTTTGTATCTACTATTATTACTAAAATAAAAATGCTATTCTTACCTACTTACAGACTCAATTTCCACCTTGGCTTGGTACTCTGGGCCTGAGAACATTGCTGTTATATTATTGTGTTAGGTATATGCAGAACTTCAGTAAGCAATAGTACCTGGAACTGTGATTGGATGAAGTATCGTTGCGTTGGACTTAACTTTAAGTAACTTCATGAAAAACTCACAAGTGGGAAACTGGGCCATAATCATATCTAAATATTAAGTACTTATTATTTATGTAGGTATTTATTATTTTATCCTTTATTGCACAAATATGAAGTGTACCAATAGAGGACTTAATGCTCAAAGCATTTTCTACCAGTCAACCGACAGGAAGTAATTACCTAGCTACAGGATACAATATTGTGCAATCAAATCATTATTTTATGTAGGTAGTTAGTAATTTCAGTGGTGGTTAGTAGGTATTTATAGGTATATAGGTACTTATGATAAAGTTTAGCAGTTACTAAAAGGATTTATTTATTTAGGTATTTTAGGTGTAAACTGCTTTTCCCAAGCTTAGTTGAACATAAAAATATGTATAAGTACTTATACCCACTAGGTAGTAGGTATACTTATGTAATACCACTACCTACTTAGTATTACCTAGCTGAGTACCTAGGTAGTAGGTAAGTACCTAATTAGGTTGTGCACGTCGATTATAGGGTATTTATAGATAGGTATTAGGTACTTACTTACTTAAATAAATATAAATATATCCTACCTATACAAAATTTATAATATCACTAAATTCACTAATCTATGCTTGCCTCCGTCGAAACTCATCAAAGTCGAAACGCTAAGTCGCAACGAAACAGAATGGAACACGGCTGCTTTACTTCTTTTACAGATCCTTAGCACAAAACGATGGCCTCGAGAAAGAAAAATATGGATGTGTTTCTTAAAGAAGTATTTGTTAGATACATTGCCATACAAGATGCGGACTACAAGAAGGCCCAATCAGTATTCAACAGTGTGTTTGACCAAGTTAAGCAGAAGATGTGTGAGCAAGACAGTTACTATGGGAAATATGCTAACGAAGTAAGTTAATGATGAATATCCACCTATATGGGAAGGATCTACTACTATCTACTTAATAGGGAATAATGATAAAAGGGACCACTGCTGTAGAAGTCCCAATTTAACCCTGAATACCATAGAACATAATGGGTCGTGATGATGACCATAGAACAACGAGTAAACCACGATTGTGATGCCGAGCGCGAGCTACGGGCCGCCATACCGCTGGAACCTATCCCTATTTTAATGTTAAGCTCGTCTGTCTGTTTCTGCCCGTATACTGTCAAAGCAAGGCAGCCCAACATAAGTAATATTAATAATAGTAAGTAGCATAAAGTTCCCATCTGAAACTCAGTGTAAACCCCGCTAGGTGCTAAACGCGGGCAGCGTGTACGACGGCATCAAGGTGGGGCGTCTCGACGAGTTCGACCTGGACGTGGTGGTGCGGCTCCCCATCAGCTACGAGGACGGGGACCTCGGCATCGTGGTCGAGAACCAGCGGCCCGGCTTCGTCAAGCTGAAGATCGCCAGCGCCTTCGACCATCTTGATAAACAGCAGGTGAGTTTGTTGATCAGGAGGGTTATTTTGAATTGACGAAAGGACTAATGAAAGCTGTTGTGCAATTGGTATTTAGGACGTGAGATTCATGGCTCGCATCATAGCGCTGCGACTGCGATTGTGTCTCAGTACCTATAAGCTTATAGGTACTATGATTAGATGTTTGTATACAGACAGACATAAGTGTAGATAATCGTTAGAAAACAATGTGATAAGCGGACACTCAAATAAGTACTTACATACTTCGGGCGATATATGTATAGCAACATCAGTAATGTTTGCACAGAACAGAACATGACATGTAGGTAACGGCTTCCACGAAATATGTACCTATAAGCTTATAGGTACTATTTATGTGAGTAGATATTTGTATACAGACAGACAGACATAAGTGTAGATAATCGTTAGAAAACAATGTGATAAGCGGACACTCACATAAGTACTTACATACTTCGGGCGATAGCAACATCAGTATTGTTTTCACAGAACATGACATGTAACGGCTTCCATGAAATATGTACCTGCTACGTAGCCGTAGGTTATAATTGACCTACCTACCCACTGTAGAATTCTACTGAAAGAAAGAAAGAAAATTTATTTATTTCTAACACACACAGAAACAACACATACATTTACAAGAAAAAGGTTATAAAGTAAATAAAAAAATAAGTAATTAAAAGCATGAATGTTGCTTCTCGGTGCTGAAAGTTGGAAAAAAATACTGGAGGTTGGTGGTCACAGTTCTGCATATTCCATACAGAAGGGAGGTAGGGTAGGTTAGGTTTTTCATCGACCTCTGCCGATGCCGTCGGTCGGCCGAGCACGACTGTGGTATGCCGCAATAGTACCAGTAGTCATGACTACTCATGACTTGCCTTCCATATGCTGTGACCGGCTTCCAAGCTTTATTTCTGCCCCCAGGACTGGGAGAAGTGCCACAAGGTGACTCGGGACTGGCGCGATGCAGACAAGTACTTCCTACAGAACAAGTTCCGTCAGTGGATGCACCGGGTGGTGCAGCGAGCGGTCAACGACCTCGGCGGACAGGTGTCTGTTGGCGACGTGGTGTATTTGCTCACGTTCAAGGAGTCGGGTAAGGATTTATGGGACGACGGAGTAACATACCTCAGGTCGTTTTTCCACCGCACGCCGTCACCTTCAAGTCACGAGAACGAGATTATTTCAGGCCGAGTTTAATGTGACTTGACGGCGACGTGACGGATGTGCGGTGGACACGCGGCTAAAGCCGCGTACACAGCGGGCCAACGAACGCCAACGAACGTTTTTCGTTGACCTTCGTTGCCCTGTATTATGTATGAATAATATCCATCGTTGGGATCACCGTTGGCGTTCGTTGGGCGTTCGTTGGCCCGGTGTGTACGCAGCTTTAGTAAAATGTATGTACCTAGGTATGTAGGTACTGCTAATTCGGCGCCGTCATAATCTCGTTTTCGTGACGTGACGGTGACGGCGCGGCATGCGGTGGACAAACACTCTCATACCTAATTATGTTTTGTAATTCGTAGTGTTTTATTCTTTGCACTTGAATGTAACTAACAGAAAACGATTATAAAATTGATTAAATGTTCGATTGTATTACCTACGTTGGGTAAGTACTTAAATATGTAGACTACGAATCACCTAATTTGACCAAAACAGGCGACACAATAATAATGTCAATAGCAACTCCGATTTATTCATGTAAGTATCTTATCATATACATACAGGATGTTACAAAAAGGGTATGACTCAGGGGGTCATTCTGAATAACTACTTAAGTAGTTCCCTGTTTTTTATTGCGAATTTCCAAAACTCGTAGAACTAAAGTTGTTTAGAATGACTCCGTGAGTCACCCCCCTTCGGCTTAGTATACTTACCCTTTTTGAACAATCTGTACCTATACCTCACTCATATTTCAGAATCATACCAAAACACAATACTGATTCCAGGGCCAGCGTACACTCTCAACATCCGGAACCAGAAGGGGGCGGAGGCGTTCACGCTGGACGTGGACCTGGTGCCGTGCATCCGGTTCATGCTGCCGCGCTGGCCCGAGGGGTACAGGTACGAGCCCCCCCCTGCTTGGTGCTTCTAAACGTGTCAGTGACATAAAATAGGGGTTTAGGGTTTATCATCGTAGTGAAAATATTAGCCAGTGAGAATGATGAGTGATTTTGTGTGAGTGATGCTCTTATCTTATTGACAGTTTCACACCTCTGCGTCAAGTTAATAACTATAACTATAAGCGCTGTGATTGGTTGGTGTTGTTTTATTCTATGGTATGACTTTAGTTTACGCTTTGGTAGAGTGAGAAACTAGGCCTTAATATACAAACGATGTGACATCACAACCGATAAACAAAGGACTACACATTATGCGGGCCTGGCAAAGGATGTAGTAATCATAGCGAGCTATATTTGAGAGCTCAGTTAAACAATTGCGACTATATAATTTTAAACTTTGTGTTTGATAGACAGCAGGCTATTTATACCATATCAGTATTACCTACCAGTGGTCGCCATGCAAGACGTAGCTTAATGTAGGTAGGTACTATGTTTAAGTTTTATATACTTATACTCAATAAAATACCTGCAATATTTTAGTCCTTACTTAACCCCAGAGTCCCTACGTATCTTGGATTACCTACAACCTCCCTACGTATAATAACTATTTTCCACCACGTAAGTAAGTATGTATCGGAGATAAGATACAATGTCGTTTATTTATGTAGGATAAAATTAAATAGGTACCTACATACGAGTATCTAGATCCTTCTACGAAATTGATAAAGCCATGTTTCAGCTCTACACGTGTAGATATAGCTAACCCACTTACACAACATGATATAGGTACTTACACGTATTGTATTGGTGGGGATTACCCCGTCTTTTCTTCTATTTGATGGGCGCGTCCTTAGGCAGTCGCGACTGAGACTAATCTAACGGGCCAATATAATCCAGACATATTCAGGCACTTTTCGGCCGTTTAGAAACCGAAATAAGGTAACCAGTTTCCTAAACGGCTTTATTCTACGTAACTGGTTTCCTATAAGACTTTTCATACCTTTATGTACCTCGGTAACTAACTCGTTACATAAAAGTACTATGCTTCTGGTAACGCAGGTCAGTAGAAGGCAGTCAAGAGAAGAAATGGCTGGTGGTGCCGAAGCCCCTCAAGTCCTTGACCGACGCGACCCTCAAGAACCGGTGCTGGCGCCTCGCCTTCCACGACTTCGAGAGGGAACACATCAAGGGCTGCGACCATTTGAAGATGACCATCCGACTGGTTAGTGGCTTATCTTTCTTATGCCAATAAAATCTATGGAAGTACCTATGTCTCTTCCATACATATACTGTCAAAGCAAGGCAGCAATACAATACATCTATTAAGGTCGACTTTAGCTAAATGTTGCTTTGTGCAACCATAGAATTAAGAGTACCTACTAGTTATTAAAATTTTATGGTGCAACTCAGCGTAACCCTAAATCTGATATCGTTACTTAAGTACTTCAATCTCCTTATTATGGTGTCGGTGACAAACTGACAACGGCACTATAATCCGAAGACAGTCCATGAACCCCATATAGCTGATAAGAAAGTTATTTTAAATCATTGACATTAATTGCATTCTTTGTGATATTTTTATGAGGCGATAAGATAGTGTTAATTATGTTTGAACTAACTAATTTAAATTCTAATGTGTTAATTATTTTATATTTTTATTTATAGAGTACATATAGACCAGTACATTGACAATATTGACATGCTTTCTTCGACTATTTCTACTTCATCTAATTATTTTATTGTATCAACAGTTAAAAAAACTACGCGACGCGCTCGAGCTGCGTGAGATCGCCAGCTACTATATCAAGACGCTATTCCTGTGGGAGATCGACGAGCGACAGGACAAGAAGTACTGGCGGAACAAGATCAGCGTGCTCTTCCAACACATGACCAGGAAACTGTACGAGGCAGTCGACGCCCACAACATCCCATACTTCTGGCAGCGAGACCACAACCTCATCGAGGGACTAAAACCCAGCCTGCAGAAACTATACGCGAGTAAATTGAAAAATGTCGTCAATAGAATAGAGTCGAACGATATAGATAGCGTCGTCGCGGCTCTACTGACTCCTGAAGAGTTGGTAGACTTTAGAAGCTCAGAGTTTTACCAATCGTTTCCTGAGACGACTGTCGCGGATGTAGTGCCGTCTCCGTCAGTCTCCCGACAAGAGTCAAACAAGTCCATAACGGCAGTCGACGGAACCCAAAATGTCACTAGAGATAATGAAACAAACGAGCTATTGAGAGAGCTACTCGCGTCCAACAAGCGACTCGAAGGCAAGTTCGAATCGCTTATCAAAAGAATCGAGAACAAAGTCGATTGTTTAAGTAAGACTGTTGATGATCTCAATGCTCTGGTAAGAGCTAAGCCGTCTAGTCAGACTGAAACAGGTGATACTTTAGATTCCTTAAAGGATTTGAAGATTTCTGATGAAGAGAATGTCAAAGATACTCCAGTGAATGGGGAAATGATTATGAATGTGCTCAGTAGCATCAGTGCCGTAGAAACTGGCTCGGATTTACTTATAAACTTTTGAAACTTTTTTTATGCGATTTGTTATTTTACTTATTTACATTATATTATCACGTACCTAGTTCGTAAGACTGAGATTATTTTTGTTTTAGTTCATACGGTCCCATGGGCCATGGGGCTATATAAGTATGGTATTCACTTTTCATCCTATTTTTATGTTATCAAAGTAATTTGTGATTTTATTTTATGTTTAAGGATCTGTTTCATATTAAATTTTTATTACAATTTTTACTAGTATTTTCGAATTATGACTGGCCAACCATAAAAAAATGTGGGTTAAAAGTTCAAAACGCAATGTTACAGCCTTTATTAAGTTTTATTCCTTTGTTATAAACGGAGTAAAAACTAGATATACAAGTTCTTTGAAATATACAAGAATGCTAGAAACGCCACATACAAACAGATAGTTATAGTATGACATAAATATCAGTTAAAAATATGCGGCTGTATTCAATTGATTTTGAAAGAAAGCAACCTTATCAACAAACTTTAATTATCTAAAGCAACTGGTGTTTTGCGACCTATCCATAAATGTTGTTTATGGAAGAACCTAACTTAATGTAACTAATATTTAATGCAAATGTGTACAAACGCTTTCTAAACAACCTTATAAAACATCCTAAAAGGACAAATCTAAAGGGTAACCAACTGCAATTTAAAAAATGCTAGTATCTATTTATCTAGTTCAATAATTAGGGTTAATTTCAGCATTCTGTGTTGCCCAAATACAAACTCGTTAATTTCATTATCATCATTAATCGATACTTAAGTCCCATTCCTAAAAAAATAATTAAACCAATATAATCTTGCTGAAATATTTACAGGATTTAAAACTACCTATGTTATGTTATAGCTTTATACTGCATGTTTTATATTTTGTAAATGTATGGTTTAACATTTACAATGTAAGTAGTTCAATAGGTATAAAGTTAAGAGCACCTCACGCCATACTTTTTGACTTAAATTCAGTATTCTTTTCAGAGATGTGTATTTTTTAGTTCTTTCTCAGGACTGTTTAATTAAACTAATGCACCAGTCCCAAAAAAAAATACTGAACGTAAGCGTTTCATTTCCATTTTTACCTTGAAGCTTAGAACTTGCGTTGAAACGCCAATAGGTTATGCTTTTTTATGAGTTCTGTGGAGGACGTCTGAAGGGTTAACTACGATTTATGTTTTCCTCAAAGAATAAGAGGTTTTGTTTATAACTTAGGTGTATTAATTTTTAATATTCTCAAGCTTGATTATTTCTCAATTTTGCAATATTTATTCAGGAAACAAATTAATGTGAACAGTGTTAACATGAAAGGCGCTAATCATCCATTCCAAAGCTAATTTTAACTTCAATCTCAACAATTTTCTACTAGCTACATATAATACAAATTAGAGTTACTCAACGCGCTATATTAATGAGCAATAAAATTACAGGGATCATGCCATGACACCGCATTTACGACGGTGAGAGAAAGTTATAGAAATGCGTAGCGTAACTTAATCGATTGGATGTTATGAATCGTAAGTTACTAAATATCGGCTTATATTATACCAATACCTGCTCAAGTTAGGCTGTTATTCAAACATAAACATAATGTATTGTTTCTTTCATACAAATATTTAATTAATTATATTTTACATTGGTATCTTATATAAACATAAATATAATGTGCAGTCCAAGCAGTATATTATTTTTGAATTAAACACCTAGTGACTTTAACTATACTTCTCAAACTGCGGGCTATATGAGTCTGACTTCATAAAGAAATAAAATAAATATTTAAAAACATAGAAAATAAATTTCTTGAACATAAGTCAACTATAGAATAGAATTGTATAATTCAAGTATTTAAAAATAAATACAGATTGGTACTTAAATAAAATTTAGAGTCTGAGTTGTAAACATATTTATACAATAAACTATGAAATTATTAACGAAGTGGGACTCATATAACCACGAACGACTAGCTATCAACTCTTGGGACCAAACCGGTGCAATTTTAGCAAAAAATGTACAACAGCCAATATTTTGAAATATTATTACACAAACAATCTTGTCGATGTGGATTTGGTCCTCCTTTTGTATTCAAGATCTGAGAAATTGCAACAAGAATGTCGATGTTTTTTTAGTATTATTTCAATTGATTCGTAACAAATGTTCAAATATCCCACTGTATCCCGCTGCTAACAGCTGCACCAAAAAGATAAACGTTTAGTATTAAAACTATTTGTAAGATGTTATTATTCATTTTCAGATCTTTTAGCGTTTAATTATAAGTAGGTATATCTTCTTGATTCAATGTTACACAGAATTGTTTTTTTACTTTGATCCACGTTGCTACTTTAACTTTACAAGGTCCAATATCTTGTTAAACTTTATCCATCATGTCGCTCCGAATATAATAAACTTAACGTCTCTTTATTTTCTAACAATACGAGATAATAAGTATAATAGTATATATTTATTTATATACGTAATATATTATAATTAGAGGATCTAAATATTCTAACATAGTACATGGTTAAAAGTCTAAATCATAACTACTTATAAGCATATATAGGTATAGTTTTGGAATGACGATAAGGGTTTGGGAAAAGAAATAGCTATGATATGTTCATATGCTATAAGTAGCTATAGTTAGACAATTTCTTAGGCTTTAGATGTGCCATTTAAATGTTTGCTGCTTCAATAGTATAAAATAACGCAGAACTTATAAAATGTTGAAATAAAAAAATACAAAATGATTTTAACACTATGAATGTCACATCTAAATTTGAGAGAGTGCATTAACAGAAGCTTATCTATTTACTTACAACAGTGAAGAATATTTGTGACTATTCATACATTATTAATTTATTACAGTATTTAATGTTGCACTGAAAGTTCAGCAAGAAAACATCTTTTTATGTACTTACTCTGTGCTTCGATCGTATATCGAAAAAAAAGAATTAAAAAATCATCACAAATATTCGACATTGTTCAGTTAGGTACAATAATCCAATATGTCGGTGATAATCGCCTCAATTTCTCAAATATTTCATGAATTATATTCTTTTTGAATAATATTCTTTCTTCATTGTCTTTTTTGATTGAATAGTATCTTTAGTATAACAGATTTTCATATTCTACGTAAACTACTAAAGTTACCGTTGTTGCATACAAAATGCGTCATCATAAAACATACGAAGAAGATGTAAGCCGCAGATGACAGAAGAAAGTCGTTTTTTTTTCGCTTACGTAAATTACAAAATCTGTGCTTACACAACAATCCCACCTAACCAGAAGTAGTAACTGACCAATGAATGAGTGGGGTACAATACAACCAAACTTACTGACCTGTATCACCAATCTTCCACAATATCGTTAAACTGAGACAATTGCCCCCAACAGGGATGTGTGCTGGTGCCGTGAGTTAACGCGAGCTGCCTGATTTACTGTGTGCGATGAGCCACTGCAGCGTGATGTCGATGTTGTCCTTCTCCTTGCAAGAGATCGAGTAGCAGCAGATCTCGCGGTCTTGGATCGCTGAAAGGTTCCTGTAACATTGCAGGGTGACATGTGAGCTCGCAGGCTGGCCTATTGGAGTATGTGGAAAAGGGGTAATTTATAAGGTCGAATCAAAATCTCATATCATAAACAGACAAATGTAGCTTGGGAAGCTGGGGACTGCAGTTCACGGACCTTCACTCTGCTACATTTAGAACATAATTTTAAGACCCATATTCTCCACTCACTTCATCTCAATGAGATATGGTGCCAGCACTGACAAAGGATGCCTGTCAGCTGTTGCAGCAGCTCCTGATGAATGGATGGATCAATGCAAGGAGACCCTTTAGGTCCCCTTGGTGCTATGTTGCTTGGCCACCATGCACTATTTATAGCAAGAGCACAATCATAATTCTCTACTCACATCCTCTCAATGAGTCCGTGTTCATCCAGCGCGTGCGGCAGGTCCCGCTTGTTGCCCAGCACCAGCACGGGGATGCCCGTGAGCTGCTGCTTCTCCAGCAGGCTGTGCAGCTCGTTGCGCGACGCCTCGATCTTGTCCGGGTCTGCTGCGTCCACCATGTAACTGGGAACAGGTGAATTGTTAAAACCGTCAATGGTTTTTGGCTCTTAATATTATAAAGAGGAAAGATTTAAATTAAATATGTGGGGACATCTCACACATTTGATTGTATTCAATTACAAATTGAAAGTTAAATGGATAATTTAGTCAGAGCTATTTGAATTACAGTTTATGCATAATGCAATTTCGTCTTTCTGCATAATTGTTTTGTTTAGCAAGCACAAAGACCTCAACTAGTATAGGTACTTGACATATTCAGGAATTTCAGGATACAAAAAATAATTGTAATAAAATTAAAGATTAATTTGGCTTGACTTACACAATAGCATTGACACCTCTGCAATACCTTTCCCACATTGACCTAAACCGAGGCTGGCCTCCAATATCCCAAACCTGAAATTAGAAAATTTTCTGTTTATAACATGGTACTCAAACCATTAAGAAAATATGCACTAGCTTGTGGATAACACATACTTTGGGATCCACCAATCAAATGATGCTGATGAACTCTTTTGTACAAGGTTTGTAAAGGTAACATTATATGTAGGTATAGCTGAACCATTTGCTGTAAATTATCAATGGTCATGAATATTGTATGATGGCACTCCATGCTGATCATAATTATACATATGTATTGAAAGTTCTTAAAGAAATTATCCAAACTAACATCTTAACTTGTTGTGTAAAGCAGTAGTGAACTTGAAAACTTTTGTATTATACTGCATACATATCTACAATCAGAAGGCATCACATTTTTTTTCATAACTATGTATAAAAGAACCACATGAAATCAAACCAACCTTGATGGTAACTTGTCCTTTGGTGATTTTACGCATATTGAAACCAACTGTAGGGATCATGTCTTCACTAAACTGTCCAGACTGGAACAAAACAATTATGTTTATGTATAGCAAGATAGATAGATAAAATTAATGGTCTTACCACAAAAACTAGACACATGAAAATAGTACTAGTAGTAGTGAAAATAGACATTTAGCATTGTCACTAAAGAAAGCTAACTCAGCAGTAGTAGTATAACTTTATTGTATATAAAACACTTAAAATAATATTAAAGACTTTCCCCCTTATTCATAGAGAAGTTACAAAACGTTTTAACTAATAAACTGTTTTGTCCCTCTCCAACAAAGAACAATTCGTTCTTTGACAGAGAGGGACAAAACAGTTTATTAGTTAAAACGTATTGTAACTTTTCTATGAATAAGGGGGTTTAAATATATAAATACAATAAGGGCAGCCTTATCGCTAAAAGCAATCTCTTCCAGGCAACCCTATGAGCTAGGAGAACATTTATTTACAATATATTTAATTAAATTTCACATTGATATGTAAGTAGATGTATGAGTACTTAGTGAAAAAAAGTGCTACTTGCACCTTAACCCTTTAACTGATGATGGCAATATACGTGCCACCATCTTATAGGCCTGAGAATTCTAAAAGTTTATTCGATCTTGCTACTGGAAACGCCACTAATACATAGCTGAATGCACATCAGTATTTTTTTACTTCAATCAAATCAATTAGTAGTGCCAACATTAAAAAAAAAATGTCACTTGAAAAAATATTGCCTCATTTCAAAAGTACAAAGTTTATTTAAAAATATCTCATCAATCCTGCAGATAAAAATGTGAGTAACCTTCTTTTTTTATATAAACATGTAGTATAGAAGACGATATGATCACTATTTATAAAAAAAATCGACATTTTTTATTCGAATTTCCATTTTTTTGTGGTGGCCATATATATGCCACTATCAACTTGTAGGTACCTACATGGTGGCAATATAATGTACACCGCCAGTCCAAACCCCGGCAAAGCTCCGCTCCGTCCCTGCTTCCTCCAGACAACGATCCACATTGAAGCGGAACAAAGTCCGACCAGATGATGCCACCGCCCATGAGCCGGAAGACATGCCCGGCACTCCAGATGGCACGACTTCCGAAGATGACCCGGAAGAACCGGACCCAGAACAAGCTTCCACCCAAAACGATTCGGTGAGGGCACCCACAGGCGACGACGCTCCACCCAGCTCGACGGCACCACCGTCCCCACCCCCACCAGCCTGCCAATCTCCCCCACCCACCAGACCCCCAAGCACCTCAAGACCAACACCAGAGACTCCACACCGAAGTCCCTCAGCCACAAGACCCCAAAGTGCCTCAACATCTGCACCAACATCTCACCAACATCAAAGCCGCCCAGCTGCAAGAGCACCAAGCAACGCAGAACCAACCGCATCCCCCAACACACCAGACAGGCCAGACGAAAATGAACCCCCGGACCCCCCGTCCCCAGACCCAGACTCGGACGAAGATGAGACCGACTGGAAAAAACAAGAATGGACCCAGAAACCAGATCAGCCACCCTGACACTCCGAAAGTTCAATCCCCAAAACAGCCTCCAAACAGAACGAAACCTCCGACCCACCCCTCTCCACTCTTCAGCGATGACGCACCAAACACCACTGTGGACCAAACCAATTTATACCAAGCCATGATTTCTTCTTTAGTGGTTGGTGTATAATTTCTCGATCCTACTTGTACAGCGTATAAATTAGTTTGGTCCACAACAATGTCCAGCACGTCATCACCAAAGAACAAAGAAAAGCAGGTCAGAGGCCCCGCTCCGCCCGGAAGCCGCTCCGAAGACCGAACCCTCGGAGCACCAAAACAGCCGAGATCCGGCCCCCGGGTCCACTCCTGCTCCCCCCAACCAGTCCCATCCTCACCCGAATCCGAAGACGAGAAATCCGAAAGCTCACCCCCATCCAACCCATTCGGCATGCTAGAGGATGCAACCGGCTCCGCGCCACCCGGCACTCCCGCAGCCGAGCGGCCCCGACGCCGGGCAGACACCAGTGCAGACACCGAAGCACCCCGAGGTCCTGCAGCCGAAAGACCTCGACACAGAGCCTCCGGTGCCGATCCCGAAGCGCCCGGAAGTCCAGCAAGTGAAGGAGACCGACAAGCCGATGAGGACGGAGACGACAGCGCCGCCGAACCAAGCAGAACGCCACCACCTGCAAGCACCCTCACCAAACCACCCCGGGCAGAAACCCGTTCCGAATACGACTCCCCCACACCATCCCCAGAAACCGCACCATCCGGAACACCAAACGCGTCCCCCAACTCATGGGCAACAGCATCATCCGACAAGACCCCACTCTGCCTCACTCCACTCATTGCAGATCACTCCATCCATCAACTCACCACATCCAAAAGAAACAGAAAAAACAAAACTCCACCAAAGTTCAAACCGGCAGTGTACATTATATTGCCACCATGTTTTTTTCATATAAAATATAAATATTTTTTAAATTTTTTTTCGAATTTTAATAAAGCTTTACATATATAACCCATACCCAAAGTTTCATTTTTCTGCTACACTTGGATCCTTCTGCTGGTTAAAGGGTTAAAGGCTATAAAACTATTGTGAAGGCAAGATGTAATACTTTCACTGGTGAACAATACTTATGCATATTAACATAATAAGTTTATAACTTTACTACAGTACCACATAAAAGGGTGAATTATGCGTGTTATTTCACTAGATTTGCGCATTACATAAAGGAAAAATAACAATGTTTTCACAATTTCAATCAACGTAAGTATGTAGCATTATAGAAACAACACACAAATATTCCAAGAAATTAAAGCTGCAAGTACTAGTGATATAGATTTGGAGTGCATATAAAGCTATTAAATTTAGTGAACAAAAAGAAGCAAAGATAAATAAATTATTGTTTTCAGATACTAACAGCAATGACGTTAACAAAAGTAGTTTTTCCCGAGTATTGAAGCCCTACTAATGTAAGCTCCATTTCCTCCTTCCAGAAAAGACTTTTTATCCAATCAAGGATACGATTAATCAAGGCTATCATTTTTGCTGGATTTATTCACTAAATTATTTCCGAAACAAAAAATTAACGCCTCCTTTGGAAACTGCAAATTTTGACAGTCAGTCGTCTCGTCTTGTCACTTAGCACAGTTTAGTTTTTCCATTCACTCACTGCAGATGTTAATAATTTATTACAATCATCATTACCTATATAGATTCTGAAATTATTATTATATCAATAACATGGAAAAACTTGAAAAAAGATATTATAACATAAAATATTTAGTAGCAATACCTACTCTACTACTGTTACGTGGTTGCATTACTCGGTAATAAATTTATACTTTGATCTAAACAAAACGCTTATTTTTTTAAGAACGAATCGATACGTTCTAAGAAAATCAAGTACACTGTTATTATTCAGAGGTTTTGACTGTCCCATACCAAAGTAGTATCCAGTCAATGGTGATCTTCGCCCATTTTCTGGGTCCGATGTGAGCCGCCTAGTTCCACTTCAGGTTTGCGGTCTGGGCAACCAGGTCAGCGATGCCAGTTCTTTAACGGGGCCAATCACCAATCCAGGGAACACCAAGAATGCTGCTGCGCTCCATCGCTCGCTGGCAAACCTTGAGTTTGGTTTTCTAAAGTTCGGTCAGTGAGTCAATGACTGTCTGAGCGCCGAGCGCGTGCTGTCAAAATAATATTAATTTCTTGTCAACTTGCAAAGACTCATCATAGAACAACGCGGACTCGGGTCCGGGTGTACCCTCTACTCAATGCAAAGACTTGACAGAGCGAATTAACTCGAGTTAAGTACTATAAATAGTTTATGGGAGTTATCGTAAATCTCAGTTAACTAGATAGATTGACCCCCTGTACATGCTATGCTAGCTATGTCATCATCATCATCAACTCATCAGTCAGTCATCATCTCATCACAGTATCGGTCCAAGTATACCTATTCGATTATCCTGTATGTTTACGAGCATGAGGACGAAAGGAGCCTCCTCTAGCGAATTATCAATTATTCCTTATAGCTACATCGCGTCCAGTCATGTTTGGAGCACTGGGCAGTCCTGTGGTAGTGCGTGACACCACGGTGACAAACCCTAATCTACACAGTCATAGCTCTAATGCTTGTCACCGACACGTGAAGAAGAAGAATACATTGTTATGAAAGTATCATTATGAAAATTATTTTCATATCACAGAAGTGTGGCCTCAGGCCTCAGCATTAGGATCCACTTCCGTTTTCATTACTGAAAATGAAAATGAAAAAAAATGAAAAAATATTTATTTAAAATAAAGATTAAGAAGATACAAAAAATAGAGGTTGCAGCGTTTGTTAACAATTTAAAGGTGGTGATGTAGCAAGGGCTACCACACTAGGCTAGGCCTGTGTCGTGGACAGCCAGTAAACAGGTTTTTAACAATTTGTTTAAATATAGAACAGGTGGCGCAGTTTAACAATTTGAAATTTAAATTATATAAAACAAATTTTACATTTTAGGATGCATGTGTTAAAACATAATAAAATGAATAAAGCAAACAAAAATAAAATAAAAACAGTTTCTCAATTTGAGTAAAAATGTGCTTAAAAACTATAAAAACAAAATCTTACGTAGGTAATACCTACTTGTTTAGTACTACTTAATAAAATAAGGGAAATATTTAACATTAATCAGGGTATTTAAAAATATAAATAAGAATTACTTAATTGAAAGATAAAAGCTAATCATATGTGTACCCATGTTATAAATAAATATATGTATATATAAATATAAGTGTTTATATCAGAAATACATAATGCAAGGTAAGCAATGCAGATAAATACCTATATATAAGTTATATGTTTAGTATGATTTTAATATGTTTTCAGTTTCTTCATAGTTCAGGCTAGAGAGCCATCGTTTGGTTTTCTTTTTGGCTTCGTGTATGGTGTCAAGTTTTAAATTAATGTGTGACTGGATTTTATTATAAATATGCGGGTGTAGGTACTTGCTGAATCTGTGAGCGAAGTTGGTATTTGTACGAATAGTTGGAAGCTTGAAGGTTCGACGAGAGAGTCTGTCATAATAGTCAGAAGAAGAGATTGATTTACGATGTTGGGATAAAGTGACTTTAAGGATGAACAATTGTCTGATTGAGAGGACTCCACTTTCTTGGAAAAGCCTAAAGGTTGAGTATCTTCGGGGTTTTTTATGCATTACTTTGAGTATGGATCTTTGAGCACGTTCTATGGTTATCATTTGTGATTTTGTGGAGCCGCCCCAGCACGGAATACAGTAACTTAAGACGGACTCGCATAAGGCAGTGTATACGTTTTTAAGTGTTTGCATGTCAGCACTATTTCGGAGAAGCCTCATTATGTTGATGAGCTTTCTTGCTCTATTTGATAGAGAAGTAATGTGTTGGGAGAAAGATAGCTTCTCGTCAATGATAATTCCTAGGTACCGAAGAGAATCAACTCTTGTGATGGATTGGCAGTTACAGTGTTGGGATAGGTTATTGCACTTATTTGAATGAATTTTAAGGGACTGTAAAATGAATTTGGGTTTGGATGCTGAGGTTTTGTGAAAGGATAGAAATTTAGTTTTAGTTGTATTTAAGGTGAGAAGATTAGAGTCAAGCCAGTTTGAAACTATGGATAAGCCTCTCTCCGCACTTAGAATAGTAGCTTCCCAAGTTTTCTCATAAAATAGAAGTGCGGTGTCATCGGCATAGCAGATTACTTGTGCGTTACAAGAAGGAGGTAGAGTAGAACCTAGTTCATTAATATAAATGAGAAAAAGGGTGGGTCCGAGTATGCTGCCTTGAGGGACACCAAAGTTAACAGGCATAGGATCGCTCAAAAGCTCGTTACATTTAGTACGTTGTTTACGGTTAGTAAGGTAGCTCTCAAACCAGTTTAGTGTGTGACCACGGATACCCAAGCATTCCATCTTTTTTAAAAGAATTTTTATGGACACCGTGTCGAATGCTTTCGCGAGATCCAGAAAAACACCTATGCAATGTAGTCCTTCATCTAGACGGGAAGATATAGAAGTAATGAGAGAGGAAGCTGCGTCTTCTGTGGATTTGCCTTGTCTGAATCCATATTGAATTGGAGAGAGTAGGTTGTTAGCTTCAAGATATTTGACTAGTCGCAGATTAACAATTTTTTCCAGTAGTTTAGAGAAGACGGATAGAAGAGAGATAGGTCGATAGTTGCTAGGTGTTTTTCTGTCTCCCGCCTTATGTATTGGAGTTACCACAGCTGTTTTCCATATATCAGGGAATATGCCGGTCTTTATACTTAAGTTTATAATGTGAGTGAGTGGAGAAACCATGTATTTACAAATATGTTTGATGAGACTGTTACGAAATCCATCCAAACCGGGAGCACTGTCTATTTTAAGAAGACGTATGAACGATTCTACTTCGATTTCATCAGTTGGGTTTAAGTAAAAAGAAACATGTGATGGGGTTGTTGCTATGGATGATGCAAGTTCTGATTCAGATTTGTTAATTTTCTGCATGAGATCTTTAGCAAGGGAGGCACCCACAGTACATAGATGGCCTGTGTCACCTGTGTGACTGTATTAAGAATATACAGTTCTGAAACTCTCAACCATTCATGCCGATAGATTCTTAGCACCAACGAAGCTACCCTGCAACCGCCGCAGTATACGGCTACTTATTATCATCATCATCACCAATCAGGAATAAAATAATCAAAGAAAATAGATTATCAACGGAAATTTTTGACATAACTACTTAAGTAATTAAAATAAGTACTTACCTATTACAAATTAAACTAAATTGAATTAACTAACGGAAGGTGGGTACTTTCCGCCAAGTCACGTTGTGTAGAATAGTCGAGTATAGGGGTGTTGGTGTTGGTGACGTCACAGCGCGAGGTGGGGCGGCGCGCGCGGGGCAGGGGCGGTTCACGTGACTCACGTGCCGGCGAGCGTGGACGGCCGAGCTGCGCGCACATTCCGCAGCCCGTGCCATATTTTGATGCCGACTTCACGTCACATGACCGACCGGCCGGCTATCAAACAGCCAACATTCACTCGCTGACAGTCGCGCGCTAATCTTGCACCTTACCTATTTCGTATTTCTACACTTGCCTACATGCAGTTAAGTGTTATTTTGTACGTAAATAATCGTGTCTGTTCAATGAAAATGGATTGCAAGGACCTCACTTAAGTGCTTTTAGTGTGTGAGTGTTAAATCCCGCTGAATCGGGAAGAATGTGAGTGATAACAAATTGTTGTTGTTGTTTACGTGATCAAGTGCTAAGACACACATTTTACTGATATTTGTGTCCAAGTGGTTATGGATATTATGGATACACATCATTATTGGGAGGAAAACGGACATGTCGTCAAGTATGAAAAGTGAGTAGGTAACCAATGATTTAATTATACCTACTTACATTGCATTTTGTTCATAGTCTGTAAGTAGACTAAGTAGTTACATACCCTCGAAGCGAAGGTAAAACTAGGTAGGTAGGTTAAGTACATTATTTTGAATTAAGTAGGTATATTATAGGTACACCTTCTACCAGAGATTAAAAAAATATTTTATAACACATAAAATACTTATTTTAATTTCTATTTGAATACTAAATTCTTACCTTACAGAATACAAAATATATACATAGATATAATATATACCTATCTACCTGCTGGCTACCTACTTACCCATGTTTGTTTTGTTGTTGTCTTGTCTCTTTTCCCCTTCATGTAGGGTGAATGCTCATTCATACGTCCATCCTAGTCATCAATCATCATAGTGCTTTAGATTTTAACTGTTGGTTAGATTAGAGAGTGTTGCCTTTCTCTATTTATTAGGGATCTAGGGTTTTATCAGATATATGTTTTAAACTGTTTAAAGTATTCAATATGATTGTGGCCGGTTTTACCACTTATGAAATCATATTAACTGTCGATTTTCCCTGTAAGTATTTGTGTTTATTTTTATACATATATTGTATACGAATATTTATATAAACATATAATATACTTTTTAGAAAATAAAAATAAACACAAGAAAAAGCCCCAGTTAGTGCAGGACTATTATTGTAGGGTATGAAAATAAAAATAAAGTAAGGTGCTACATGGTCTGAGTAACTAGGTCTAACTAACTGAGGACTATGGAAGAATAAGAAAAGGTAGGAGGTGAGGTGACCAGCATAAATTGTAAATGGCATCCAAAAACACGTTCTAATGGGGAATGATAGGCAAGAGACGTTTCAACAAGAGGGCAATACGATCGGAGGTGCTGAGGTAATGGAAATGTATTCCCTCTATTGGACAATTTCGTTATAAGTTATAAGTCAAGATCCCTACAATTACATTACTGGGTTATACTTCCTTCCTCGGAGCATCTTTGTTCAGCGAAACACCAGTCAAGCCAGCCAAAGAAAGGCAAGCATAAGGTGGGACAGGGACATCCTTTTCCTCGTCAGCATTCACTCTGTTCAAAGAGATGAGAATTTCATGGGTTTCTCCCTGGCGATCGGATGGTGTCGCTAATACCCAACAGCTCTTCAAAAGCTTTCCTACCCATTTTTACTGTGTTGTGGTAGCCTCTCTCTAACCATACCATCGTATTTGTGAACTGAAGAAGACTAACATGGGATGGGGCTCGGTGTCGAACGAAGCATGTATACAACTATACATGCTCAGTCAGAGTCTCATTTGACAACATTACAAAAAAAAATATGGTGTGAATGGGGTGCTAAATAGATTGGGTAACTAGTTCTATGGAAGGACGATGGCACCTGCTTGACTTAAATGTTTCACACGGATAAAACAGCATCGTGTCGTGTTACACGCAGTAAATCGCCCCCATAAAAATCAGTAGCACATTATACTGCCGTAGCAACATGGCATGAGGAGCAGAGGTATGAGGAATTCCACGGACAAGGTATCGGTCGAGATCCCTAGATCCCTACAGACACTTTACTGGATAATATATCCTTTCTCCGAAAATTTCTGCCCTAGAGAAACAGACAGGCAGATGTTTGACAAATAATGGTGGTTTTTCACATACAGTTTACATATTTACTGTATTTAAACCTTCCATGGTGTCGCGACCGCCAATATTAGGAAATTATTCACATTCGTAGCTTCCCTGCCCTCCAGCCCCTACGTTGTCTTCCTCTTCTATGGTCACTCACCTCCTCCCCTTCCCTAGCTTACTCTCCCATTTCCTACCATCCACTCCCTTCTCCTACACTCCCGTCGCCTCCACTCCACCTCTTTTCCATCCCATCCCATCTCCTACTATTCACTTATTCTCTCCCCTGTGCATCCCTTTACCTTCCCTTATATTTCCTCCTCTATGCTCGATCCCTTTCCCTTAATTCCCTCCACGTCATATAACAACGATACCCATATGAACATTCCAGACATTTATATCGCTTCGGACACCATTAAGGGATAACGGTATTTCTCGACTGCAACATCCGATTTAATAAAAAGTATAAAAACGATATCTATGTCGATAATTAGATTTTGTCACTCCATTGCCTATTTTGAATTATTTTAAAAACCCTGCTCCTTCCTGCTAATTACATATCTACTCTTTTATTTATAGGAATACATTACCCTCCTCCTTCGGCAGTCGGGTAAAAATCTACTTAACTGCAAAGTTTCCAATAAAAATAGTGAATCATTTTTTTTTCCGAAATAAACTTTATTACCCCTTTGCAAATCCTAAGTTATTTCATCGGTTATCAATAGGAGTACTTCTGTGGAGTATTCCAATAAAAGGGCAAAAGCTATTTTTTTTTCATACAAACTTGACCCCCCCATTTTACGGATAAATGTTTGACAAAGCACAAAAGTGTGTTATGCAGCCAACTTCATTAACTATCAAGTAGTTTTACATTCACATTAGACGTAGACGTATAAAAACCCATAATTTTAGCGGTACATTTTAAGTATGTAGGAATATTTGGTTTGCCCTTTATGTAATCTGTAATCTAAACAATAAAATATTACATGAAAATCTGCACACATACGCCTCATTCATGTACTTACATGTATAATTGTATATGCCACTTTACGTGTGAAAGTGTGTCAATGGCAGTAACGTCATCCCTGTATTGATTGTTTAACTTCATTAATATGACAAAACTATTCGGTAGGAATCGTTTAGGTTTTTGCATCGGTAAAAAAATATAGATTACTTATAGTTCATGTTTTTAAAGTGCACTGACTAAATTTCAGGTAGGTTGTAGGTAAGTTTACGAAAAAAGATCGTTTTATACATAAACATTATTTTTTTTTGGATAAGATGACCTGGTTTAATTTGAGAGAGTAATTTAATTAAATGAATCGCCTCATAGTGTAGGTAAACTGCATTCATTCATACTTGGCACAAAAGGTAAACAATCTTAGTCTTTTTATTTGAATTTATTACATAACTATGTTTCAAATTAAACATAATAACCAATGAAATTATACTGATTAGTTTTTTTTGTACTACACACACACACACACACACTAACGCCTTGTACTAATGTACTCCCTTGCGGGGTAGGCAGAGGTACATTGCTGCACCCACTTTTCGCCAGAGTGTTATGTTAGTTCCATCCAATGTAATAGGGGGCGGGCCTATTGCCATTTTACGGACACAAGACCCGAGAACAAATATCTGTGTTTAAACAAAACAAAACCAGCCGGGAATCGAACCCGGGACCTTCGGCTCAGTAGTCAGAGTCACTAACCACTACGCCATTCGGTCGTCGTTTTTTTAAATAATAATAAGTACATTATAATGTGTGTTCATCCTTTTATTTTTAACGTAATAGATAATTGTCATTGTTGGTTATATTTTATATAACATAATAATAATATTACTTACTCTCTTTGTAAAACCCAGCCAGACAGCTCAGACAAACAACATTTAGTTATGAATAATAACATGCCAATATGCACGAAACGAATATTAAAGGTCATTATTTAAGTTAGTTTCGTAAACGAAAATAATTATACGATTATAGATATAGACATAATATACACGAAACAACATAAAATGTATACCTAATTTTTTAAAATACAATATAATAATAACATATTAAAATATACAAACAGCTGTTAGATCATAACAAGGGATTACTTGTTGACTTTTGACACATCTGCCAAGAATTTAATATGGAGGTGACGAATATCTGATGACATTACAATGAAACAGGGGTGTTAATTATCTAACAGACTATGGTGAAACTAGGCATAAGTTAAGGAGTTTGCATTCTGTCAGAAAACCTTTAGAAAATATGTACTTAAAACAGTACTTGTGGTGAACGTCATTTTTTTATTTTTATTGAATAAGTGCATAATTTTATTATTAAGAATATTATTAACAACGAAAGTGGTGTAAAAAATACTTAATGTTATCGTTTTACCATAATGGAAATTTAAAAGTCTTAGAAACATCCAGCCTACATTGCCTACAATATGATGTTTACAAACTTCATTGAAAATCACCGCACTACAATACGCAAAGTAATTTTCCTTTAACTGTTCTATTGGTCATTGACCTCTGAGCTGCACCCTTAAGTCATTAACAGGTATAGGTCAGTTGACACTTTCTTATCACATATACCTATTAATTCTCGGTCACAGTCGCAAATTTCGTGTCAATCTAATGGTGGTGGATCTGTCGCAGGCAACTGGTTTAATCTCCTGTTTGATTGAACCACTAGCCCGTTCATTGGATGGCGCTGTTCAGTTGTATGACTAGGCCGAACGTTGATTGTACAAGCGTCACAAAACGTCCAACTAGTTAGCTGACTTAAAATCAGTCAGGTGGTGAATAAAACAAATATGGCGCCTAGCAGCTAACAGCTGACACAAAAAGCACCTATATTGTTAGTTTTTTGCAAATAAATATGCTTTAAAGTGCGTTATTTGTGTTAAAATAGTGTGACAACATGGATTTACCTATTATTACGCCGCGGGCGGATAGTTTCAAAGAAAAAAAGTGGCGAAACTGGATAATTATGAACAACAATATGAGGGTTTGTTTATTGGTATTGTTTAGTTAATTTGTGAGATAAGAGCTTTGTAACATAGTCTTTTTGTTGACTCTTGCCAGGTGATGTTCACCCTAACCAGACATTACAAAGTTGCTATACTATATCCCATTGTGGGTGTTAATTAGGTTGATTTTACTATGTCACTGTATTTTAAAGGTGGAGAAATGATGAGCAGCGTGCGTTCTTACTGATGGTTTATTTGCTACTAGAAAATGAACTCAACATACCGCCCCCCAAAGGGCATTTATTAAAGGCCCTTTTAAAAAAGTGATTATACAATGCTAATGGCCTTAAATAGATAGAATTGATATTATAGATCCTTTACTTGACTGAATACATACTTCTTTACTTACAAATTACAATGCATTTTTATTTAAACTGAATTTTAACTCTGTGGACTGTATCTTAAAGATTGATTAAGTAAATACTAAATTTTTCAATAAGTAACGTTAGGTAATAAGAACATTTTAACTTAAGTATTTGATCATGCAACTTATTTCATTTAGAATTAGTTAGGTAAACAAAGCTACTGAAAATATTAAATAATTAAGTTTTAAGTGGCAGTGTCTATAGGTAAGTAACACAATTTATTCATAGGTCTTTGCACTACACTGTTACCACTCTTCACACTGTACACTCTGGTGACTCCGTCAGCGCCCGGGTGCTTGTCCACGATGCGGCCGAGACTCCATTTGCCGGGTGGCAAGTTTTCTGTTTTTATAAGTACAATTTGTCCTTTTTCAAATTCCTGTACTTTCTTTAGCCATTTTGGTCTTTGTTGTAATCGTGCGAGGTATTCACTCTGCCATATTTGCCAAAAGTCTGATAGGAGTTTCTGTAGATGTTGCCAACGTGTCAGTCGACTAACCTTCACTGACTTCAGGTCTGGGTTTGGAACAGTCACAGGCGCTTCGCCGATCAGGAAATGGCCTGGTGTTAGTGTTATTGTTTCAGATTCAGATTCAATTGTAGATATAGGCCGGGAGTTAAGACAGGCTTCTATCTGACACAGGAGTGTAGACATCTCTTCGAACGTGAGGTGAGAGGTCAGGATTCTTTTCATGTGGTACTTCATGGACTTGACGCCCGCCTCCCATAAGCCTCCCATATGAGGGCTATATCCAGGAATGAAATGCCATTGAGTTCCATCTTTGGCAAGTGTCTCTGCTATGTCTCCTTCAAAATCTAGTTTAGCCTCATTCAATGCTGTTTTCAACTCCTTGTCTGCGCCGATAAAGTTTCTTCCCTGGTCACTCCATAGGTGAGAGCATCGACCTCGTCTTGAGATGAATCTCCTGTATGCACCTATGTATGCCTCTGATGTCAGATCTCCGACAAGTTCTAAGTGTATTGCTTTCGTGGCCATACAGATAAACAGTGCCACATATGCCTTGCATGTTTTCGCCCCTCTGCTTCTTGACATTAGAACTTGATAAGGACCCGCAAAATCAACTCCACTATTATAGAACGGTCTGGCTGGGTTGACTCGGGCTGTCGGTAGGTCTCCCATCAGCTGGTTTCTTACTAATGCTCTCTGTTTGGCGCATATCAAGCAATTACGTATCTTCGTTTTTACTAAATTCTTTACTTTCAGAATCCAATATTTTGATCTCAGGTACTCAAGCATAAGTTGGATTCCTCCATGTAACGTTTTTGCATGTGCATCAGCGATTATTAATGTGGTAAGGTAACCTTCACTTGGTATAATGATGGGGTGTTTTCTGTCTTCTTCTATGTTTGCGTGTCTCAGTCTTCCACCCAGTTTTTTGTAACCATAATCTTTGCATGAGTATCTTTGCAGGGATAATCGCCGGGGCAATCCATCCGAGAGGATCGAACAACTTCTGTATTTCTGCCAGGATACTTTTCTTCGTGTAAGATTCAGCTGTAGCAGGTAAGTTGTTTTGATATTGAAATACATCTTCTCCCATGTTCCAGATGATACCTAGTGTCTTTATGATACCATCTATGCCAAATTTAATGTTGACATGAGTGCTAATCTTTGATGGTTCGAATTGTTTCAGGAAATCTACGTCATTTGAGCACCACTTCTGTAATATGAAACCTCCTTTCTGTAATATCTTCTCTATATCTTTAGCTGTTTTGATTGCGTCTTCTAGTGTTTCCTTTCCTGATACTATATCATCCATGAAACAATCTTCTTTGATTATTTTAGCTGCTTCTTCGTTAATGTGGCCTTCATCTTTAGCTAGCTGAAGCAGAGTTTTAACGGCTAAGTAAGGGGCTGAAGCCGTTCCGAATGTTACTCTGTTTAATCGATAATCTTTTACAGGTTCGGTTCTACTTTTACGCCATAGGATTCTTTGATTATCTTTGTCCTCCTCTGTTATTAATACATTTTAACTGCGTCAGCGGCGAAGCAAACTTTGTGCATGCGCCATCTCATTATAATGCTTCGCATGTCTTCTTGTAGTTGTGGACCAACTAGCAGTTCATCATTCAGGGAAGTATTGTTGGTTCCCTTGCATGAGGCGTTGAATACCACTGTACATTTTGATGTTTCTTTCTCTTCCTTCATAACTGCATGATGAGGTAAGTATACAGCTGGCTTGTTGATTTCTTCTATAGGTACTTCTTCCATATGCTCCATCTCAAGATATTCTTCTATCACTTTTGTGTATTCTTCCTTTAGCTTTTCATTCTTTTCGAAGCGTCTCTCTAGTTGCTTTAGACTTCTCAGAGCTATGTCTCTCGATCCATTCTGTATTGATAATCTATTCTCTGTTTTAAAAGGCAACTTCACAATGTACCTGCCATCTTCTGTTCTGGAATGATTTGATTCATATATTTCTTCACATCTTCTCTCTTCTGCGGTTAGGATCTTTTGCTCATGATCATTCAATTCCCACATTTGTTTTAGCATACTGTTTATTTCCAGATCAATCTGATGGTGCATTACTGTATATTCATCTCTGTGTTCCTCTGAAGTGATGTGCCCGAAGAGAATCCACCCAAGGCTGGTATTTTGAGCACTAGGGGTGCCTGGGGGACCCTTGATAATCTCGCCTTTCATAATTGCGGCACACACTTCTACACCCAGCAGCATGTCTACAGGTCCAGGTTGCTTGAAGCCGGGGTCAGCTAAAGCTATACCATGGATGTGTGACCAGGTGCGTTCAGAGATAACTCTCGTTGGTAATTGTGATGTTAAACGCGTAGGCATTACATAAACTTTCAATTTGAGGCTGAATTTGTAATCTTGGCTTGAAAGAACCTCAATTTGTGCTACGTGTTTGACTGTTGTCTTTGTTGTGCCAACGCCAGTGATTGTACCATTGCAGGGTATCCTCTTCAGCTTAAGTAACTGGGCGGCTCTCTCACTAATAAAACTTGCTTGTGATCCATTGTCGATTAGTGCTCTTAACATGGTGACACGTCCTGATGATTCATCTCTCACTGGTACTAGGGCTGTAGCCAGGAGCGCAGTAGACGTGTTGGTTGCTATGTTGGTTGATAACTCTGAGACTGGTTCATTGATGTTGTTGTTCTCGTTGGTAGCTGTATCATGGTGACATTCCACATTGTTTGGTTGATAGGTCTCATGCAGGAGCGTGTGATGACGCTTCTTACATACTCGGCAGAACATTCTGAGTCGACATCTAAAAGCTGAATGTCCTGGGGCCAAACAATTGAAACATAGTTGATTGCTTTTCACGAACTCGCATCTCTCTCTTGGTACCTTTGATATGAACTCTCTACAATGACATAAGGTGTGGTTTTCTTTGCACATTGAGCAACATTTCTCCTTGTTGTTATAGTTATTGTTACTGTTGGTATCCGTAGAAACATGAACTTTGTATTCTCTTTCTCTGTTTTGGCTCTGTGTTATCTTCTGTCTCTGTGGTGGGTTAACTAGCTCCAGTGTTCGATACTTAGTTTCTAAGAATCTTGATAACTCCGTCCACTTAGGTAGTTCTGCGCTGTTTCCATTGAAAGCTGATTGTTCCCATTCTTGATGTGACTCTGGGTCCAACTTCTGAATGACCAGAAATATGATGACTGGATCCCAAGAATCAGTTGATATGCTTAGGTTTCTCAGGCTGTTTAGACAATCATTAGTTGTGTCTAACAGTGAACGAATGTTGTCAGCTGTAGGTGCAGAGATCTTCCTTTGGTTAAATAATCGCTTCAACACAGAGTTGGTAATAAGTCTCATATTGTTGTATCGTTCTTGTAACAGTTTCCACGCTGGTTCGTAATTGCATTCTACAACTTGCATGTGTTTCAGTAATGACTCTGGTTCTCCTTTGATGCTACTCTTCAAGTAGTGTAACTTTTGGACATTGCTAAGTGTAACATTGTTGTCTACCAATGATGTAAACAAATCCTTGAAGGCCGGGAACTCTTCGTAAGACCCTGAGAATGTAGGCAGCTGTATCCTTGGTAGCTTGACCTGCGACGCGTCAGCGGCCTCCATGTTGGTGCTGGCTGCGCCTGCTGACTGCCGGCTGGTGGCTGACGGCGAGCACTCGGATAATAAGTCAGTCAAATCCGCTTGTAAACCCAAGTATAATTCTTCAACTTCGTAGTACTCGTCGTTTGCAAAGTACGGGTAATTTTGTCTATTTTGTTTAGGTACTTTTCTAGTTAGGGCCAAATGTGCATTCGTAAAGTCTCGCCAATATTCTTGAATAGTTTGTAGTCTCACGGTTATGTAACCTTTCGTAAGCCTAGCCTTAGGACATTTCTTAAAGTTAACTAACACTTTTTGTAACATTGATATTTTATCTTCTAAAATTTGCAATAGTTCCTTTTCCGCTTCCATTTTGCATAAACACTATATTTACGTTTGATAGTCCAAAGTGTTAGGTAGGTATATCGCACTATTTTAATGTTCAACACGTTCACAAAGTCAATTCTTATAATAGTTATTCACTTAGCGTTCATACACACTTTGATTAGGTATTTAGTTCTTTAGGTTTCGTTTTTAAGCACTGGTTAGTCCATAAGTTAACACTGTTTAAATTAATGTCCACACTTGCATTACTTTAATTTTATTTGAATTCAACACTTGTTTTCTCGACTTCACTCGACGATAGATAAGAATTCTTTTGTTCTCAGCCGGGCTGGTTACCGGCGAATTTGTAGTAAACAACTTTGATTCGGCTCGATAACGACCATTATGTGGGTGTTAATTAGGTTGATTTTACTATGTCACTGTATTTTAAAGGTGGAGAAATGATGAGCAGCGTGCGTTCTTACTGATGGTTTATTTGCTACTAGAAAATGAACTCAACACCCATTCAACGACTTCGCTGAATGACGTTCAGTCAAGACTACTCAAGACGTCGAACGTTACAATCAACGACTTGACGATTTGTCCTTTAGTCATACAACTGAATAGCGCCATCCAATGAACGGGCTAGTGGTTCAATCAAACAGGAGATTAAACCAGTTGCCTGCGACAGATCGATTGGGATCTGCGATCAACAAGTGCGTTCAGAAATAGATTGAGCAGCACGAGACATGGGCAGCACGGGGGCGGCGCGGGGTGCGGGGGGCGGCCTTGCGCTGTCGCGGCACGCCGCGCGAAACGTGACCCGCACACTGACACACCGCGCCCGCATCGAAACGCATCTCACACACACAGACACACCGGTCTGTGTATCGCTGAGACTACTGCCCTATACCCGACTATTTTAAGTTCATATTTTTACAATGTTTATTCCGAATGATTTATTTGCCAAAATTTTGTAAAAAAAGATTAGGTATTTACTTATAAATTTGATGTTTCTGGAGTTTTGTGGTTAGGACCGCACATTTTGAACTTATCAGTTATATTTCAGGAATATTAAAATTAAGAATATTGTGTGGACCTGTGATAGAAATAATCGTATTGCCACGTAATACAACGGTGATGCCAATGTGTGCGTTTTCATTCACTGCCATGTCCGCAATCTGTACGTCTAGTACCTACAGGTTTTGCCATTTTTGAACTATAAATTTTTTACGTTTTTTGCTGTCATCTGCATACATTATCTGTCAAAAGTGGCATGATAGTTTCCGTTAGAGGCGCCACTTTGTATCCGAGAAAACGTAAACTTTTATAGTTTCTACAATCTAACAAATCTATACTAGATCCTCTGTACTAATATTACAATAGTAGTAATATAGTACCGAATTAGGTACTATCGACTAGAGACGACCATATTCGTGATTCGCACACAGCAGAGATAAACTCACAGATAATAGACCTACTTAAAATTGCGATGATATATTTTGTTCTGTCTGACTGAAACTGGATTCCGGACTGAATACTTACAGTTTAAGATCTAACGATTTCTAGATAATATTGACGTTTTACCTACTTACTAGACGACCTTTTAAGGTCAATGTCCTTTTCGCCTAGAACTAGAACTATAAACTAGTTTGGTACCTACCTATACGTGAAGTTCACACCATCTTAACACGTGTAGAGAATTAAACCTTACCTATGCCATGTGTCGGCTACTAAATGGCTTACGTACTTACCACCTAGACTAGATCATAACTCATAACATAAATCATAAGTATTAACTACTTACTTATATCATAATAGGTACCTAATAACCTACCTTCTTACTAAAATAATTCACAATTCACAACACACATTTGAGATCAAAAAAATCGGTCCATAACTGTCGAAGGTATCGGTGAACATACATACATATTGAGAACCTCATTCTTTTTTAAAAATTAAGGATTCTTCGCTGAGATTCTTCGTTACCAAGCATCGATACATTCATTAGCCATAAACAATCGAGAAGCAGAATCGCTCTACAGCTCTACAGTAAAAAAAACCTGTCAGATCATTGTCAGATGAGATGAGTTCTGAGGATGAGATGCTGTTTTCGATAGCTAACATTCGGTGGAAAATAAATACGTAAGTATATGATGGTGCAGTCTATAAAAACTGACACAGGTTTTAAAAGTAAATAGTAGGTAGGTAGTACCTAGATAGGTAGTAAGTTTTTTCTAAAAAAAAAAATACCCGGTTAGATTGGCATTACCTCGTGTAATTTTCCATTAAGTACAGTGAACGTGAACGTGACAGCCTCTTTTTAGGTGGTTCTACCTTCTGCCAGAAGTGGAAAACATCGTGAGACCAACTTCGGTGTCACGGTGCCGAACTAAGAATGGAAAGTTGAAACACGTGAACCAACTGAAACCGTTCGCGAGGTTCGCGCCACTTTTCGTGATTTTATAATTTCCTGAAATCGTTACGAGTATCAATGTATCGTAATCGTAACTGCCAACATAAACAGGGGTGTAAGGTGTCACTAGTTTGACTGCTCTGTCTGTTTGTGTCAGGTCTGATCAGGATTGCCGGTATTTCCCTCCATCGGGGGCCCTAATCTGGCGACATATTGTCAATGACTTTGGGCATAATGTCCATGGTGAGGAAAGTGAGCAACTTTCATGCAATCAACTTTGTAAATGCGTACTTAATGTATATGCCAGGTTTTGCGTACGCCACCCAGCTTGCTATAAATTGCATGATCGACATTCTTGTCCAAATAAACACACGATAAGTTTTATATCCGGCAGACGGTATAGGTGGGTCATTGTCATTGCCACATGATTTTTTCTAACAACATTAGCCATAATGTATTTTTTTCACTTTAATTATTACCTACTCTTCGACTATTGGCTTTTTAGGGTGCATAGTCGGTCATTTATATTCACTTTCCTTATCTACCCTTTAGCGCGTTTTCCTCCTCCCTTAAATAATCTGTGCTCCCTGGTAGGCCCGGTGTAATCCGAGATGCAGCGTAACTCCTGGTGTATTGGAATATTTGCAACATACCTACAACAAAATATAATTTTTAAAATGAAATTCAACCAGCATACTCACCAGACGGACCAAGGTATGCTTTGTATGAAATTTAACCATACTCAGACAATGACCAATAATTCCTTGGAGTATTTAAAAGAAGGTATCCTTAGCGTGACATAATGGCATTTCTTCCCCACCGTGGTGCTACACGTGCAGGCGTGGGCTCCGTCCGCCGGCTCCGATTCCGTCGAGTCACGTTGCACCTCACGCTCCTCACCAAACTTTCCAGCAAACGGCGAATAAATATGTGTGTAGGTAACGTGTTGCGTAATGCGGGAGGATCGTTCGAGGTTTGTGGGGAATTTAGTGTTAGTTTGAGGTGCAAATGTATGTGCATAGTGCACGGACTTAGCTGTTTCTTTGAGGACGCATGATAATCTATCCTAACTAATATTATAAATGCGAAAGTAACTGTGTCTGTCTGTCTGTCAGTCTGTTACTCTTTCACGCCAAAACTACTGAACGGATTAGAATGAAATTTGGTATACATACGGTCTAGATCCTGGGAAAGAACATAGGCTACTTTTTATCCCGGAATTCCCACGGGAAAACTTTTTAAGTGGAAGCGAAGCTAGTTTTTTATATTTTAAACAATTCCCACATGGTGCAGGGCAGCACCTCTTTTTTGTTTGTGGCTTACCCAACTCTCTAACCAGCAGCCCCCTAATCTAAAGCTTAAGCAAATTAGGTAGGTACATACTCTACTTGTACAGTATAGGTAAGTGCCTATATTAAACATGAGTCAAACGCACAAAGTTGTGGTCAAACGTGTAGAAAACCCATTATTGACAGGGTGTGCCGGTATTTGATATCTCTCGGTTTTCCGGAAAACAAAGCAACAATGACAAAGTGAGGACAAGTGCATTGTTAAAAAATACATTAAATTCTTGTTTTCTTTTTTGTACTTATTTATACCCATAATAACGTTAGTTTATTAGGTACTTCCATGGTACTTAGATAGACCTAACCGTTTTTAGATGGGTCCAACGTGTAGAGCTCTTCCCCACAACAACCTTATAAAACAAAGTGTTGAGGGTAAGAACTTAAGAAGATTAAAATTGATTCGGCCGGCAGCCGGTGCGGTCACGTTGGGGGGGTCCCACGCCTCACACTACGTCACCGCCACACTCCGTCGCTGATTGCGCAACTACACACATCCTGGAGGTAGCTCCACGAGTGAAACAACACATCATAACCATAACGTGCATCGGGCACGTTATTGTAATTATAACAGTCGCACGTTGTGATGTGTAGTTGCGTTGCGCCCCAAGCGCCTTTTGTTTAGGATCTGAATGGAGGAAGGCATTTTGGCTGTCCATTGCTAATGTCAGGGTAGGTCTCATAATTACATAATATGAAGCGCCTGTGGCTACCTGTGGGATAAAAGACATGCTGTCACTCTCTGCAATTATGGTTTAGAGTAGTTCAGACAGTAACAGCATGTCTTTTATCCCACAGATAGCCATTATCCAGATATTGTGATACAGGCTCTAAAGCTACCAATACCAATACCTTGTAGGTACAATCGGCTGCAAAGAAACCTCGCCCCTCTCTGTAAAGAGTGTAGAGTCAGTAGTAGTCAGTACTTAGCAATAAGAGGGGGGATTCTGTACGTAATCTAATAAGCAGGTGAACTTATTAACCTGACTACCTACTTACTTACTTATACTTGAGCAGGTAGTCTACTTATATCTTTGGTTATCAAGTAGGTACTTACAGGCATGCCAATATCTAAAACGCAAATAAAACGTGATGATAAAACGTATTAGAGCGCACCTATCGATGTACAGGGAAAATTGTAGATACTTAGAGCTCATTCAGTCTAAAAATAGAATCAATACACGTACGGCGCACCTGACCTACGCCAACAGACATAGGGCAGTAATGGGCAGTAATCACATCACATCTATAGATCTAGAGATGTGTAAGTACATCATATCGAATCAATGGTGATGCCATTTGGTTGTTCGTTCAAAAATAACAGAAAATTGTCCTAGAGAGTACTTTGAATGAATGAATATACTTTATTGACAGAAAAAATATCTATAGTATACAAATAAAGAATTTACATTGTTACCTAAACTAGGCTCATCACCTGTGCGTTAGATAACAAGCTCTTCCTTTATAATTCAATGGTAGGCACTACAAATAGTATTACAGTGTAGAATGAGTTGATAATATTATTATATACATTCATTAGAGAAAGTAATAAAAAACAAAAAAGACAAAAGTACCTACTAATAATAGAAGGACTTACAGTAAAAACGTCCACATCAATTTAGGAAAATTTTATGCGACTTACAACTATTTAGTGTGAACGGGCTGTGACTACTAGTAGGTAAATACTTGGAAGTATAATAGAATTTGAAATAAATCATCCAAGTAAAGTACTCTCTAGGAAAATTTTCCGGTAAGTAAAACGTAGGTACCAACAAACCTACATATACCTACCTATCTGCGCTCAACATAGGTAGATAGGTACACTCTCCGCTGCTCCTACATACATGTAGGTACAAAGTATTTAATCCGTAACACGTGTCTGGTGGTATGCTTTACGTAGGTACTACTTACTTACTTTACTTACTTACCTGATAATAAATGCCCATTTGTTCAACAAGTGAACAGAGTTAGTTTTTGTGAGTATCCTATTCTGAATCATGAATGATTTGTTGCAACTTTGTTCTCGTGTGAAGAATAATTATCTAGTCAATACCTTCACCGATGCGTATAATTATGAAGATTCAATCAATTAGGCATAATACCTCTAAGGTATTCTTGTCATTGGAGAAGGAATTACGTTGTTTGCCTTCATTATTCACATCACATGGTCACGTTCACGGCGGGATGACCAAATTACCATCTTGTTTCGTTGCATTATTCCGGGATTTTTCCATCCGTAGACAAGAGATGTACCTAGCTAGTTTGTGAAGAGTGTTGCCCTTGCCCTATGACTGTTGATAACAGTTAAAATTATTAGTTAAATACTTACATTCTTGCACTAACGTTAGACGAATGTTTTGTATGCTGTAAATATTGAAATATTTACGTTGAAGTAGTTACCTAAACTACATTAAAAGTTCTTCAATTTACTTACTCGTACTACAATCAGACATTTTAATATATATTTTTTTCTCCAGGTAGGTTCTTATGTTCCTTGACTCATTCATAATGATATAGCCGACACCTTACTGTACTACACAATCATATTATTATCAATCACCTCACATGGCATGGCTCACGTGTATAAACGTATAAACATTATCTGAGTCAACAACACGTGACCAAATATCTTTTGTCGACAACACTTATGCACAATATCATGTTAGCCGAATTTGAATCTAAAAATATCATCTTACCTCAGTGGTCCGCCACTGCAACATTATTTTACTAGGGGAACTGAGTAAGAACAGCTGACCGAAATCCTTTTTCATTTACTTCAATAAGTATGTGATTGTTCTCCTAGCATCTAATAAAATAAGAAAACCATCATACTTGTCCACCTTAACTTTATACAATGGATACCTTTACTTACACCGTTTAAACCTAACATAACTACTATGTCAAGACAAAAGTCTTCAACCAGTGCGTCCTGCCAGTGATGACGTATGGTGCAGAGACGTGGACACTGACGGTAGGACTGGTCCACCGATTTAAAGTCGCTCAGCGTGCTATGGAGAGAGCTATGCTTGGGGTTTCTCTGATGGATCGTATCAGAAATGAGGTTATCCGTCAGAGGACTAAGGATACCGACATAGCTGTCAAAATATGCAAGCTGAAGTGGCAGTGGGCTGGTCATATCTGCCGAAGAACCGATAACCGTTGGGGTAGACGAGTTCTCTAGTGGAGACCACGAACAGGCAAACGCAGCGTGGGACGCCCTCCTGCCCGCTGGACTGACGACCTTAGGCGGGTGGCGGGTAGTGGTTGGATGAGGAAGGCCGAGGACCGAGTGTTGTGGCGCTCCTTGGGAGAGGCCTATGTCCAGCAGTGGATGATTATTGGCTGATGATGATGAACTACTACGTCTGGGTAGTGTTTGAATGAATCGAATGAATCTCTTGGTTAAAAACCAAAAGTATTAAAACGAGTTGTTTGAATTGAACATGATAATTTAATTAACGGGTAGGTAACTTATGTAGTTATTAATACTTCTTATAATTATGTATTAGTATAAACAATGAGAGTAATAAGCACCTTCAATCAAGCTGATGTGGATTATTTACAAACAACGCGACTGTATTCAATCCATATTTTGGCTTGCATTCCATTTTCCTCAAATTAAGTAGATTATGTTAAAACAGCGTAATATATACATATACTTAATCAAGATTTCCTCTTTAATACCCTGGATCCGCTATAGATATCGACGAGGTCGGTGCCCCCGCTGAGCTCCCCGGCCAGCCCCAGCGCCAGGATCCTCTGGATCAGCAGCTCAGCCAGCAGCAGCTGCCGGGAGCTTAGCCTCTTCAGCTTGCGAGCGTAGTTCACCCCCACCGCCTTGAACTCGCTCATTCTGACGAAACTATCCGCTGATGATGTGGACGCTGCCTCTTGTACAGTCGGCTTACTATTTTTCCTATTCATGGTTACGACTATGATTGTTACAGTGTTGCGTTCTTGGGCGATTGTTGCTGTTGATTGGAGAACTAAGTCTCACTTTAGAGGAGATTCTGTCCTTATCCCGGTGTACTTGCACCAGCTCGGTGGCCGTCGACAACTCGCCCATCAAACCCTTCGCGATGACTTTCTGAATCAGCAGCTCGGCTATTATTTGCTGCTTTGAGTTCATTCTTTTTAATTTACTCGCGTAATTGATTCCTATAGCTTCGAACTCGTCTACATCGGCGGGAGATTCGTCATGTTTCTCTGCTTGAGATGAAACTTTCTTGCGCATTGCAGGAGCTGCTACAGATTTTTCACCTTTGCCTTTTTTTGCAAACCACGAAGCCCTTAGCGTGAGACTTTTCGACGGACGTGGGTGGGAAGATAGTCGTGGCTTCTCATGCTGATCGGTCAAAAACGTCATTAGATCATAGTACCTGGAAGGAAATAACAAATGCCGATTAGCGATTACGATCGCATACCTTTACTTTGACTATGTCTTAATAGGTACCTATACAATAGTGTTAGCTCTGTTCCTATCTAAGATAAAATCAAATTACTCACCATACGTCGGGTATATATCGCCCTTGAGACTTGTCAATTTTTTTCTTTTCCGTGATAACTGCTTGTCTCATGATTTGAAACTGTTTTTGGAGGCTGTTGGCGGTAGCATCAGGGAAGCCAGATTTTCTCAGAAAATTCGCCATTTCTTCGTAGGCTTGCTCCGTCAATGCTTTGTCCTTGTAATGTCTGGACCTCTCTTGCCACAGGAACTCTCGCTCATAGTACATGTCTATGAGGTCTTGCACCATCCCAGTCGGGTAATCCGACATGGGATCATCCAGTAATTGTTCTGACCTTGGCATAATAATATCATACAGTTCTGACTTTTAGGGATCGGTTAAAAAAATATTCGTTAGCTCAGTAAATACTAATTACCGTTCATTATAAGGTGGTCGTCGATATACATATCGATATACATAGGTTATAGTGATTTTATTGTAGGTATTTCTGTATGTTATTGGACTTTGAAAACAAATAAGTCTTTATCATACTTAGTTATTTTTGTCTTGCTGAAATATCTAAAATGGTTGTTATCCAAAAAAGAAACACAGGATTGTAGGTTTCATTGATATCTTGGCTCTCTGTTCCAGTTTAAATAAATATTAAATGGGCTAACCAACAAAATAAAAACTTATTTGTTTTGAATGTCAAAGTTTCACGTCGGGTGTCACGTGGGTGGACCACCGGCACGGGCCGCACGAGGCGAGAAATAAAATTTCACTGTAAATAGGTCAACAAAAACCTCCGCATTCTACAGGTCTATGCCTTAAATGTTTATGGTGATACTAAAGCGGGGTTTGAACGTGCAATAAAAATTGCAGAAGTCATCAAGTGCAAGGGGCACCCTTCACAAGTGTGACGAAACGTGAACATGCTTCTGCTTCTTTTTATATAAATGTTAACTTGCAAAAGTCGATTTATAAAATATTTATTTTGCTAGTGTAAACCCCTCTTAATAATGATTATGTACTTTCTTACGTAGAAGTCAATTTTAATCTTAGAGTATATATAACTAATAGTATAACTACATAACTATAACCCACCTAAAATTCTACCACATAGTTATTGCCGAAGCATTACTTTTTTAAAACTTTTCTTCATCCCACTTCTGATTTAAATATTTTCTTCCTCCTTCCAGTTTCAACTCCAACGACGGGTTCACACGCGCGCCGGAACAGCTGAACTTCGCCGCCGCGCCCTCCGAAGACGAGGCCGACTACCAGAACGGGGGCTTCCTCAAGAAGGGCAAGGTTAGTGCTTTAATTCTCTTTGGGCAAGGTCTTGTTACGGCACAATCATCATGCCCATTTATTATCATTATTTATGATCCAGTATGACCTACGATTTTATGGTTTTACCAGAAGTCTTCCTCCATCATCCTTTCCACTCTATTTTGTAACCTATCCTGAACACTCGTATCTAACATCACATTTGCCCCACAGCAAGACCCGATGTCCCATCGAATCATCGAGAAGCGGCGTCGCGACCGCATGAACAACTGCCTGGCGGACTTATCGCGACTCATTCCACCGGAGTACCTTAAAAAGGGCCGTGGAAGGGTCGAGAAGACCGAGATCATTGAGATGGCGATACGACACATCAAGTACCTGCAAGACCGGGCCAACGGTTTGTACACAGATAACGGCGACAGAGGCTATGGTAACAATGTTTTTATTCTTGATATTTTCTTTATGGAGTTGGAAGCCGCAAAGGTGTGCCAGGAGGGTTAACTTGAAGAGCATTTATAACTTTAATGAGCGGCTACCTACCGTTAACCACTCGGACTACTATAAGAGTTAACCACTCGTTGTTAAGCTTAATGTCCGTTTGTGCAGGTTTATTATGTAGGTCATCATCATGGAAGTACTTCCATGGTCAATTCGTCATCATGAATTTTGAAGAACTTGGCAGTCTTAACTATTATAAAAATATTCGGTGGATTACAACTCCGTGAATGAAACTTCAACTCGTCTGTCCCCAAAACTTATTAGACAGCAGGGTCTCCATCAACAACTGTTTCACTAGACTCCACCATTGTTACCACAAGTCACTAAAGTATGATTAAATATCTCCACATTTAGTGACTCTTTACTGGTGATGGGTTTCTTCAGTGGGGTATTGTCATTGCGGTCCTTTTTGTTCTGGTATGCCACAGTTCGCAACTAATTGGCCTCAGATCAGATATCTTATGACACTTCGGCTTCTTAGATAGCGAAGGCACACTGAAGGACTTTTCAATTGGTACGGAATGGTCACTCTCGAACCTTATATTTACTGTAAAGATTACATTCTAGCTCCCGACAAGCCGGCGGGTGGCGGTGATGCTATGGATCACTTCAAGGCTGGGTTCCAGGAAGCGGTGGCTGAGGCTGTCAGGTTCCTGGTGGAGGTCCAGGGCCTGGGCCCGGCCGACGGCCTGTGTGTGCAGCTCGCCTCACATATGCAGAGGCATTGCGACCGTATGACCAAAGGTGAGATGATTACAGTTAACAGGGAAAGGTTTATTTCGATTAAGGCGAGTAATATCGCAAAATATTTCCAGCCATGGATTGGTATTGACTGAAGGTGGTGATGGCGAAGACCCTCAAAGAGTAAACTGTTACGGGTTGTCAATTAAAATGGTCAAGGAAACCGTCCCCATTTCAAGCAAATAGCTAATGAACCAGTTGGCTTTTTGTTAGAGGCCCTTCTAACGTTTCAGTTGAGCCGCCGCCGCCGCAAGACACGTCACAGTCGCACTTCTCTTCAGAGAACACCAGCTCCTCGGGCAGCTCCAACAACTTCGTGGGCAAGCCTGGGGTGATCGCGCGCGTGGCGCCGCCGCCCGAGGTGGCCAGGTACCCCGAGTCCTACGAGCCGGCAGCCCCAGAGCAGGCCTACCCGATGGACTGCGATCGAGGTGAGACAAGTACGTATGTTGACGACTTATTTAGTTAATCTAGTTAAGTATAATCTGAATAAGATATAGAGGTATTGTACCACTCGTAATCATGATGACCCGATGCAGTTTTAAAATGCAGTTGCCGTCTCCCCTGCTGCCTTACCACAGATACTCTGTAATTTGTTCATAGCTATTATTCTTTATTTAACAAGCTAACATTTTCAGGTACAGCCGTGGTGTCTGAAGACACGGAGACCCCCGCGAGCGACGAGCCGCTGCAACTGGACGTGCGACACAAGGGCGAGCCCACGCTACGTACAATACGCAAGCCAGACTTCCCGGATGACTTCCTGCAGTCGTACAAGTTCAAGAACTCCATAGAGAGGAGGTTCTCGAGATCGCAGGATAATGAGGTGCGTTTATTTTTTATCGTATACAACAGCACAACGAAAGGTTAAAGTTTAATTTCCGTAGTTAGGAAGGATTTGTTTATCAGGTCGGGGTCACCATTTATGTCTGTTTTAGTTCATGCGTTGTGATTAAGCGTCCTTATAGCAATACTTTATCAAAATCAGCTGAATCGCTGAAAATTTATGCCCGTAAATACATTTTGCCAACTGAATACCCAACGAAAACTGTCTCCCTACCCGTAGGTGCACGACATGTCGATCCGCGCCATCGGCATGGTCCCGCACGCGCATGCGCACAACAAGCTGTACTCGCACAAGCGCCGGCGCCCGCCCGCCAAGCCCGTCACCTCCACGTCCACCTCCAACAGCGGGTCTACTGAGGAGGCGCAGGATACTTCTCCTCAGGTTAGTGGCAGACACAGAGATTAATTAATTATTAAACATTTATTTCCAGATATAGCATCCATAGTAAATTAGTAAAACATTTCCAAAAATTGTTAGTCAAAATATAAAAAACATAAATCATACATTAGGTATATCCATACAAAACGCGCTTTGCTTGCAGTTAACTGGTACTAGGGTTTCTGATTTCTCACCTGTTTTCGTTCTCGAGCTTCGAGAATTCTCGAGCCCAAATTCTCGAGTCTTCTCGAGTCTCGAGCCTTTCTAAGAAGACCTTTAGAAAAAGCCTAAATTTAAATAAAAAAACACAAATCCTTTCCTTTTTTTACTTTGTCAACTTAATCACAAAGAAAATAATCTGCTAATACTCATAATTAGCTGTCTAGCTAGCTAGTTATTACTGGTAAGTACAAGGTGGGACAAAAGTAATCACCCTATTGGAAGTTGCTCTCATTTGTGCAAATGGCCGCCAATTTAAAATCAGTTTTGATATTGGTGGACTAGATAAATGCAGAATACAAGTTCAGAAGCCGTGGAGTGATATACCTACTTCCCAAGAACGCTAAAACATTGTGTTTACTTATTCAGTTTTCGGGTCGCCTTTTTTTTCGTTTTATCTGTAATTGTTCCCTGCAATATCGCCCGATTTAACCCCAGACAGTTTTTCTGGGGTTTCTTAAAGTCCCGTGTTTATGTGAATAAGCTCGTGTCTCTGGAAGCCCTTAAGGACAAAATTCGATCGACACGAGAGCGAGAATCTCTCGCCCGAAGTTTTCGCTGAAGTGAATAAAAATGCCATATACTCGTAACGAGCCCGTATAGCAATCAATTGTGACGGCGCCCATTTGGCCGATATCATTTTCTCGACTTTACCAATAAAATTGTAAAGGTTCAAAAAACAGAATCGAAGTTTTTCATTTAGACAAAAAATTAGAGCCAAACAACATCGGATGACTTCTTTTGGTCCACCTGAACTAAGAAACAGTACGTAACTATTACTAGTACGTACAGAATAAATCATAATACACGCGCATGGTATGCGTATGTGTTGTTAAGCGCGCAGGAAAGTTCGAATTGAATATTCTTAATTTTTATCTCAAGGCTCGAGAAATTCTCGAGTCTTCAGATTTTTTTCTCGTCTCGAACCAAGCCGAATTTCTCGAATCTTCTCGAGCTCGAGAATTCTCGACCAGAAACCCTAACTGGTACACATAGAACGTATGTAGTTTGCAAGGTCGATTTCGCTTCACAAATTATCTTGGTAGAATTAGCATTTGGACGTTTGATTTAGCGCGGTGAAAATCGACCACTTTCATTGCCCATGTAAACGCTCCATTAGATAACGCAGACTGTGTATTGGTGTTGCTAGCAACAATTAAATGTATCTGCTCAGTTTTATAACATTTTTGTTAAAAGCGTATTTCTCACTATTCGCAGGAAACGTCGAGTGAGTCGCCGCACCACCACTACGAAAAGCCCACGCCGACAGCTCCCTCGCAGTTCGTGCCTGTGTTCGCACTCAACTCTCTCGGTAACTATGACTATAATTATGCCTTAAATATTACCATTGCATTGTATATGATGTGCTTAGCTACTTCACTGTGCCCTGAAGGTGCACAAAAAGAGCCTCCCCAAGGGTTCACACGGTCTACGTGTGCCATAGTTATTTAGTTATCTGTATAGAGGTAGAGGAGCATAAATTCAAGAAAATAAAAGGTCAACACAGCCAAAACGACGATTACTTAACTATTAGATATTTTTTCAACATTTTTAGAACACTATTAAATAAAGCCTTGTGTCTTCCTTCCAGGAAAATACTACGTGCCACTGAGCGTAGAATACTCGTGTTTGTCCCGCTACCTGGGTCCGTACGACGTGTTGGACGCGCGCGCCGCCACGCTGGCCGCGCCGCTGCACCCCGTCACCATCCACGTGAACTTCCAACCCTGCATGAACTACCACGTCAAACGGGAGCGCGAACCCAACCGCGAGTGGCGCGCCATGTGAAGTAAACTTCTATTTGAAAATACTGGTTTTAAATCGCCGCTTGGCATAAAGAAGCAGCATACCTCTGCCCGACTTTAGGCGCCATTTTTAAAAGTTCTTGGATTTTTTTACTTTTAAATTTTTAAGCCCGCCGGCCGGTCGCAATTTGTTGAATCATTGTTCAATATTTTAATTCAGCTGCTGTGGAGTTTAACTTTTTATGTGCAATTCGTAAGTTAAAAATCCATTTCAATCCGCTAGAGTTTAAATATTGGATTGGGATTGCTTCTTAATTTTCGGCCGTTATACTAAGTTGCAGATAAACTCTGCTGGATTCAATTTGCGACACAAGTACGACAGTCCTTGCATTTTTGGTTTAGTTTTTGTAAAATAATCGAGCCGCAGGTGGTCGTGTTTTATACCTCGATTTATATTATGAAGACGAACCCAAATGATAGTACAGTTACTTTGAAAAAAGCATGTATGACTGTTAAGTTACCTTAATATACTTTTAGATATTTTTAAGTATAATTATTGTTATAGACATGTATGATTGTATATTGTATACAAATCATGGAGTTGTGGGTAGGCAAGATACCACCACACTCACGATATACTACCTATGTTGTACGAATTTACTGAATTAATTAAGTAAGTACTTTACATTGTAATTTTATGTTACCACCGCTACTTTATGTTTTAAATAGATGGCGTTAAATTATGGACATCGGGTTTTATTGTTAGTACTAAAAAAACGCAGTACTCAGCGACGTCATTTAACGAAATGTTCATTAAAAAATTAACTGATCATCTTTATTTGTATTGGCATATGTGCATTTTTTTCATAATATGTCTCTGAGTACGGCAGGTAGATGTATAAATATCTAAAATGTACCTAGTTATAAGAATTTTTATCAACTTTATTACTACGTTATTTAAAGGTATGCAAAAATGGTACATAGGTAGGTGGGTACCATTGTAGTTTGAAAGAGATCCAACTCGTCATTCGTTGAACCATTTTTATTCTTACCTAGGTACATAATATTTTATAAGTACTTATTTAAAACAATATGCATGCCTAGTTGTGATCTGAATGATAAATAAATATCATGACCCTCGTTTTGATTAAAATACGCACCTACCTACCATTTGGATGTAAGTACCTGCATGATTTGGATGTGCCTGCATAGGCCTACCTAAGATGCATATTATTTGGTAAAGAGCATAAAAAATCCCATGAGCTATTTTCTGTTGTACATAAAAGAGTTTTTAAATGTGCCATTTTATTTTCATACATTTAGGTAAGTATGTTATGTATAATGTATCTTAATATACATATCTATCTAGGTAAGTAGGTACTTAACTTACCTTATTAAATTTTACTTTATATATTTTTACGCTCGACAAAAAATGGGAGTTATAATTTTTTATGTACCTATGTTTAGATTAGGAATACAGGGTAGTCAGTGACTATGGATAATGGCTAATCAGACTGGGTAATTAAGCCCTTCACAAGCTAAGAAGAATATACAGAGTCATAGTTCATCTCTATTCTACCCTACAGCCTGGAGATTGAAAACAGATACTTAAATCATTTTGTTATTGAAGCATACATGATGCCAAGTGGAGCTCAGTATCTACTTATATCTAAAATATTTCAAATTTTGATACTACATAACTACTATCGATGTTTTAAAATTCGATGTTTAGTTTTTATGAAAATAGGCTTAGCAATCATCTCATAAATTGTAAATAGTTACTTACTGCATGAGTGTTTCTGAAGTCATTCCTTTAATTATTTATAGTCTTTTTTGTTTATACACTAACTTATCATATTTGATTTCCAACAGTGCCTGATTCATAAGTAGAAGTAGGTAACGTTAAAAACTATTACTTACGTATTTTTATGACACCGAATAAATTTTCATTATACCCTCTCTACCTAACAAAGGGAGGTAATTTGTAGCCAAATCATTACATAGGTCCAACTTCAAACAGATTCTTGATTATGAATTTATGATATTTTCGTGCATGATGGAAATTTAAGTGATGTTAACTGATTAGCCACCCACCTGTATAGGTAGTGGTAATTAAATAATAATAACGATATCTGATTGGAATTGTGTGAGAGTAGAGTTTGGCTGTGATAGGGAAACATTATGTCGTCAAAGCATATACATATTATAGGTATAAATCCAACATTGTTTGTACCTACCTATTATAGTACTGGATGATATACGTACCTATATTTAGAGATCCTCATTCCTGAAAATATAGGTAGATAAGTTAGCTAAAAATGGAAAACTACCTTGAGATAGTACATATTGAAGGTGGATTGCCTACGTAAAGGAGATTAGCTCTTAGTCGGTGAAAAACATTCTCCAAAGTGGAAAGTGGTTTAATTGTTACTGATCAATCACCCGTTCTACATTGTGTACTTTTTCCGAAGACTGAGGTATTTCATGTGTACTGAGTTATGTTTTACCTAAGCATTCATTAATATGGAAATTGTTACTTTTTTAAGTAATTTCAGTAATTTGTAAAGCTAGATTATATGTTGGTCGTTAGGTATGTTAATTCTAAGTAAAGAGGTATAATTAGTTGATATTTTTTTAAGTCACAGTTTAAGATTAAATGTTAATTTTAATATCGTGTTTTTTAATTTTTTAAATCTCAACTTTCAGATTAATATTTTATTAATAGGTATGTATTTCCATTTGACTATTTTCCCCGTGCCGTCTGCATCTCATCCAAAATGTCAAAACCCCTACTGAAGTAGCACAGGTAGATATTATAAACGTCGAAAGAATACATTTGTCACCATGACCCTTATGATGCCCAAGATATGTAGAAAGTCAAAACGCCTATCTCACAATGACTAGGTTTCAGACTCAGTACTACATAATATCTACGTAATTACAACTCACATCCTATCCCTAGATGCTAAAAAGGGACCGAAAGATAAGGCAGAATATTCAAACAAAGCTTTTATGTAATTAATTATCATAACATCTTTTATTCTATATTATTATTAAAATTTTACATGTTTAGCTCAAACATTAAGAAAGAAATAATATTTAACATCTCGATAATATACAGCTCTACTATTTTTATGATCCACTTAACGATAAAAAATAATATATTGCAAAATATTCCATTGTTACATCGACATCTCATAATAGACGAAATTCGGATAACAAGGTGGGGTGCAATCACAAAAAATTATACAAATAAAAAAGGTAGGTAAGTAAAAACTAAAGTATGGCAATCGATAGATACAGAAAGTGCGCTTTTTATACAATCACATGATCACTGTCTCAAAATATTGTTTTGCTTAACTATTATATTGAAACTATTTACAGACATTTCTACTGATTAATAAAAGTATCACATGGAAATACTAAAGTTTACTACTGAAACATGTGCAGTTAGAAGTGCATTCGTAAAGCTAATGCGCTACACATCCGACAGTGTATAGTTGTATACCTAGCATATATTAACTCACTATAATATTAGGTAATGGACGCAGTGATGCAGACAGGTAGCCGCATTAGCTTTACAAAAGGCGTTCTCTATAAAGCTACATTTAGACCAACTTTACTTACAGATTGTGGTTATTGAAAATAAGTCTACAGAAGAACATGTCAATACTTTTTATACAATACTCTCATCTTCAGATTTCAGTTCGCGGACAAATATTATTATGTAGATTTAATACTATCTATAGATCGCCTTTAGGCATATTATTGCAACATTTTAAAATTATATTATGCATTTAAATGATAGTTTAGTTTCAATTTATATTAAGCTGTATAGTATAGATGTCCGTGAAAAATTCGATGATCTTACGTTAAAATAATCTACACGAGTTTTCTGAGTTAAATTGTAAATAAATAACAAACTAAACATGCATCGGTGACCAAATATATAAATCTTGAAGTAAATGCATTACACATAATATCTTGATGCAAAATCTTTACAATCAGAAGGAAGTGTTCATACAAAAAGCACACAATCCGAAAAAGGTAAACATTTTGAGCAATCACAGGCCGAACCGTTCCACTCACTGGGAGATCTATATCGCACTACTAGGATATCAATCCACTATCGAACAATATAATTAAGTATTAAAAATAATTTCAAGGTACTCTTGCAAAAGACTCTAGCTAGATATTAAAAGAAATTAGGAGTGAGTTTGTTTCATAAATGAAATAAAATAGCTTTGAACTAATCAATAATAGAAGTTATCAATAAATCACGCGCAGACCAAAAATATTTTTCTTTTTTACGTTATAGTGAATTCATTAAATTGAATAAACTTGAGAATCGGATTTCTGAGTATGTATGGTGCACGACTAATTTCCATCAACTAAATTCAGACTGTCACTTAAACCCTAGGCCACGCTTTAAAAACTAAAATATAAGCTAAAACTATAAAATTAAATCAAATATATGAAGATAACAAACAGAATATTTTGCAAAGTGTTGTCTGTATGTATAATGCAAGCTCTAAATCACTGGGGCCAGAGGGCAGGCAAAAGGGGTCCTCACAACATCCATTCGTTGCATTAGCACACTGACACAATTAAAATTAAGTATAATAAAAAAATCACAAGGGAAACCTATACATCTATTAGCAAAGAAAATAATGTAAGCCTGCGAAATTGATACGATGTTAAACACAAATAATGTGGGCAAAAGCGCGTCACAGTCACTACTCTAAATTCTTTGCTAAAGACTATTGAATGAGAATTAATGAGAACATGTTAATAAGACAGCTGCAACAATCCATTGTGATGTGGACCGATAAAACTCTGATCACTCCAGCTTAAACTTTATTAACACAGATTTAACCTCTACAAATGGCTAATGTAGGTAGTGAAACGCTAAATACTTACACATGTAACACGTTACCACTAACAATAGGACAAGCCCTAGATCCCTAGCTCGGGTCCGAAACCCTTTATACACGCTACAAAAAGTAAAACGATAAAAAACAACTATAATTTAGTTACTTATACATTATGCGTACAAAAAATCTAGCCATCGCTCCCTAGATGCTCTACGTATATTAGATCGTTAATAAATAAACATATCGTTGAGATACATAAACATTATTACATATATAAAAATAATATAACATATACATATTATAAAAAACCCGACGCATTTTCACCACGTCATCTTATATTTACCTCTTCTATATACAATATTTACAAGGGAAATAAAAACAATTTGTACTTGCAGAAAAACCGTGAAGATAAGAATTAACAGAAATATACAATCCGCACGTACGGTGTGTTCTAAAAACGAGTTCATATAAAAATTACTTTAATTATTATTATATTACAGGTTGATAGCCGCCGCAGTTCATCGAGTGGCCGCCGGGCGGCGCTGCGAGATTTACAAAAATATTTATTTTACATAATATTAAGTGTTTGTGGAGTTTAGCAGCTGGGTCTATCTGTCGCAGCGCTTGGGCTCGCCCGCGGCCGCGCCGACACCGGCCGCGCTGGCCCCATCTGTCGGACAAAGGCATCACTTTAACATTTCATTCACTACTTTAGGTACTAACGTGCAATCGTCGTCCACAGTCAAGATGGTCAGTTTTATTTGGATTTTTTTAACTAATATCTATTATAATATGTATTAAAAATTCTGCCGTGAATTAAAATGGAATAAGAATATTAGTGCAGCTTTAAAAGGGTAGGTTTTTTCTCGTTGAATTTATTTTACGACCTAAATTTGTAAGCTTTATGGTTATAAATAGTAAGATACAATCTAGTAATAAAATGGATAAATAAAATAATAGTAGGTACATATTACATTAACTACATGTACATTTCAACTATACTTGCTAACATTATAAACTGTAATATATGCGATAATGTAGATTAAACTAAAAATTTACTGTACTAAAACAACTCGAACTACACTACGGACCCCGATGTCCCCATTTGAGTGACACGTCTTGTTTGTTCCACGCGGGACCCGCGCGCTTGTCACTAGTCACATTCGACGCGTCTATTTGCCCCACGATGCCGAAGTGCATGGTATTGATGGTGTCTACTGGCAGCTGTGTGGCATTGCCTGGGGCGCTATGTGTCGTACCGGTGTCGGTGGGCGGCCGGGACTCCTCGTCGTCGGGCAGGGCCAGGCCGAACTCCCGCCGCAGCCGCGAGCTCAGGTTCTCCCGCTGTCTCTCCGAGGCTGTAGGCTGCGCGTCGAAGACACCTAGAATCGAATTGCATTGTTTATGATAATGTACAAGAGCAGCTAGACTAAAAGGGAACTGGACAAAAAAATTCAGACAATATTAGTTATGAGGTTGATTCGACTACTGGTAGCCAGCCACTCGCCACCTATCATATCTATTTTCAATATCTCTGAAAATACCAAAATCCTAATCGATAGTCTTTAGGCATACAAAATGTTGATTAAAATAATAGTTTTGCTATTCAGATCGAATAAGGAAATAAAATCCCTCGTCGTTGGCACATGCCGGGCCTCGTGCGACGCAATTGTGCCTATACCATGCACAACTACGTATTAAGCTTATGTATGTATGTATGATTGTATATGTTGTGTACTCGGTGCTTCAAGGCCGAATCGCTCTAAAGTCTGACAGTGACTCACAGATAGCGATGCTTGCGCTTTTAGTATAATGGTTAAATTATGCCGTTTTAATAAACTATACAACTTTGAATGTTATTTTTCGCTATCATTTTATCATACTAAAGCACCAACAATTTGGTAAGTTATGAGTACCTACATGTTGATGCAAATAAACATGTTACTCAATTTGTAAGTCTGCGGTAACCAAGTGACATGACAAGCCGTAAAAGCAACAACATCAACACACTGCATTTATGTTTATTACATAACGACTGCAATCGATAAAGAGGGTCATATCCATTGACATATATATTACTGCGTAAGGACAGGCCAAACCACTCAAGAAAATGGCACCCGCGCGTTGGCCCTAAAATAGACATTTTAGGGCCAACGGTCCTCAGTCGACAGTTGTCTGTGACGGAGAGATGAGTCTTTGTTTCTTGTGTAAATATGCCTATTTTTGTTGTGAAAGGCTACAAAAACTATGATACGAAGGTCAAAAAGGAATATGGAATATCGTATCATCCTTAATTAATAAATAAACACATTTTAAAGCGATAATTATTTTACTACCAAAGGCTACAATGGCCGCACGATGTAACCTTGTACGGACGTCCGCATGCAACTCACTCATATTATTATGTACCTACTGTCCGGTGTGACGGTAAAATATGAACGCACGTACAAGGTTGCGTCGTCAGGATAAGTAGCTCGGCTCTGACATAGTTCCAACAAATTATGACAGATGGCAGTTATTTGGCTTGTATGAAGAAGGTTTGAGTAAAATGTTCTGAAGGGCGTATCCTTCCTTTTGAAATCATTGGTCATATCGCATTTCATAATTACTTTGTTTATTTAGATTATTTAATACACGGATTCATAAAAGTTTATAGGTTAGGTATGAATGAGTGATCGATTTCTTATTTATTAACCACGATGTGTAAAAAATAGAAAAAAAGGAAATGCACTGCCAATAAAGTAGGAACTATCGATAAAAACTACATTATTCAAATACTCTATAACACGCGATGTGTCGACACGAACTAATAGCTTCATAGCACGATCAACGTATAGGAGATAATATTTTGAGTTCTATTCCTTACCAATTACTGGCGTATATTGAACTTCTTAGCTCATAGAATCGAGTTTGCTGTCGATTTACCGTAAGTAGCGTAATTGACTAAATTGCTTGTCAGACGATGTAAATATCTAGTAAGTATGTACCTACTAGAGAACAACGGGAGTTGATACGAGACAAAACAAAGCGAAAGTTTGTGCTACATCCTCTAATTGTTTAAATGATGTACAATCATTGAGTTTGACTGTCGTTATTATGAACTTACATTAAACCAGTAGTAACAGTATTTTTAGGGTTCCGTAGCCAAAATGGCAAAAACGGAACCCTTATAGTTTCGTCATGTCCGTCTGTCCGTCTGTCACAGCCGATTTACTCGGAAACTATAAGTACTACAGTGATGAAATTTGATAGGAATATGTGTTGTATGAACCGCTACAAAAAAATGACACTAAATAGTAAAAAAAAGAATTGGGGGTGGGGCCCCCCATACATGTAACTGAGGGATGAAATTTTTTTTTTCGATGTACATACCCGTGTGGGGTATCAATGGAAAGGTCTTTTAAAATGATATAAAGTTTTCGAAAATACATTTTTCTTAAAGTGAACGGTTTTTGAGATATCAGCTCTCAAAGTCGTAAAAAGTATGTCCCCCCCCCTCTATTTTTATAACTACGGGGTATAAAATTCTAAAAAAAATAGAGGTGATGCATGCTAATTAACTCTTTCAACGATTTTTGGTTTGATCAAAGTATCTCTTATAGTTTTTGAGATAGGTTGATTTAACTGTAATTTTGCTGCTACGGAACCCTTTGTGCGCGAGCCCGACTCGCACTTGGCCGGTTTTTGTTAGTAAACAAGCCTTGTCTCATACTAATATTAATATCAAGTTGGTGGGCTTGCGATGTTTCAAACTTTTAATATCGCTAGATATAGAACCGATTTTAAAATGATTACCTATACAACTGTATGCATAAAATTTGTCAGACACGTTTTATCCCGGAGAAATCCAATAAAGTGAAGTGAAGCGCGCGGGATAAAAAGCTACATCAAATTACTCTCGACGCTCCTGTCAGGACATTAGTGGGAGACTCGACAACCGGAAAAGTGTTATCTCATTCTGACAGCTTCATTGCCACTTTATTGGAGAATATAAAGCAATACTTCTCCCAATAAGCTACTTATAAGTCAAAACCCTACATTGCTGGTACGAATATTGCGAAGACCAGGCAAATAGCGACATCATTTTGTATGTTCGTTTATAGATATGAATTTGCGTTTATATTTCCGGACGATATAGAACATCGAGGGCACAGTTGACTATATCTCCTGAAAACTTACACAAAGACAGATAGACATAGTAGAAACGAACCTTTAGGCGGAACAATTGTAGTAGTAGTGGCGAGCGCTCGATGCAGCCTCTGCTCTAGGTCGTCAGCGGCGGCGGCGGCGGCGGCCTCGAGGCGCAGCGGCGACAGTGAACCCGCACCCGACGACTCCGACGACCACTCGCCGACGCCCGGCGTGGGCTCGTTGCTCGACGAGTTCAGGTTCATCAGGTGCTCCGGGTCGGTACTGGGAGGGCCCTTGTGCCGCTTCCGGTATTCGGATATAGAGAGCTGTGGAGTGGTAGGAGGTTTAGTAAGGGTTTCTGGCTGGAGAGGTTACTTTTAGGGGTGAAGTTACTGTAAATGCTGCGAGATTATGTGTAAAATTTTAATCTGAAGACATTTTACTACTGAATATGTGCAATATTTAAAACAGCAAACATTACACACAAAAACTTTATGGTATCACAATGGAAAATGTTACCTTTCTCCGGACAGGCTTGGGCTTGTCGACAGGCGGGGGGTTGAGCCGGGGGTCGTTGCTCCTGGCGCAGTACTTGCTCGGAGTCTTGCCGGGCGACGGCGTCAGCGGGCCCGGCTTGTTCGCCTGGTCCGAGCTCTTCAGCACTCCCGAGAGCAAAACACTGTTATTTGAGTCCATATTGTTAACACGTGTCAAGATCTCCTGCACACTCTTGAGCTCATCACTGGCCGTAATACTGTCCTTCTCGAATAAACTACCGTCTAAACTCGTCGTTCTGTCTATTGCACTTTTTATTATGTTAAGGTTAGGCACATTATCGTTAATTTGCGTATCTAAGTTGTAACTCTGGTTCATATTGCTAAATATGCCGGAGAATAGGCCCGTCGAGTTGAACCTCGAGGAAAATGGTACTGTTGTGTTGTCTAATATAGAGGGTTTGTCATGATAGGTGGTGGTGGGAGGTGGCACCGGTTCGGGTTTGGGGAGTGGTGAGACGATGGTCTTGATGACGTTTTCCCGTGTGTCGACTATGGGTACTGCGGGCGGCGGGCCCGGCTCGTCGGGCAGCGGGATGAGCGCGGGCGCCACCACGGGCACGACGGCGGGCGGCCCCGCCCCCACCCCGGCCCCCGCCCCCGCGCCCAGCGCCTCCGGGGGCGGCACGTGCTCGGCCGGCAACGGTATAGTCTCCACGGCCGGCAGGGGGATGTTCTCCGTCGTCACATAGTGTATCTTCGGGTCCCCCTCCTCATGGACATCTCCGTTCAACTCGCTCGAGTCGTTTTCCGTCCGCAACTGAATACTGATTTGGTCATCCACCATGTTGAGATCAAAATTCAAGTTGACCTTCTTGCGTTTCTCTTTTGGCGGCTTCTTGTTTCTGCTCTTCAATATGAGTATATTTTCCGTGTGGAAGGAGTGTATTTTCTTCTGTATGTCGTCCATCTCGTCGCGCTGCGGGGAGGAGTTCCCGCTGGTGTCGGCGGACTGCGACTGCGAGCCGTCCTTCTTCTCCTGCGGACTACCCGCGTCCTTCGCTTCACTCGGAGGTTCGCTCTCCTTGACCAGCGGAAGGGGCGTGATCGTCGTGTCAATCTCCATGGGGACGACTTTATTGTAGTTGCTCTCCTCACAGGGCGTGTTTTCGCCTACATTGTTGTTGATGGTCTTGATGTCCTCGAGCTTGGTGATGACGGGCGGGCCGGTGGGCACGGGCACGCCGATGATGCGGCGGATGTGCTCGGAGTCGTGCGGGCCGCGCAGGTTGAGGTTGAGGATGTCGAGATGCTCCATGTGCTGGTCGTCGGAGCCCTGGCCGCTGTCGGAGCGCGTGCGGTCGCGCGGGTACAGGCTCTCCATGAGCGAGCGCGCGCTGCACAGCCGCTCCGCCGGACGCTTCTCGTCCTTCACCGGCGAGTCCTCCGATGTCAGGTTGGGCGACGTCTCTTCTATACACTGTTGAGGTAATGTTCTGTTAGTATCGACCTGGGCAACTACACCTGAAAATGGGAAGGAAACTGAAAAATACTTACAGGCACAATATGCGGTTCACAGGACAACGATTCCCGCGCTAGTCGCCTTTTTTTAAGTGGCGTTATCATTTCGTTGGGCGGTGATTCTGGAACAAAAGTTTCTACATTTCAATTATAGTAATTCCGAACTCATTAGCCAATTTTACCAACAATAGAATAACAAAATACGTACCGACAACAGGCGAGTCGCTCTCCTCACTAATGGCCTGTCTGAGCCACCTCTTCTTGGCGCTGTGCTGCGGCGGCGCGGAGGGCGTGACGGGCTCTACTTCGGGCGGCGGCACTTGGCGCGTAATCCTCTTGGACTTCTTGGGCGGTCTACTCCGGTCGCGGCCGGGCGTGCGCGGCGGCGACGCCGGCTCCTCCATCTCCGACTGCCCACCAGACAAATCACCAATCATTGTAGACGCCACTCGCACTAGGCTCTCTAATGAAGTGGCAGAAACAAGTGAAGATCTGTAAGGCGAGCGGTAAGGCGACGGCGTGCGCTCGGGCGAGCGGCCCACCCACTCGTTGGCCATCGTTTTCTTAGTCTTTGGCAGTTTGAAGGCGGACTCGACGGACCCGACGGCGGCTTCCACAAGTAGACACGCCGAGCTCAGACCGAGGTCCTGCAACAAAATGATATTTATAAACAACGATGCTCAACAATTGTAACTCCCAAATAATATAACAGTACGAAAATGAAATAAAGTATTAAGTAATTAAAGCTTGTCTCGTAGAGATTGCTATAAGCAATAAGGCCGCCTGTTTGTACTGTTTTTTTTTTCGTCTTGGTGCAAATAAATTGTATTGTATTTTATTACCTCATTGACAGCGTCGCTGTTTCGCTCAGGCGGCGTGTTCTGGTTGGGCGCGGAGACGCGGCGCGGGGGCGCGCGCGGGGAGGCGCGGGGCGAGGGTGGCGCGGGCGCCTCATCGCCTGACGTCACCATGTCGCTGTCGGCCGAGTTCAGGCGCCGCCGGTTCGACTGTGATGTGGTGCGCGCACGGCCTTTGCGCCTAGAAGTGGGGTTTATTGTTAGTATCAGCTTTATAACTAGTAAATTTTGAAATAAATATGACTGGATATTTTATTATTTGCAACAATTCTGATCTAAAATATGTAGGTAATCAGAACATTGCCCAAAAACAGTAAGCACATAGAATTTGAAGTAATATTCCAAAACAAAAAATTTAGAACGATAGGATTTAGACTTAAGCGTCCCAGAACACTATGTACAATAAAAAAACTACCAAAATTAAAGGAATATGAATCTTACTTCCTCCTCCGCTTGGTATTTGCATGTGTGTCTTCCTCTTCATCTTTGTCAGCGGCGTGCGGGTGCGGGTCGGACTCGCGTCGCTTCTGTCTCTCTTTCACCTCTTGCTTTCTCTGTTCCGCCTTCTCCATGCGCTCAAACGCCTTCATTATAGCCTCCATCTTGCGCTCCTCTCGCGTCTGCAAGTAATAAGTCACATTATAGAACTGATATTCTCTATTACATAATATAAAGGAATTATGAAAAAAAACTATAATTTTTGTTTTAATCTGCATATATGCATGGGTTTTTTTGAGCTATACCTACAGGCATACTAAAATAATAAAATCTGCACCTTTAAGTAGCGTAGGTATCAATCGTGTAAAATAAATAACGAGTTTCTGCACTTACCATCTTCTTCTTGTCCTTATCCTTTGTCTTGGCGGGCAGTTTGTCTTGCGAGTCGTCCGTCTTGTCGTCCATCGAGTCTTGATTAGTGACGCAGTTTGTCCGCGACGTGCGCGCCGAACGGTCGTGGCACGCCGACCGCGCCGCCAGCTCGCGAGTCATGGGCCTCTCGTCTTCCACCTTCACTTCTGCTTTCACGACCTCCTTGGCAGGCTCAGACGGGAAATACTTCAACGGCTTCTCCGGCTTTTCGAGTTCTTCTTCAGATAGGACCGCTTCCTTCTCTACTTTCGGTTCTTCTTTGATAGGTTCCTCTGCTTTGACCGGTGGTGATGCTTTGACTGGTGGCGGTGCTTTGACCGGTGACGGCACTTTGACTGGAGTGACGGGCGCCGCGATGGGCTCCTCGACTATCTCCATTTTGATCTCTTCTGCTGGCGGTTCCGGTGGCGTCTCCACTACCGGCGTGGGCTCGGGCGGCGCGGCGCAGTCCGGCTCGTCTATGTCCTCCGGCTTCATCTCCTCTTTGGCCATCAGATCTATTTCTGGCTTCTCTTCCTTGATTTCTGTTTCTACTTTCATCGGTTGGTCAAAATTGAGAACCGGAACTGCATGTTTCACGGGAGACATCAGCTTGAACTCCAGTTTTATTGGAGATTTCTTCTCCGATTTTATTGGTGGTGATAGCAGCGGCGGAGTTTCTTTTACGGGCGTCAAAGGCGGCCCCAGTGGAGGCGACATAGGCGATGACGACACACTGGTGCAACGATTCCTGCTCCTCTTCTCTCTCGGAGGGTAATCAATACTTTTACGCGGCATCATAGAATTGAGTCCATTGACCTTGCAGTGTTTAGGGTTGCCGCACGCGCAGGGCTGCTTGCTGCCGGTGCCGTCGTGGCCCACGGTGATCTCCGTGTTGGACTGGATGGTGCCGATGGTGACGAGGTACACGTGGAGGGTGCCCTTCACGATGCAGTGCTGCAGCTCCGCGTTGGGCTTGCACGAGCGCCGCACGAAGCGCGCCTCGTTGCCGTACGTGCGAGTGTCGATACATATCTGCGTATTGTCCTTCGGCAGGCGGTAGAAGAACACGAACGGGCCGGGCTTCTGGCTGCCCGCGCGGCCCACGTTCTGCAGCTGCGGCCTGTGCTGATTGGACAGCATGTATTTGCCCCGTAACTCTATGACGGGGGTGCTCTCCTTCAAGTCTTTCGTAGCGATGAGTATTTTCCCGCCGGCGTGCGGCACGGTGGTGCAGAGGTGCGCGGTGATGGCCGACGCCATGCTCGGGGAGCTGCCCAGCTTGCTGCTGTAGCGGATGATCTTGGCCCGCAACTCGGGGCTGTAGTGGTTCGTCACGGCCGACTCGTACGACTCCTGCCAGTGCGACTGATTGGACAGACTCGAGCTGTATTTGCTCCTGTTCATCATCATCTCCTTCTTACGTTTCACTCTCTTTTCGGAGAGCTTCCTCTTTGTTCCTTTTCTGATGACTTCGGTTTTCTTGGGTCGTTTGGGCCCTCGCTTGGGCAGCGGCAGGGCGGGCGCGGGCGGCGGCGGCGGCGCGGGCGCGGGCGGCGTGTAGGTGGCGCAGGCGCCGCTGGTGTTGGCGTAGGTGGTGACGGTGAGCAGGCGCTTGCGGCGCGCGAGCCCCGGGAAGCGGCCGTACTCGGACGAGTCGGAGTCGGAGGCGCCGAGCGCGTGCAGCTCCTCCCTCTTGCGCATCTGGATGGCGCGCGCGTGGCGGCGGTCGATGGGGCGCGGCTGGCACATCTCGCACATGTACGCGTCGGGGATGTTGTTGCGGTCGATGCCCATGCAGTCCACGTGCTGCCACTCGCCGCAGCGGTCGCAGCAGATCATGTAGCCGTCGTCGTGCGTGAAGTCGCAGATGCAGCGCGTCTTGCCCTCCTCCTCCACCTCGGGCGCGGTCTCGGTGTCGCTGCCGCCGCGCTCGCCGGGCGCCCGGTCGCCCTCCACGGACGAGATCACCGAGCCGGCGTCGTCGTCCTGCGCCGCCAGCGGCTGCGGCTTGTAGAGGGACATTTGCACCGACGCAGCGGGTACGGGCGGTCCGATAACGCTCGTGGGGACGGCTGATGGCTGTACGTGCTGGACTTCATAGGTAGCTATGGTGGTGGCTACTGGTGACGTCTGCTTCATGGGGCTGGGCGGGGAGGGCGCGACGGGCGCGGGCGGCACGACTGGGGCGGGCGGGGACGCGGCCGGCAGCTTCTGAGCCGGTAGAGAATATGTGTGGTCCAACATGACGAGCGCCACGTTTTGGTAAGAATATCTCCGCAGCTCCTCCGAGAGGTTTGGACGCTCCTCCATGCCTATTATGTCATCTGCCGTCAGTAATGTTGATGGATCGCCGCTAAAAAGAAAAAATACATTATAATAATTATGTTTTTTACTAATACAAAGTGGTACTGTTTTATATAATTCGTATAAATACTTACAATACAATCCTTCTCTGGTAACAAGGTGGTTTAACATCTACATATTCATCAATTACTGGTGCCGACACGACACTGTGATTGGTAATGCTTGGGGTCGATGCCAACATCAACTTGGGCTGTGAAAGCGACTGTAGAATTTGTGCAGTGAGTTGTTGATTGGCTGATACTTGAGAAATGTTGGGAGTTTTATTTGAATCTTGAGTGGTTCCATATGCATGGACGTATCGCAAGTTAGGCGTCGGTCCAGACTGCACATAGTGTGGTCCTTTATGATGGCTTGTACTTGTGGGACCTGTGGAGATAAGAACCGGTCCACAAGGCGACTGGAGCACTATGCGCTCTTGTTTAGTAGCAGTTTTTTGCATAGACATAGGAGTAGGTAGCTTGTGAGTGGGGCTGCCCACTTTCTGAATGATCTTCGAGCTGTTGGTGTCAACGACGCCGTACGCCGGCTGTTGACTTTTGTAGCTAGCCACATTGGCAACCGGCCAATTCTTGCCATCCGACTTATTAGTTGAGCCAGTTTGCTGTATTATTTTAATTGCCCTCGATTGCTTTTGAGTGTTAGACAGTGCACTGTTTTTTGAGCTTTTGAATGTGTTCACGGACTTTCTTCCTGTATGCACTGATAACTTGTTTGGTCCAGAAACGACACGAGATAAGATATGGCATTGTGTGTTGCCAGACGAAGCTGCCACCACTGCATTCAGATTAGCACCGTTGTTTAGCTTATTTAATGGTTTACTAATATTTGTGCTCTTAGTAAAAGTTTGGCTGTAAGAAACATTCTTGACTGGACTATTACTGACGATGGTGGGTGCCAGGGAGCAACCAATCAATGATTGTGATTTGGGAGTTTTACCACTAAGAACAGAATTATTGAAGTGTTTTTGTGATATAACACTTGTACTTAATTTATACACATGATTCTGAGTGTAGACGGGGGTTGCAATGTCTTTACTTCCTTGTGTGACATATTGTTGTGAGTAAGCAGTAGAATTCTTGGGTATGGACACATTGCTAAGTATTTGAACCTTAGAGGTTTTTGGTCTGTAGCTTGTTTCTGTGACAAAATTGGTTCGTCGGGAGCCTGCTTGGCTTGCATCGTTTGAAACATAACTTTCACTGGTTATTATGAACTGTGACATCCTTGTGGGAGATATATCATCTTCAGTTTTGTTATCTGTGGGTGCACTAGTGGCCAGAAGAGTGGGTAGCCACAGGGTCTGGCTGCCGCCTGATACGTCAGGGGACACATTTTGAATGGCAGTGATGTTGCTTACTGTGGCATCCACATTTATTGTGAAGTTTTGAGGCAATTTTGCAACATTCTGAACAATTGCTGAGCTCAGAGGCGCCTGGATTAGGGTAGCAGTAGCATTGTCTGCATAATGGGCATCACTCGAGTCCTCCCCATCCTGTATTATAGGATAAGTAATGCGGCCCACATTATCTAAAGTGCCTTCTTCTAATCTCACTATACCAGAAAGGGTATCGACTGACATCTCTGTGTCACAAGGTTTTTCACTTATGTGGTATTCCACTTCTCTGTCTAAGTTTGCATTTGCAGAGTAGGCAGCATTTTCAGGGTTTGTAGAGTCTGGTTCAGGGTCTCCTCCGGAAGGGGATATGGGCACAGCCCTCAATACAGGAGTCCTGATAGGGAAACTCATATTATCCGCTAGTTTATGTTCCAATACATTTTCAAATGCATGTTCATTGGAGGTGGTCGGCCCGAAGTCCTGTAACAATTAATCAACTCTGTAGATATTACTTAATTAACATAGAAATGCATACATGGTCATCAAAATACATAATAATTGTAAGAGTTCACAGTCATTCTGAACAATGTAGCATATTAAGTAGAGTGTAATTTACATTAATGTGGTTTATACAAAATTAACCTGAAAATTGAATATTTCATATGAGGGTATCATACAAAGCTTATAAATTGTCTGGGTCAATCAAACATACAGAGTGCATTTATTAACATTTGATCAACATACTGTTTTAGCCTCATAGTGGAAGTAATGTTGAAAGCTCACTAACATATCATTGTGTCCTAATTTTGTAATCCTAACTAATATTATAAATGCGAAAGTAACTGTGTCTGTCTGTCTGTCTGTCTGTCTGTCTGTCTGTTACTCTTTCACGCCAAAACTACTGAACGGATTTGAATGAAATTTGGTATACATACGGTCTAGACCCTGGGAAAGAACATAGGCTACTTTTTATCCCGGAATTCCCACGGGAAAACTTTTTAAGGCGAAGCGAAGCGCGCGGGAACAGCTAGTGTGTGATAAAATTACATAAAACTAAAAATATACCATTAAAGTGTATAGTATACAAATAATCTGTCTATTATTATTGATATTATTCTTTCACGAGCAACTAATAGAAGCAAACTTTGTTACTGGGGATGGTACACAAAATAATTTGTTCACTGCACTTACCGATAATAAGTTTAACATGAATGTATATCTAAACTAAAGGTCAGTAATAAATACACAAGAAATTCAAATCTCCTTTATTTAATACATATTATATTGGATAAAAGTTTATATAGTCTGTAGATTGATTGTAACAAGAAGGCTTACAGGTAATGAATGATTAACCTATATCATATTTATGTAAAAACTAAATATACGAAGACATGCACGATGGACAGTTTAGAAATAATCACATGGATAATTGTGGGGTATGGATATGTTGTGGGCTGCATTATTCAATAATGCAATGTGTTTTTGGTCAAAGCATCTATAGAGCAATGGAGTTCTGGGAGCAATAATACTTATTTGTAAGAGGTTAAAATGTACACTTTTATCTATGATGTAACACCTTGAACCAAAATTAAATTGAATAACAATGTTTTTACTTACTTGACGGGCCGCTGGTTCAAATTCTGATGAGGCTGACATGGTGTAAATATCATCATCTTGGGTCAAGCCCTAGATGATGCCTTGAAGTGCTCCTCTGCCTCCAAGCTTATTTCTTGAGACTGCAATCGAAAATTGGGTTTTTTACCACTGAATCTTCACTTCTCATAAATAAACGCGATGCACATCATAGTATTTCTTGGCCAAATATGTATGGATAGACCATGATTGAGGCACGGCAGTAGAGGTCATTGTTCCAGAAACTAATGGAAATTCACTTTCAATTGTTCCCTAAGGAAAAATATACAGAAATACATCAAAATAAAGAGTCCCGGATGCTACGGAGACGCAATAAGTACATAAAATAACTAGATAGGTTAATCCACTGCCGCCATTATTGTAGCACGAAATTGGTAATGTCTTTCAGATAAACATTAAAAAATGTAAACATACACTGGTTTTAATGGGTTATATCGAAAATATTGTGAGAATTAAGCTAAAATATACTATTTAGGGACCTGAATAATTTACCCAAGCCCGCATAGTAACAAAGGGGAATGCGTTATGTACTTAGAAAATGAGGCAGTAATTATAGCCTAAACATTTGAACATTTCATGTAAATATGTGATGTTAAAAAGATTTAGCGTAAGTTTTTCGAAGCAGTAAAGCTTAAATAAGAACTGCGGCAGAATCAAAAGAGGAAAGATCTATGAAATCCAGATGTAAACACTTTTCTGGAAAAAAACTTATTTAAACGTTTACTAACCTTAGAGCCAATGAATTAATAACACCAGTGATTCAGCGAAACTATTTTTATCAATTAATTGCATAGCACATAGGAAAATGCACTCAAAGTTCCCAACTACGACCAAAACATTTACTAGAGTCGAAGATGGCGGCCATTGCATTTTCCATACAAAACAACGGGGTTTCACGAACCATGTCGAAGTACTAAATAACTTCCGGTTTTATGATATACTTTTAAATGATATTATCTCACAATAGACGTAATTACATATTCAAAGTAGCTGAAAAAACATATATTTAATTAATATTTTAAATTAATATAGAATTGTAGGATTTAATAACAAAATACATTAAATTAAAATAATAAATATGGTATTTGATTTTTTGTCTATGGTAGATTACTCTATGGCGACGTATTTTTTTTTAAATTTGAAGCATAGACAATATAGAAAGCGTTGCCCATAAACATTCAAGAAGCGTTCAAGAAAAAAATATAAAAAATCGATAATACGGGTATTGCCAACCCAGAAAACTTCTTTGGGCAGACTACTCTAGATTATTCTTCTAAGCCCTAAAATAGAAACAATGGAGGCAGATGTGAATGTGAGTCATGATTTCTAAAACAAGATGAATTGGAACAGCACTTGGATGTGAAGCGGCCATACACGCCACTCGTGCGTTTACCAGTGACGATCCCGATCACATAATTATTAAATTAGACATACGCAACGCCTTTAATAGCGTTGAAAGAGACGTTTTGCTGAGGGAAGTAATGGAGCAGGTACCAACACTCTATCCCTTCTTACATCAGTGCTATTCGTCTCCTAGCAATCTATTTTACCACGAGACATCGATCGCATCGCAGGTTGGTGCCCAGCAGGGGGATCCGTTGGGACCGTTGGTGTTTAGCCTCGCATTACACAAAACTATATCCTCCATTAAATCACCCCTTAATATATGGTATTTAGATGATGGTGTGATTGGCGGAAGCCCAGAAACAGTTTTAAATGAGATACCAACTTTAATCTCGAACCTAAAATCGATTGGGTTGATCCTCAACAGCAAAAAATGTGAATTTTTTGGTAACACCCCAAGGGCGCAACAAAGCTTTTCGCTATTTGAAGCTATTGTGCCAGGTTTACAAAATACAGTTAAGGACCAATTTATGTTACTGGGAGCACCAATTTTCCCAGAAGGTATACCCGCTCTACTCGAGAATAAACACCAAACGTTCTCCAAGCTGACGAATCAGTTAGATAAACTATCATCTTGTGTAGCCCTCATCCTATTAAGGAGTTGCCTTGCTATGCCCAGGCTGACGTACACCGTGAGGACATCTCCCGCCTGGCTGTTCCCTGATGAGGTGGCGGCATTGGACGCGACTGTAAAGCGGACATTGGAAACAGTTCTGAATGTCTCTCTAAATGACGCGCAATGGTGTCAAGCATCTTTACCCATACGACATGGAGGCATTGGGGTTCGTAGGCTGCAAGATACTGCCCTAGTCGGATTCCTTGCGTCGGCGCACGGGGTCGTAAATCTAGTCACTCAAATACTCTCAATTAATGGTGATGGATTTACGGTTCCGTTCGTAGATGTAGGGTTGACAGAGTGGGCTAGCAGGCATCCGAACCAGAATGTTGTCAAACCGAACATACAGAAAGAATGGGATGAAATTCAGTGTAAGGCTCTCGTTGCTGATATTATGGCAAACTCCTCGGGGGCCCACCTTGCACGGATTAAGGCGGTTACGAGACCGGAAGCGGGAGCCTGGTTGCATGCACTGCCTTCGCCCCAGCTTGGCACATATTTGGACAACGACAGTTTACGCATTGCAGTAGCATTGCGACTTGGCTGCGACGTCTGTGTCCCACACAAGTGCATCTGCGGGGTGATGGTAGAGGCAGACGGCCACCACGCTCTCAGCTGCACGAGGTGTGCCGGGAGGTTGCCCCGTCATAGTGCCCTCAACGACATAATACGCAGAGCTTTGGTGTCAGCTAACATCCCGTGCGTCCGCGATACAGCGCGGTAATGCGGCTAGCTTGTTGGGCACTTTCGAGCCAGGAACGATACGAGGCGGCATCTTTGACTAGTTAGACTAAGTTTGAGGCGAATAGTTTGAATTTGTAAAATTTTATCTTTTATTTCAGTTTTCACAATTTTATTTACAATTAGGTTAGGCTTCATTAGTTAAATGTTAATTTATATTATAACCTTGAATAAATTGATTATAGATGAATTTTTGATTACTAGTTTGTAGTGTGGGACAGGCCAAAAAGGACCGTGGGACTTGTCGTAGTTGTAACATGGAAGAGGCCTATACAATGTAGTGGATTTTCATAGGCTGAACATATAAATAAGATGTTGAGATAAAGGTGCCAACACACCATCCGGCGCAGCCTACGGACGCGGCTGCCTGCTGTCAGCCGTGACTTACAGTGAAACTATTAATTCATAAAATTAATGTTTGAGGAACTAAAATTTTCAGGAGCCTGGCACCATTAGAAAAGAAACATAAAAGTCATAACAATTGTTTATGGCAGTTGGCGGTTGGCTGTTTTTTCAATTTTCTTATTAATTATTAGGATAATCTAGATATAAACAACTATTTACGCTTGTTTGCAATTAGGAAGAAGAAGAAAAATATTCGTAGTCAAGCTAGGGAAGTTATTTATCGAGTTTATATACAATGTTTAGCGGAACATGAAGCTGGACACATTTTGTCGAATTTGGAGGATGTTTACGCTCGTACAGCGTCTATGACGGGTATGTAACATTGTACAAATTGTAATAATTCATTTTTTATCCGTTACCAATGCTTCATTTATCGATAAACCTAGGTTTAGAGCCCAAGTTGAACATTGTTTACATACCGCTGGTTGTAGGTTTGAGCTGGTTTAAGTTGAGTCAAACCATAACATTTTGATACTTGAAGATATATTTTTTGTTTACTTACTAATTTCTCATTCTGTTACTCTGTTTTTCTTAACTTAAGGGTAGTTTCAAATAAGCATTTTTAGATAGATAGATAGATATTCTTTATTTGTACACAAAAACTTTTATTTTATTTTGTAGGAGTATCGGACAGTACCGTCTGGCATATTGCAAAAGAGTGCTCTAAATATGGAATATTTCTAACTCCTGGAAGAAACAGAACAGGCCGTCTAAAAAGAGAAATTGATGATTTAACTATGTGTGCCCTTCGTCAACAAATCCGTATATTTTATAAAGTTGTAATAACGTTATTTAAATAAATATTTATTGGTTTCACTATTAGCCTTCATATTAACACCTTAGCTTGAATAATGAGCTTTTTTGTGGATAGTAAGTTGTTTTTACCCGACTGCCGAAGGAGGAGGGTAATGTTTTTAAATACAGAAATAGGGTAGGTAGTCACAGGCAAAATTTCAAGTATCAAAGTCAGTTTTGTTTCGCTATATAGGGTTGCTACATGAAAGATAGCTGCGCCCTCATTTAATTTCAGGACTTTATAGTTTGACGTAAAGGTATCTAGATAATAAATGTACACTTAAGGACTTGTGTAATATGTACACGACGCTGTTCAATCTAAGTGTTAAACGTTCTATCGGACGTAAGTCGCGGACCTTGGGCTGACCTTCACCTTTGAAGGTGCCTACACACCATCGGACGCGGCTCACGGACGCGGCTGTCAGCCGCGACTTAAAGGTAAGGATTGTACACTATACTGTTCAAACTATCGGACGTAAGTCGTGGAACTTGGGCTTTCAGACGTCCGAGAGCGATCTGGCACGAACCATCCCAAAACACCGTGCACACCGGCACACCTATCAGTCGCGGCCGTCAGCCGTGTCTAATGATGTGTCGCCACCTTTATTGCCAAACGTGCCAAACACGGTGTACGAAACCACTATTTGTCAACTATTTGACCACTATAGACTGCTTTATAATAATACTAGCAGAGAGGATTATTCTGAATTTCGTGTCTTTATTTTTGGCAGCCACTGACCTCTACATTATAGGTCAGTGGCTAAAGCGCCATGTCCGTTATTATTCTGAGACCCGCATCAGTGTCAACTGTCAAAAAACACAGATAAGTTCACATTTCTTGTTTCACACATGAGTTTGTTTAGATTTTAGGTTATTCGGTAAAAATTCGTGGTTATTTTAGTTTCAAACTAATTAATTTCATTCAAGATATTCATAATTTCCCTTGTAGAATAATGACTGACTTTGAATTAAACGCCAGTGACTCTGAAGTTGACTCTGATGAAGAGGTAAATACTAATTTTCTTTTTTTGTAGCATGTATTCATGCATTTTTCCTTAATCCTATAAATTAACTAACCTTGTTGTTTCAGCTGCAAGAAGCTTTTGCTAAGGGACTATTGCAGCCCGGGCTAAATGAAGTTGTAGAGAAAACAGCAAAAAATTACATTAATAATGTAGCAGAACTGAAGATAAAGTTAAAAGAAATTAAACTAAAGTTACCATGGGTTGAAACATTAGACCTAGTGACTACAGTTGCCCCGATGGCTCCGGATATAGCACTCCAGTTGCAAGAAACTGCTATTAAAAGAAAGTAAGTTTTTTTAATTTTATTAATTAATAATTGCAGTAATAGTTGCAATAACATTAGGTACGGTCATGTGCAAAGAAATCTGACCCCCCTCTCATACTAACAATGCTTCTGAGGGGGGTCAGGTTTATCTGCCCCTTACTGTACAAAAGAATTCCCACAAAACCAATATTTTTGTTTTATTATTTTATTGGATACTTTCTATGGTGTTAGAATCCTGGGGTAAAAATAATCCTACATCACTCTACATAATTTAAAAATTGGTGATATTAAATCAACCTTCTGAATGTTCTCAAAATATGATAACATATCTGCAACTTCATATGATTAATTTTAATAAACATTTCAGGAATGTGAAAGAAAATACTAAAGGGAAGCAAGCGTATGATCCAACCCAAGACCCAGTCCTCAATGAGTTCAAGCGAGAGAACCTGCTTCACCGGCAAGCCCAGGCCGCCGTCATGGAAGGTATAAAGAAATTGAAGGAACTGAATATACCAACTAAGAGGTAAATTTATTGAAATGGTACTTAAAACCTTCCTAACTAATACATTTTTAAAAGTCTCAGCAATCCTATGTATTTAACTTTAATTATTTTTATTTACTACTTAATAGAGGTAGGTTCTTTTCATATAAATGTATAAATGATAAAGAGGAATCATTACACTAGTAGTTTTATAGTTTGTGTGTCTGTGTACAACTAATCACATCTCTTATCAATTCCCTAGACCCGAAGATTACTTTGCAGAGATGGCAAAGAGTGATGAACACATGCAGAAGGTACGCAAGAACCTGCTCGCCAAGCAAGCCGCCCAGGCTCGCGTGGAGAAGGTCAGGCAGCTGAGAGACCAGAAGAAAATTGCTAAGCGTGTACAGGTGAGAATTATTACCTTGCTTATCATTTCAATCCAGGATATAGAGGATATTATTCAGTGTCATTCTCTTATGGAGTATGTATTTAATTTTCTCAGTAAGAAACTTCTTAGCAAACACTAAAACATTAGTAACATTGGTCAATTTCCCGAAAGAATTAGCCAGTCATAAACTCATCCCTAAGTATCCATACACTGAGTAATAATATGATAATTAATTAACAATTATTTTTCCTCAGACGGAAGCCAAGCTGAAACAAGCATCTGACAAGAGGGAAATGCTGGAGAAATTGAAACGAGTGAGGAAAGGCAAGTCCTCAGACTTGGACTTCTTAGACGACAACAAAGGCAAAAACAATAACAAAGGAAAGGGCGCAACTGCCAGGAGTGCCAAAAAGAGGGCAAATAAAGATCAGAAATTCGGATTCGGCGGGAAAAAGAAGGGGTCTAAGTTAAACACAAGAGAGTCTTCTAATGACATGGATGGATTCAATAGTTCCGCTAAAAAGAAACCTTTTAACTTCAAGAGTCATAACTTTAAGGCTAAGGGTAAGAAACCCCAAAGACCTGGAAAGTCTAAGAGGAAGAATGCTAAGAGATAATTATTGTTGTAAGCTAGCCTGTAATTTTAAAATAAATGTTTTCTGATAATAAATTATAGTCTTTCATATAAATTTCTACAATGGGGTAAATACTATTATTTGTTAGATTACCTTTCCAATTCTATGGTGGTTTGTTAGATGGAAAATGAGAAATAAAAAACAGACATTGAAAAAAGATATTATAATTCATAATAAAAACAGTAATAACTGCTGGGTTCTCGGTATGACAGTGTAAAATTTAAGCACAGAGTTAATATTTAATTTTAGAGTTTGGCTAGCACTTGATGTTATAACAAAATGTTGGTATGAGTACATTATTTTATCGGATATTATAATTTAATTTTCCAAATTAAAGAACCCAACAAATAAAAATACTTTGCTTTGCGCACACAAATAGGTTCCCAATGCTATTTATTCAAAGAGGCTATTATTCCAAAGGCACAATTTTTATTTAATTAATCTGATAATATAATTAATACGAAGAAGATATAACTTGACTTGATAATACAATTTGTGAAACTCTGTAACTATAACTATTTTCTTAGGATAGGAGCCAGTGTAACAATGAACAAAGTAAATCAGTAAAAAATCCAGGTTTTAACGTATTTAACTTATTTGAACCCACTTTGAACCTCATACAAGAACTCAAGACTCAAGAACTTAATAGTGCCCATAGACTAAGGAGTCCACACGCCCACACCCCAAACTCCTTATTCTAAGGTTTATCCCTTCACGTTTATCGCCTCTTCCCCTTCTTCTTCTGCTGTTGCTTGCGTTGCCAGGCGCTCTCGCCGCTGCTGGGCTTGGCTTCGACACGAGGGCTCTTGGCCGAGGCCGCGGACCCACCGCTGGCGTGGACCTTGCTCATGTCACTGGAAAGTAAAGGTGATGTTGTAGGTGATAAGTGGAAAATTTTTGGTGATTATTTGTAATGCCTTGAACATTTTCGTAGAGCGTCAAGGCGCTATGTTTGGTACATGTGGAGAAGTATATGGACTGCAATTGGCTGATGAAGATACCAGAAGACAGATTATTTCAATAGCGCTAACAACATTTTGACATTCTGTATACATTTCTATTGGATTTGCTCTCATTTGAAAACCAAACCAGCGATGACAATTAATTAATTTGAAGTAGGTATTTGGCTACTCACTATTGGTCAGTGGCAGTGGTGGACATGCCCTGGCTGCCCTTGATGACGTCACGCCGCACGCCGCGACGCTTGCGGTACGCAGTGCGCTCGTACTTGGGAAGCCATCTGAGAATATTAGTAATAAATGTGTTAATTTGTAAGTACTTATACATACAGAATGTTAAGTTTAACAACGTTTAATTAGTTTTATATGTTCCGGCATACAAAGTGGCGCCTCTTACGTAAATTGAAGCTTATTTGTCAGAAATTGTATGCTGATGTCAGGAGGAGAAGTAATAGTTTTAGATGACAGGAGGAAAAGTAATAGTTATTCGCAATCTATAAAACTGGGCGATACTAATAAAGGTACATTGTACTTTCTGATCATATTTTTTGGACGATCTTTTGTGTTAACGATGGTAAGCCAGGATAAGTTGGTAACCACTGTAGGTGGTTCTTTCGAGTAGTAACTTACTAAATAAATAAAGGTAAGTAATTAAACAGCCTCATTAACAATGATACCTTTCTGGGTCGGGCGCCCGCGACAGGTCGGCGGTGGGAGGCAGCTTCGTCTTCCGCTTGCGTTTCTTCTGGGTCTTCTTGTTGGTCAACTCGGAGCCAGGGGTTCTGAATAATAGGCATTAAATAAACATTTATACAAAATTATGACTAGGTATTTAAATATATTTTATAGGTGTAGTCAGTCCAGTCAGCATAGTTAAGTTTAGTTTAAAAAAATATTTCTGTTCGACTTTAAAAGAATTTGGTTTAGTAGGTGTGTGTTTTAGATATAGATATCTTACCCAGGGGATTGTTCCTGCTTGCTTTGCACAGTTTTCTTCACCACCTTGGCACCCATCATCCATTTGGAAGACTCCAACGCTTCAATGTCGATCTTGCACTGAAACATAATATTATATTTAAAACACCCATACATAGCCAACAAAAAAGAAAATAAAGACTATTCAACTTTTACTTCTTGAGGTTTGTAGGACCTATAACTCCTCAACCGGCAGTGGCAGTCTAGTGGCCAGTGTCTTTTAGTCTTCGAAGAAAAGCAATTCCGCCAGCCAGTACCAACAAAATCCATGCAACTTTTTCTTTTTCCAAAACCAACCTCTAACTCCTCGACCGGCGGCAGTCTAGTGGCCAGTTGCTTCGCCCGCTGGGGATCAGCGGCTGCCAGTGCCTTCACTAACTTCGCCAGTGTCTTCTTGTCTTCAGGCGCGGCTCGGGCTAAAGCCTCGTGGGCCTCGGCGGCCGCGGCCGAGTCGCCCGCCTTCATGTGGATGTCGGCTGCTGCTCGCCATACCATGCGGAGGGCCGCGAATTTCACCTGGTGGGGGTTTCAATTTTATTAATGGAGTGTTGATCTCAGGAACTGATGAAAAGAAACGTTGTGCAGGTAAGTATTTAATTATATCTAGATACATACACTTATAGTATACAGTAGGAATGATATCTCGAGTTATGTAGGCAATGTTAATTTTATCGTTTTTTTTTTCTATTTGGTGTGTAGTCGATTAAAATATTTAAAAAAATAATGAATTTAACATCCATACTGTAAATACAACAGAATCAAGTCTACGTCGCAATACGAGATATTACCCCATAGTTTGGACTGAATTTCATATTTCATTTGACATAAAGAGTCAAATACGTCCACTCACCTCATCATTCTTATAATGATTGTAGAGATTGTATATACAGTAGGAATGATATCTCGAGTTATGTAGGCAATGTTAATTTTATCGGTTTTTTTTCTATTTGGTGTGTAGTCGATTAAAATATTTAAAAAAATAATGAATTTAACATCCATACTGTAAATACTGTTGCAACAGAACCAAGTCTTTGTCGTAACACGAGATATTACCCCGTAGTCTGGACTAAATTTCATATTTCATTTCTTCACATAAGAGCCAAATACACCCACTCACCTCATCATTCTTATAATGATTGTAGACGTCCTTGAACAGTTGCGACGCCTTCTCATACTCGTTGTCGGCACAGAGCAGCGTGCACAGCACGGAAATGACCGCCGGCCGGTACTTGAACTCCGACTCTTCTAGAAGCTTCACCGCGGCTTTGCGGTCACCCTGCGAAAGAAATGCCGTTGTAAAACACAGTCTTTATGGATGATTTATAGCTATTGGAAAGTTTCGCATGGTACTTATTCATCTATTCGTGCGCAAGGCTTGTTGTTGGCACCATCTGCTGAACCCCTGTAAAGTAGCGGCTTTGCATAACCTACCAATTTTCCCAGTGTTTAAAATGTATGGGTTGGAGTCTACAATAGTAAGTAGATACAATTAAGCATTTCTAAGTTTTCACTCTCCGACCCCGTTCCCACTTGTTCCGGCCCGCCCCCGCTGCATGTGTCACCTGCGCCAGCAGCACGTGCGCCGCGCCCAGCGCCAGCGCGCCCCCGTGCCGCAGCAGCAGCGCGGCCGCCGCCCCGCGCTTGCTCTCCTTCAGCAGCGAGCTGGCCTCCACGAGCGCGGCGCGGCGCTCCTGCTTGAACTCGCGCGTCAGCTTCACGCAGCACTGCTTGCAGAAGTCCGGCTGGAATGGAGAGGTTTTGTTAATTTAACAAGTTACATTATTTGTTTTTAGTGCGCGGTTTTTCATAATTTTAGCCTACCCAATCTACCCATCGGTGAGGCAGACGTGAGGTTAATGAATAAATAATGTACAGTTCCCCAAAATTGATTATGCACATAGAAATCTTCGTCATTGTTCGGCAACGGTCGTATACCCGAGCGTTAGAAAACTATTATGTATTTAGAGTGGTTAAGTGCATTTTCTTCATGAAATTTTAGTAGAATTATGTAATTGGTGCTAAAAGAGATAATTGATTTATCAGTAACGAAATTTGATTCGATAATTCATAATATTCCATAATATTAAAATTTACTTCGAAAATGTTACAGTAGGTACTTTTCAAGTGTCTTACTGAAGCTGATGTAAAGATGGATGAAAGAAGGTTTGAATAACACAAGGTTTATATTATAAGGAGAAATGGATTTCAAACACAGGTTTATATAAAAAAATTGAAATCTCAGTTAAAAAGTATTTACAGCACTGATTATTTCACATTAATAAAAATGTTTACATTAAAATCTCAGTTCAAAAGTATTTACAGCGCTGATCATTCACAATAATATTACAATTACAAACTTGGTCTTTTGGGTGTGGCTTTATTGGCAAAGTGAAGTCTATCAATGTGACGTATATTTTATTCTTAAATGTGCCTCATAATATGGCATCGTCAAAAATAATTAAAGTTGAAATTAAATTCACATTTGAAAAAAATAACAAGAACGATGTGTAATTGCAGCTCTTTATAATTCCACAAAAGTAATATTGATCTTGACCTTGAGACCCTTGACTGATCGGTGACAGCCACCGACCGCCCAAATTGTTTTCGATTATGTGTCACATGATATTGACTACTATTTCTTTCGAACAAGGATCAAAATGCAAGTGCTTTGTTTAAGGCACTGATTCGGGTGTTTCCGGGAATACGACAGTTTGCGAAGATTTGCATGCATGCGCATTATTAATATGGGAGAACTGTATGTACCTAACTCTGATTTTAAGAAGCTCAAATATCTCTTTTACAACGTAAAGATAGAGATTGCCCACGGTATAAAGGTTTAAAGGCATTACACTCGTAGCACTCGCTGCTATGTTTTAGAAAGCCTACGAAATTATTTATCACACAGCTCGTTTTCATCCACACATGGTGAATAATATTTACATCATTGCTATTAGTTATTAAGATGGGCGTTATTGGCTGCGCCACAGTGTATCACTATTGCAGTTGTTAAAGTTCGAAACATTATTTATTGATCAAAATAATGATTTTTGTTACTTTCTAATATTATTATTTTAACTGGCTGCTTACACAATGCAACAGTTCCACTTACCTGATTGGAGTATATAGCGAGTATGGCCTGGTTGTAGGTGACGGCGGCGCGCTGGCGGGAGTTGAGCTTGTGCTCGAGCCCGTCCGCCGCGGCCGCCTTCATGCGCTTGCGCGAGTCGAACACGTTCGTGTCCCTGATTGAAGGGAAATAATTTTATTATTATTTATTTATTTAATCCATTATTGCACAAAAATAAAAAAAACTTGTACAAATGGTGGACTTAATGCTAAAAGCATATTCTACCAGTCAACCCACAGGAAGTACAGGAGAAACTATGTTAAGGTGTTACATTATTATCATTGGGGAAGGAGGTCAACTAGGCTTTACGAGGAATTACCCACAGCTGGAGCTTTGTCAATCACTAGTAGTTATACCATTATACCAGCATTTGTTACAATATCGCACTGAAACTTAACTATAAACTGCATTGCAACAATGTGAATTAATAATACAAAAGTTCCTGGTCAGTTTGCATAACCATGATGTTAAAGTCAAACACCTCTCAACTTTACCTATGAGAATCACTAGTTAATGCAAACTTTAATTACCTGTTAATAACGACCAAGTTGTTGCTAGCAATGGCCACCAGTGCCTGGTCGCTGGGCTTGTCTTTCAGCACGTTGTGGTAGATCAGCCCGGCCTCCTTCTCCTTGCCCATCTGCTGTAGACAGAAGGCTTGCTGGACCCTGGATGTCATCAGAAACACGTTCAGATTAGTTTGAAGAAGAGGTTTTATTAATGTAGGCAACCAAATATAAGGCATGTGAACAAAAAAGATGAAATGAACATCTGAAAAAGACTGACATGATTCAGATAAGAAAATGGATATAAAAAAATAAGAATGTGATGAATAAATCTAAACAACAAGCAAGTGCAGTGCAAAAGTTGCTTGTGTATGTATTCTGACATATTATGGTTACTCCTGAAAGATATGCACACAGTACACGAAATTTTTATGCTTACCGGATGATAGCAGCCTCCTCTTTAGCTTCTTCCTCAGTGCCTCCATCCTCAACAACACTCTCGGAGCAGGTCTGTTCAGCTTTCTTCAGCACGGGCAGAGCCTCACTGTACTTGCCACGCAGGGCCAGGGTGCAGCCCGCATTGTAGGCTAGCTCGTAGGTGGTCTCATCAAATTGGGCGAACTCACTTGTCTATGAGGTAATAAAAAGTTTTTAAAGATACATAATTATATTTGTAATTGTCTTTATAAGTTTTGTACAGATGGAGTATCTTAATATAGCATGTGATGATTGGCACTTGCAGTGTGTGTAATTCAAGCTTGTAACGGTATGATCTTCTTGGTATTGGAGATAAACATTACAGTTAAGGGTTGATGAAATTATTGGCTAATCCAGGCACTGTTTACTCACTATGTTTGGGTATACACACATTGCTTTATCCATATCTACTTACCGGGTTAAGTTCTGCCAAGTTAGCCACCACAGCGGCCATGTTGGCTTTCCTCTCATCTTCATACTCATCATTGGTGTTCTTTACCAGGTCTCTGTACAAGTTGTAACAGTCTTGGTACTGCTCTAACCGATACAGGATTTGAGCCCTGAAATGAATACACACTTTGTTAATTATGGTAATTTTATATGATAAAAAACAAAGTGAAATTTAAGTCTTAATTCACAAACTTATGTAAGCATTCATATTACTTTATATTTCCAACATCATCATGAGACATCTCATGTAATTTTCCAATGAAGATAACAACTGTCATCTGCATAGTCCTGCCTCACACACTCTGACAATATTTCAAAACAGGGGTGCCAATTATTTTAGTAATGTTACCTCAATTCCTTAAGAGCTGGAGTCAACTCTGGGGCAGCATCAACAGTGGCGAGGGCATCGTTGGGGCAGTTCAGCCGGTACTGAGCGTAGGCCTTCTCAAAGTGCAGGTCAGCAGCTAATGCAGCATTTTTGGGATTGCAAAGAATAGCTAGAGCCTCCTTGAAGTTGTGCAGCTGAATGAAACAAATAACCTTGCAGTGGAAGGCTTTCTGCTCACCAGGAGCGATTTGTAACACTGAAAACGAGAAATTAAAGATATTTTAGATTAAAAAGTAAAATATGCAGAGGACTATCAGTCATCTATCAGGGGTGCTTATCTTATTAATAGAAAGCTATAAATTGTGGTATCAACTGGATGGCAAAGATAGGGAGTTAGGAGGTGACTTAAACGCTAATATAGAGCTATGCCTAGATTATTATAGCAGGTCAAACGAATAAAAATACAATTCAAAGTTTGATGGTGGAAAGTTCAAAAGGTGGATAAATAATTTCAAGTATGGCGCAGAATTTGGATATGGATATAAAAATATCGAACTTTACTTACGTTTTCCTGCAGATTTTAACGCTCTGTCATAGTCTCCATTCTGACAAAACTTATTTAATTCGATATAAGCTTGAACAAGGTTATTTTCCTTGTTGGCCGACATTTTTGACAACTGCTGATGACATGCAAACTGACAACTCACAACCATTTAGTGTTGCTATAGTAAAAAAAATACGCACACACAGAGTATAATTTTAAAACACACAGAATATTTACAGGAATTATTATTCTGAGCACTGTAAGGAGATTACAGCCTGGCAGGGAAGACCAGAAATGAATAAGTTCGCCATTTTCCACCCAAGTGTAGCTTTTAGTACGAGTTGAGGTTGGCAAACATCCAGCTGATTCCCGTCTTGGAGGTTGCCGCACTCGTCAGTAAATGCGCTAGTGCTCAGCTGGAACTAGAATCACTGGCATAGATATTGTAGCCATGATGATGTTCTTGACCGCCCAGGCCTCCTCCTGCCTGGTATTTTTCCATGTGTTGGGTATATTACGTTAACTTGGAGGTCATAGTTTGGTTTAGGTATGCATAGTTTTAGCTAGGTACCTACTTACAAATCATCATCAGCCCGAAGTATTCCATTGCTGAACAATAGGTCTCACCCAAGCAGCACCACAAAGACTATGTCCTCTACACTCTGTAGGTACTCAATACCGGCCACCTGTCTAAGTTCCGTCGGTCCAGCGGGCCGGAGGGCATCCCAAGTTAGGCTTGCCTGTACCTACAGGTCATTACTTATGTGCCTGTTGTTATCTACAATTACGTTGTTAGGTATATACATTTGACAAGTTACCTAACTATGACCAAATACTTACAAAATGCATAGGTTTCCGCTTAGTCAGTCCACACCTACGAATAACTTGCATGACTATCTAAGTAGTTCATTCTACCTCAGTAGTTAAGTATTTTAAACTCCCTTTTATTTTTCATTTTGTCCTCGGCAATTTGAGGCCAACACATTGAACACATAAAATTGTTTGAAAGTATGGGACAAGCTGTATTTTATCAGAGCTCTCCTGATAAATGGCACGAAATTCAATTTAAAAGGGTAATGTTTGTGTCCCTATTACGATGTCACCCGATGCTATAAACTCTGCCAGACGAGTGAGCAATTGAAATATAGGGCCCTTACATACTTCCCTTTGCAATAAATATTGTGCCTGCGTGACGCATTGTCCCATGATGGAATCTGCCCTTTCCCTCAACAATATGATTTATAGACTTAGGTAGGTAGAGGTACATCCAAATGACCTAACATTTCGGAACACTATAATCATCATGCTTGTTCGGCAGATATAACCGGATTTAGGTACTTACTACTTGCCTAACTAAAGTCTTTGATCAACAAGTTTATTTTGAGTGTTTTATGTTGTGGGCTCGTGGGCACAGAGGAAAGAACACTCGTGGGTAAGTTTGCATAGTCAAAGAGCCCCCGTTTAAAACAACTCTGGTCCGTTTAGGTAGGTGGGTACTTTAAAAACTAATAGGTACTTAATAACTTGTGTGTGACTGTTACCAGGTATCTACGTAGTTACTTATGCACATACAGATAGATGTCAGCTCTTGAAAATATCACTCGCTACTCGCGCCTAGAGAGTCTGGCTGTGCCACTTGCATGTGATAGCTACTCAACTGCATTGACATGACACCATCATGGCGGAAGGTCAGCATATGCATGACTAAATTTGGGATTCTGTTTATAGGTAGGTACGAGGTAGAAGAAACCAGACCATCTGGACCATCATGATGTCGACTTGTCGACCTTAATTCCTTAACCTAGCAACTACCGCAGGCCGGTGGGCGTTCCATGTCCATTTTAATCTTAACTAAGGTAGGTAGATGGTTGATATAGATCCTACTCCATAACTATAGGTACTTACTAACTATTAAGTTTCTTAAGCGTTATAAAATTGAGGACAACAAGCAACAACAATACATAAATTACAATAGAATTAGAAAGTATTGTGTGTTTTAGATTCAAATTCACACTAAAGTTGCTTGTTTTGCCAACCGTACTGTCGCGTCTCGTCAGTCGTTAACTTGCGATGACGGCGGAATGGGACCGCGACACCGACACCCGCTTCATCAGGCTGGCTTTCCACCACCAGATCTGCTGCTGTTTACCATCAGTTTCTTACAGGACAGTTGAAATTGTAACATAGTATCTGCACTCCAGTTTGGACGAGGCCCATATGTTCTACAGAAAGTGGTTAAACAAAGCTACCATGTTTTTTTAAGGAGAGTTAGGGAGCTGTTACGATATACCTAGCCAAGGCGGTTCTAGAATAGCATTTCTTACCATACCATTATAGTGTTGACGTCGAATATAGGTATCGCACATCTCTGGTGGTGGAAAGGAACCATTATAACTGACGTATCAGTCGCGAGTCGACCTCCCAAATTGCGTCGACTTCTCGACGCGACGGCTCCAACCAAATTGAACATTTTGTGCGATCCGATCTACACCTACCACTCTGCTGATAATTGGAAGAGCTAAGTAGGCAGTAGGCTCGCTATCATGAGCTTCTAATCCTCGAGTTTATTCGAGGGGCTTAAGGTACCGAGCTTCGCTTTACTGTAAGGTTTTTCTACAGGAATGTGTGCTACCCTATTTCAGATTAAAACCCCTTATTACAATACCGTGCAATAAAAGTATGTTTGCATTTCAGTAGTTAGGTGTATTATACCCCAGTCATTAAAATTTAAAAAGCTACTTAAGTACATAGTTTGGTAAGTTTAAAGATAAATAATTCTTTAGTATCGCGGTTCAACTCGATTCAAGCGATCTAGCTCGAGCTAGGTTTGGCTGCGCCTAGATCTAGATTTGACTCGTTCTAACTAGAGATCAGAATCCGTTTACTACATGCGACTATTGAAAACCGTTCTATAGTGGTCTCAAATTTTAATTCAATTTTAACAAGTTGAAAATGTTTTGTGGTATGTTGGTCACGTGATTTTTTACTATGGGTGATTGGGTGTAGATATTTTTATCACAATCATTCATTGGGATGCGCACTTTAACGTGGGACAATCTTGGGCACTCTCTATAATGTAAGTATAATATTCACTTTGTCATTATAAATGTTATTACTTACAGTAAAACTATAAAGTCCTGAAATTAAATGAGGGCACTGCTATCTTTCATGTAGCAACCCTATATAGCGAAACATAACTGACTTTGATACTTGAAATTTTGCCTGTTAACTTCCTACCTATTTATATATTTAAAAACAACTTACCATACACAAAAAAGCTCTTATACAAGCTAGAAGATGTTAATATGAAGGCTAATAGTGAAACCAATAAATATTTATTTAGATAACGTTATTTATTAACTGTATAAAAAAACTGGATCTGTTGACGAAGGGCACACATAGTAAGGACATCAATTTCTCTTTTTGGACGGCCAGTTCTGTTTCTTCCAGGAGTTAGAAATATTCCATATTTTGCCCTCTTTGGCACGCTGGTTCGATATATCTATAAAATAAAATAAAAAAATATTTTTGAGTTGCACAATGCCCCCCAAATTCACACATACAAACAATGATTTCAAAAGGAAGGATAGGCGCTTCAGAACATTTTACTCAAACCTTCTTCATACAAGCAAAATAACTGTCATCTGTCATAATTTGTTTGAACTATGTCAGTGCCTAGCAACTATATTGACGACGTAACCTTGTACGTGCGTTAATAATTTACCATCCCGGATATTGTTTTATTATTTGCAGGCGCCATATCAATAATTTAAGACAAATCCAACTACTAAAATTAAAACTGTTTTGGGCTGTAGACCTGTAGAGCGTCCCGTACAAATGGACTAAAAATCACGCTCCAAAACGTAAGTGTGTGCAACAAGAAAATGTTCTCGGAGGATAGTCAACAAAAAATTACGTCCGCACAAGGTTACAGCGCGCCGCCATTGTAGACTTTGGTAGTAAAATAATTAACACTTTATAATGTGTTTATTACTTAATTTAATGGTAATTACCGATGATACGATATTCGATGTTTCTTTTTGACCTTCGTATAATGGTTTTTGCAGCCTTTCACAACACAACTACATATTTATCACAAGATTCACAAGACCATCTCTCGGCCACAGACAACTGTCGACTGAGGAGCGTTGGCCCTAAAATTACGATTTTAGGGCCAACGCGCGGGTGCCATTTTTTTGAGTGGGAGGCCCTGTCCTTACGCTAGTAATATATATGTCAATGCATACAAACATATATCTTCAAGTATCAAAATGTTAAGGTTTGACTCAAATGAAACCAGATGAAACCTACAATCAGTGGTATGTACCTAAACAATGTTCGACTTGGGCTCTAAACTTAGGTTTATCGATAAATGAAGCGTTGGTACTAATAAAAAATGAGTTATTACAATTTGTACAATGCTACATACCCGTCATAGACGCTGTACGAGCGTAAACATCCTCCAAATTCGACAAAATGTGTCCAGCTTGATGTTCCGCTAAACATTGTATTAAAACTCGATAAATAACTTCACTAGCTTGACTACGAATATTTTTCTTCACCTTCCTAATTGCAACCAAGCGTAAATTGTTGCTTTTATCTAGATTATCCTTATAATTAATAAGAAAATTCAAAAAAACAGCCAACCGCCTATTGACATAAACAATTGTTATGACTTTTATGTTTCTTTTCTAATGGTGCCAGACTCCTGAAAATTTTAGTTTATTTATTTATTTATTAACATAAGGATCTCCAGCAGTTAACACAACAGTTCCTCAAACATTAATTTCAGGACTTTATAGTTTCACTGTAACTACTTATCTTTTTATTTATATTGAAATTTTAGAGGATCATGTATTTTGGCATGTACTTAAGGGCCCGTACAGGGTGACGTGCCGCGCCAATTTTGGGTTTTCAATGCTCTTCACACAGCACACGCAGTGACACGCACACATGTAAGTTTGCACAGTGGGTCGATAAACTTTTACTCGCCAACTTTATTGACAATTATTTTCAAGTAGTGATTTGAGGGTAAGTTTAATTTTTAATTACACTGGTAAGCACCAGGAAAGAGTAGAAATTAATAGGGGTGCCACTTTTCTCCATACTCGGAACCCGATTAGATTTCTAAACAAATGTGGTATTTACTTGTAGAAAGGTAACTACAGGTATTAAAGTGTAGATAATAAGTTATACTAAGGGTATACTAAGCCGAAAGGGGATGACTCAAGGGGTCATTCTGAACAACTTTAGTTCTACGAGTTTTGCAAAAACGCGAAAAAAAAAATTCGTTTTCCATGGTAAAAAGTCACGTGTCAACAAAGTTTCTATGATAAAGGTTTTTTTTGGTTAATTTTTAAAACTCGTAGAACAAAAGTTCAGAATCAGTCTCACTTGTTTTAACCCGACTGCCGAAGGAGGAGAGTAATGTTTTTTGATTGTATGTATGTATGTTTGTAAGTATATTTTTTGGTGGCAGAATAATATTTTTTCATATTTTTAGAGTTTCGTACCTTAAAAGGAAAAAAGCAACCGTTATAAGATCTCTTTGTTGTCCGTCTGTCTGACTGACTGTCTGTCACTGCCCTTTTTCTCAGAAACGGGTAAAGATATCAAGCTGATATTTCGCATAGATATGAGGAGTACCCAAAAAAAATTGGGGTACTCCCTCTCCCATACAATTAAATTGGGGCTGATATTTTTTCCGGTTATTTTGATGGTGTAGGTAGGGTATCGTTGAATAGGTCTTTTAATATAATAGGTATAAAAAAAGGTTAAAATATAATTATTTGGCTTTTACCCTTAAATTCGGGGACCACACCATAGACAAATCCTAATTTAAAAAATGATTTCAATAGATGGCGTGATTTTATGTTGGGTAACTCAGAATAAGAAGTGATGATATCTCAGAATAATAATGGTTAACTAATGGTGCTATTCCGCTGAGCATCGAAACCGGTGGGACGTTAATGAAAAGTGATCATGGAAATGCACCAGGGTAGACCCTGCTCCTAGAACAAGGCATGAGTTTGTGATTTGTGTGCGTGAAAAGCGAGGATGGAAACTTTGAATATTTTCTTGATTTTTTTATTATTGATGCAATAACATATAATTAGTATTATTCTGAGTTACCCACCGAAGTCACCCCGTGGCAGGTTGACTAGATAGGTACTTTTGCAAATCACGCCATATATCGTTGTTTTTATTAGTGGCTACTGTCTATAGAAGAAATTCCGTCATTGACAATTTTACGTTACGAATGAATTTAGTAAACCCAGTAAACCTAACTAATCCAGAGGAAACCTAAAATATCCTTCTCTCTCTCTTTGAAAAACATACTTGGGCAGTTCTTCTTTTTAACCTACATAATGAGTAAAAAATTATCCCAAATTCGAAAAAAAAAACTATAGCTTTTTGGTGAACTCTTATCATTTTTATGATAGCTTCATGTCTATTCTATCGAAAAAGGTGGTTGGCCGCGTAGTTTACCAATTTTTTCAATATTTTAAGGACATAATACGTGGATAAGGCACAAAAAATTACACCTTCGTCACATTGTCTTTTATTTTTTTTTAACGAGATAGTCTTCGTCGTTTGAAATGAAACTTTTTTGATACGTTAATAAACAAAATACCATTTTAGAAAACATATGAAGGAATGGATTTTTAGTAATAACAAAATATTTATTAAGTAGTTATTACCACTCTGTCACAATTTCAGCTAAAATGAAGCTTGTTTTTGTTATAAATATTTTTTCGCTGCTAATTACAGTAAAAAATTAACAGCATAGACGTTAACATCAATTACTAAATTTAATATGATTTTTCCAAAGTTGCAAGTTGCAGTTCCAAAATTTATAACATAACATATAAACGACCAAAAATAAGTTGACTACCAGGAGACATCAATCGTTACAAAGTGGTAAACGATGTGACAGAGTTGTTATTCTATTAAATATTAGGCAGGGTTTTGGAATAAAACAGTTTTATTTAATAAGAATAATTTAGTAACTTACATATAAATCATTATGGTTTCAATTTAGTCAAAGAATTAACTGGAGATATCTTTATAATTAGTATAACTAATTAAAATCACACTTGAGAACCTCTGGAGACTGAAATATCCGTATTTCAGGAACTTAAAGGACAAATTTGTTCCAACTACATAAATTAATGTTTATCTGCACAAATAATATTTTCGACAAACTAAAATTTAAGTAATATAACAAAAATTACGTAATTTCTTAAAGTTTTAATCAGCCATATTTCGAAAGTACAGAAGTGGCTCTTAGAACTTGAAAAACTATTTTTTTTACTTTTTTAATTACCTTAGAAGCTGGAAGGACTTTAATGTGATCATCAAACATCCGATAAATCAATCTCCACCATATTAAACAGTCTACCACATTCATCGTCTGTTCTTGAGAACAATAGCACGAAATCACCTTTTTCACTAACGAAACTTTTTATTACTGCAGCGCAAGTGTATTGGACGTTCCTTTCGCTTCGTACTTTAACCAAAACGTGTAGTTTCTCTTCAATTTTTCGTTGATGAATATCCTCAGGTTGGAGTGTTTGGTAAGAATGTGACAGATTTGTCGTGTGACAGAGGGGTAAAATGTATTGCAAAGTCGAATAGTATTTAAACAGTAACATAAAATGTATTATTCACATGTTGATTGCAAAGTAATCGTTATTACCAATGAGTAAATAACAAAATAATAATTTAAATATATTTTATTTTAACAATTACCTACGTGACGAAGCTGTCGCCGAATAAACACACGCACCTCCTGTCACACTTTGCGGGTGGCCGATACGCGGTGTCTGGATCTCTAAGAGGAAATCTTACCAAGGGGGAAAAGGAGATCTTAAACTCTGATCGATGGCAATAAGGACGAGTGGCTCAAACAAATATTTTAAATGGCAACCTATGTGACAGAGTGTAACTACTAAAACATTGGGTAGTGAGAGACAATTTTTCAACAATTTTTTTAAATATTTCAGAAATATTTTAAAAATATATATTTTGTTTTACTAAATAAGTAATACCTTCTGGAGTTTAAATAAAATTTTATATTTTATCTCGTCATATATTTTTTTTCTAACATTATGAAATATACGCAGGATGAAGTGGCAGGAGACAGCCAAGATTCGTATGAAATACACCTCTGTCACGCGGATTTACCACTCTGTAACGTAATTTTAAATACAAAAATATAAATTTATATTTTTGTAAACGTTCACAGCCGTTGTGTTTTTAGTACAATGCACGTTGAAATATAAATAAATAAATAAATATTTGTAAAACTCATGATATTTTCCTCACAACTGGTGGAGACACAGTTATGTAGGTTAAAAAGAAGAACTGCCCACTTAATAGCCCAAACTCGATTCTATTCTATTCTCTGTGGGGGTGTAAGTACCTGCACCTGGCTCTCTCAAGTGGAACCTTTGTGCATATCCCCAAGGTCTAAACTGCCTTCCTAAGCTTGAACCATTTCCCACCACGCTGGTCCACTGCGGGTTGGTGGGTTCACATATCTAGATGTGCTAAATCTAGATATGCAGGTTTCCTCACGATGTTTTCCTTAACCGTTAGAGCGATGGTATACATTGTACTTAAGTTAAAAGAACTCATTGGTACATGTCAGCGCCGTGATTCGAACCCGCATCTCTTGCGTGAGAAGCGGGCGCTTACCCGACTGAGCTACCACCGCGCCCAAACTCGATGCTTTTAGCTATTAAATCTTTGAAATAAAATTCAGTCACCTCCGTGTTACTGCCCTCATCAGATCCTCACGAGACCATGCCTCAACCAGCACCATGAGACTGTGTTTTTGAATCCTAACCTAATCTTCCTACGTATTGTCATCACTTAGATCCATTCACTATATTCCTGCTCCTCATCCCAGGGCCGTGGGGAGGCACGTCAGCTTTTTAAAGAAATCAGCAGCAGACTAATAGAAGTCTCAAGGGACCCTAGGGCTGGCACTTACCTATCACAAAGGCTAAGCATCGCTATATAGCGGGGTAACGCGGCCAGCGTCTTGGGTACCCTACCCGACAGTGGCAGCGATCTGGCCAGCATCTTCTTTTTAGTTTAATTTTAATTTTATATTAGTGAGTTTTAGTTAGGCATTAATAATTATAATTTAATCAAAAAGTACCATGGACTTAACTAATAAAAAACATTATCATTTAATTTATTGAATATAGTATAAGCATTATGCTTCCTCAATTTCAAATCAAATTATGTTGGTGTCATAAAAGTGGAAAAAGTGCAATGACAACCAATGTGCAGTGATTTTGTGTCTGTACACAATTAGATCGCGAGCTGTCAGTGCCGCCTAAACCGACGTGACCCTTCTTTGGAGGCCACCGGCCGACTGAGTCAAACGTCGCTTGTGTTTATGATTTTATAACACAGAAAGCCGCCATAGATATTTGTATGAAGATTTGAGGGAAAAAAATTGCTCAAGTTTCGGATTAATTTACACAAAATAGGTGTGTGTTTATTAAAAAACAAGGTATTTAGCGCCTAGTCCAAGCATTTATCTTTATAATTTGATAAGAATCATATGAAAATTCTTGATAATTACGACACAGTTGTTACAATACGGGAGTGTGATTTACTGGTTTTTCGTAATTAATTTACAGTTATCCATAAGCATTTACTTAAATTCGAATGATTCAGCACCTAGCTAGACTCTTCGGCTACCTGTGTGATTTTTTTCAAGGCTGTAGAGCATCATTTACTACATAATTCTATGACAATGCCAACCCTCGATTGCCTATTGCGGACCCTTAAGTTGTCTTGACTTCAGCTTGATCACAGATACAACCTTCACCCTCTGCAATCTCTAGGAGGCCCATTATAGCGCAGCCACTCCAGAGTTAATTTCGAAGCTATCGCTTGCTTCTTGTCGCGCGCTCGCACGGAAAATTAGCCTTCTTCACCGTTTATTTGATTCCCTGCGATTCCTACAAAAATGGCGGGAACCGTGCGATTTACCGGGAATTGCCGCCTCCCTGAGTGAGTAATGAGCTGTGAGCTGATTCGTTAGTCATTCATTATTATCACATCAACGAGTACGAGACCTGTGTGAATGTGAGGCATGTCAGAATCAGAAGCCATCTGGCTTTTATTAGACTAATTTCAATGCAAGGAATTGAAATACTTTCGATACAAACAATGGTCTTTATTAATCATTTACTATCACACAATCATTAGCAATATCATAGGCATTAGGTATCATTAATAAATTTACAAAAATACAATCATTTATAAAATTAGTAAAGTTACATTAAAATACATCATCAGTCAAACATTATTGTTTAGTTGGAACAGTCTTGCCTTTTATAGAGCTGATTATGGTTTTCGGAAGACGTGAAGACCTATTCAGTCACATAGGTACCTACTGCTGGCAGAAACGACTGAAGATTTACCGGTTGGAAGTCCTTAAGGTCAGTAGGCCGCGGGCGACATGAGATTTAAGCACAGTTTTTATTGGATTCTTTGGTGGGTCGACGCGACAAGACGCTCACAACAAGTTAATAGAAACGGTTCGTAGTGACGGTGCGAAAACTCGTTCTGCCCCTGTAGCACAGGGCACTGTTAAGACGTGACAAGAGTTCTCCGTCGCGCTCGCTCTTGAGGCTGTGCGATGTGAGTGAGCGCGATGCAAAACTCTTGTCACGTCTTTATTATGCGCTCCGTGCTAGCCCTTCTGATGCCACCTCATGCCGTAAGCGGCATAGACACATAAGGCCACTCCCAAGTAGCACCACGACCTCTGCCTTCCTCGTCAAACCACTAAATGCCTTAGGTCGTCAATTCAGTGGACTCGAGGGCTTATGGCTTAGGTAAGATTCTTAAAAAGGCATTGACAAATTCTTTACAAACTACATTTCTTACGTAAATATAAAAATAATAAAACACAAATCCATAAGCAGTTTCAAAATCTGATAATTGTTATTGCTATAATCATAATCAGTTAAAAGTACCTAATGCGGAATGAAATTCACTGCATCGGCATCATTAGGGAACTAAGGTTTCAAAATGCTTTCTCGAAGCTAAAATATATTAACTAGTAAAGTATACTTATTAGAAAATTCTCTTACAGTAAATTAAAGCTAAACAAGTTAAAGTTATTTTAAAAGCTAACACGCAAAGCTAAAAACCATTTCTAAAACATATTCGGCCGAAGGTTTGACGTAATTTTACAAAGCAATAACCTTTACTTATACATAATTATTATCAATCAATAATACAGCCCAAAAAATACTTTACCGGTCCGCAATAAAGTGAATTTTTGATCATAAAACAGTAACACCGATAATCGTGTTTTATGCGCATTTCACGTATGAAAACGATTTCGGTGCTCTGAAACCTAATTAACATCCATTAATATCCTTTTATTTCCTTTCCTATGCTTGATTAAAATGTACATTAACAATAACATATCAATATCTATAGACCTTAATTTAGTCGTATAAAAGAAAAAAATAAAAATAAATACAAACCTTCAGTCAGTTACCATACTTACTATTAAGTATACAGCCTATGCTAAATGTCTTCGGTTCTTCTTGTATGTTCTAGGTCACATGGTGGAATGTTCTGGAAGTCACCGGCGGCTGAAGGCGTTGGGTCGGGAGTAGGGGTGCGTCTGGACTCTCTCCCTCGCGCGAACAGCTTTAAAACCCACTGACTGTTTTTCAGTTACATTCGTCTTCGATCGCATCTCTATTAGTTGTTAGTCAGACGTCACAACACGAACATGGAATGGAAATGTTAGTTTATTAGAAACACGAATTTTGTTTGGGGATTGCGCCGTATAATGGGGAAGTTTAGTGAAAGTTTGGGGCAAGTTTACTTCCGTTAGGGGGAAATGTGTGATGCGATGAGTCAGATAAACAACGAGGAACGAACTTTTAGGCATAAACAAACTTATTTGGGAAGATTAGAGTGCATTAATACAAATACAATGAGATACTGCCTTGATATACTCGTCACATAATACATCTATTAGGCAATGCCTTGCTCGCTTTTATGAAATAATGATTGAACATCTTGATAACTTTGTACTTTTTTACGGGGTAGGCTAGATTTTTAATACCTTCACCAGTAAGTAAAAAGACAAACAAAACAAAAACATAGGTTAGTAAATGAATATAGTTAGACAAAATAAAGTTACGTTAAATTCTGTTCTAAATTTAAATTATATCTATCAGTGGTTTGTAGATATTGATTGTCAATTGTGGACAGTAAATCATAGGTATTTTAAACTTGATGATGAGTTTAACTCGGCATTAGATTACAATTACATCACTACAAAGATTTTGGTTTAGCTAGGTACAGTCGAACTATAAAGTCCTGACAATAAAGAGTGCGATTTTACTAAGACTTTTTATCATTGTTCATTTAATATCAAACATTTTAAAAATAAAATACCGATGGGTAATGGATTTTTAACGGATTTTTGCTTTAATAAATATAATAGATCGATTAACTACGGTTTTTAACAATTAGGTAGGATCCACTTCCGTTTTCAGGACTTTATAGTTGGACTGTAAACGATAAAATATTCATTTATAAGTACGAACCTTGCACATTCCTCTGCAGCGGCGTGCCGTCCCGCGATAGTGTCGACCCGAAGCCCCCAGAGCCCGTGGCGGGCGCGGGCGCCGCCGGCCGCCGGAACGCCACCGCCTTGCCAATCACCGGCTTCACGGGTCTCGCTGGTGGGATGATTGGTGGGTTAGTGCTGGGGTGTGGGTTGTGTAGGATAATATATGTAAGCAAAGGTAAGTTAGATAAGTGATCGATCACCGGCAGATAAGTGATCGATCACCGGCTTCACGGGTTTTGCTGGTAGAATTATTGGTGGGTTAGAGGTGGTGCGTGGGTTGTGTGTGTAATATGTAAGCAAAGGTGTTAAGTAATCGGCTTGTGTAAGTAATAAATGTTGGACGGCTGAATTGATTTTGAGTCAATAAGACTACAATACCTATTTATTACAATACATATTTTTATATATAATTTTGTGACTATAAACCAATAAAATGTTATGTAAAATATTATGTAATGTAATTATTTATCGGTGTACGTATAAAGAGTAGGTACTCTATCTATCTAACTATACATATAACGTTATTCCTTACACTGGTCTTATTAAATAAATAATTATTACCTTTGTTGTCGCCGAAGGTGACTGTCCTTTGCATTGTGTTCGTCCTGTCAGAAAGTCCTTTCTTGACTGGCTGGATGGGCTCGGATTTAATGGGAAACTTCTTCAACGCCTCCATTTTCCCAGCCAGGACGAATGTCGAGTTCAAATCTTTTGGGTCAATGACACTTGCGTAGTTTTCTACGTCGGGAGCGATGTCGCCAATATCTTTTTTTATCTTTTTAGCCGATGACATGGTCCTCGTGGTGTCTAGAGCTTCGAATGAGTCGTCAATGATTATGGTTTCGTTATTCGCAAGCTTGATTGGAGTTCCCTTGCGCTTCATGCCACACTCGACGACTGGCTCCCGGTTTTCTATGTCAGTTAGGTCGTCGCTATCCGTCACAATATCAATTGTCGAATTAATAATTTCTTCCTTATTCCTTGTGAGATTAAAGTCGGGAATGCTACAAGGCTTGTCCAAGTCGAGAGTCGTGAGAAACTTGAAGTGTGCGTCACAGGATTCGCTGTCGTCGTCCGACCACGAGATTGCTTTAGCCGACTTGGCTTTCCTCATGATGTCGAGGTACTCGCTAGTCAGCGCCGGGGTAGCTTTGTCGTAGCCTTTCAAAGTGAGATAGAGCTTTTTGAGCATGCTCGGCATCTCGCACATGTAGTCAGCGAACGCGTTAATTTCGTCGTTCTCAATCACTAATAGCTTCTTGTTCAGTTTATCCTTGGCTTCGGTTTGTCGCATTTGGCTCTGCAGTTTGATCAGTTTGACGAAGTCGTCTAACTCCGGGCAGTTGGCTAGTGCCTGTGTGCACAGGATGTCCATCTTCTTGCGGCAGTCGCTGTAGCGGCCCCAGGCGGCGAGGATCTTGGTGTCGAGCTGCACGGACTGCTTCATGTAGCTCTCGGCCGCGCGCTCCTGCCGCGGGATGTCCTCCGTGCATACCTGGAACAAAGACGAATCTTCTAAAGCTTGGTATATACCTCCTACGTAAATGTGTCGCAAACATGGAACGTAATAACTAGATTGCGTACGCTGCACACATTTACGACGTTTCACCTTCGTGGACTTGCTTGCTTTTGCAAAATACTGGCGCGTAAAGGCGTGTCGCTAAAAGGCGTCGGTGTTCGTTAGCCAAATTGGCGAATGTACTTATAAGGTAACATAGGTACTCTAGTAGCTAGGATGGCCAAAAGGAGCCTCCTAAATGTTGGTACGATTTGCTTACATAGTAGGTCAGGCGCATTTTGTCAATCAGCGACTGACGCTAATTTAACTGAACAAACTGTGTTCATCAACGAAACGCTAAGAAAAAAAAAACACGCACTCACGCTTCGTTCTAATGTACTCCCTTGCGGGGTAGGCAGAGGTGCATTGCTGCACCCACTTTTCGCCAGAGTGTTATGTTAGTCCCAATGTAATAGGGGGCGGGCCTATTGCCATTTTACGGGCACATCCAAGACCCGAGAACAAATATCTGTATTTAAACAAATATCTGCCCCAGCCGGGAATCGAACCCGGGACCATCGGCTCAGTAGTCAGGGTAACTAACCACTATGCCATTCGGTCGTCGAAAAAAAATAATTTCATACATATATCACTTTTCATTTCATTAGGTAACAAGTCACCAACCTGCTCCATCCCATCGCTGGACGAGCGGTGCGCGAGGTCGACCACGTGGCTGAAGGCGCGAGTGCGCAGGCGGTGCCGCAGCGCCAGCACCCGCTGGCACGACATGAGCGACAACAGCTGGCTTTCAAGAGCGGAGAGCGACCGCTCCTCGTCTAGGATGCGACGACGCCAGTCCTTGGTTGCTGTGGAATAATTATAGTTAATATGTGGAGATATCTCGCATACTAGCCAGCCTAGCTCAGGAGCTAGGCTGGCTGAGCTGAAATCGAGGCGATATGTACAAAGGTTCCACTCGAGAGAGCCACGTACAGGAACTTCGCCCCCTACCAGAATAGAATAGAATATCTATCATACGCCATCCGATCCGATCGACAAGGCAGGGCTTGTAATGGGTATCGAACAGCTGATACCTACATCTACACAGGTACCTGTTACATACATATCAACCAAGACAAATTTAATACAGTACAAGTACAAATATCTTTATCAAATACAAATGTCTTTAAACAAATATCTGCCCGGCAGGGAATCAAACCCGGGACCTACCGCATAGCAGTCAGGGTAAATAACCACGACACCATTCAAGATAGGCTTTGGAGATAGAGTGGGTATTGCATTGTAGAGTAAGTTTTATTAGGTTTGTGTTATGGTAATGAAGGTAATAAAAGTTTTATCTACAATCTTATCTATGAAATCATCTAGCCTGAGCCTAAATACTGGGGAATTTAAAGATTGAAAGTATTCAATGTCTCATGATCTCATGATGAGTATCATTTTACATGAAATAACAAGATATCGCGGGCTTCATGGCAAAGGGGCGTATGCGCATCGACCCTACTTTTCAGGAGAGCAAAAAAACATCATAACTTTTTAAATAAGTAATCTAGCTTGCTATAATTTTGCATATACCTTAGTTAATTATTTTTTGTTTTAATTAAAACTAAATTTTTATAATATCTATGCTTTAAGTACACTTTATGGCGTATACGTCTATCTGCCTTGACGGAAATTATTGTATTGCTATCCTTTTTTTATCATATTATGTATAGGAATAATGGGCGTATAAACAAACTTTTTTATTTGTTATCCAATTATATTATATATATTTTATTTGTTTTACACTTAAATCATTTAATATACTGATAGCAAAATATAACCAAAAATGTAACTGCTTCTATTTTTTTCGAATTTCATACGCCCCTTTGCCATGGCGTAATTTAACGGATGTTCTCAATTTAAGAGAGATGATACGCCTTTAAAAAAATAACAATCTATTTAAGTAACTATTTAATACATAGTAAAGCTGTAAAAAACACAGAATAATTTATTAGAAACAATAAGAGTACAAAATAAAACAAGAATTACTGTTAAAACAAAATTTACTCTTAATTAAGTGAACATAAACTCAAAAAACTCCATAAAGAAATGACAGAGGGCTGAGGCTGGAACTTCGCAGAATGCAGGGGCTTTCCTTGATGAACTCTTTCTTCAAAAAGAAGCCCCAAAGAAGGTGGACCTGGTGCAAGTCGGACTCTGTCACGAAAAATGAAATCGATTTCATCATCATGACTGATTAAGAGGCACATATTCAGATATCTCAGGTCGGTTTAATCACCGTATACTCAGAGGAACTCTGAATATCGACCTAAAGCTTGAAGAACGGCGACTGATGAAGTCCACCCTCTGACCAACTCTGCGCCAGACCACTGCAACGACGTGATCAATGCAATACAGAAAGATGGCACTAGGTTCTGTGCAATGTAAAACACGGGAAGGAAGTCTAAGCTTTCAGGGGGGACTCTTGGACTTACGGAGACCAAACGGCATGTGCTGGACCATTCCGTCAGAACTAGAGGCTCTCAACAAAATGATACGCAAGGCTATTTTCATCGTGACCTCCAGTGGTTTAACACACTCCGGATTGAAGAAGCTATTAAACAAAACCGGGGATCGAATGTCTTTGCCAGGCGACTTGAAGGGACCCTAACGAAAAAATTGACAACCAGCCATAGCAGAATCGTCGAATCTGAGCCGGAATGCACGATTGTACGCTTCACATGCGCCGCAACAGCCAGAACCCCAGATGTGTAGGTCTATTGTTTTTCAAGAAAGGAGACAAATTTGCTCTTAAAAACCTATAGACTGATCACACTCTTGACCACGTGAATAAGATGTTTATGTACATTTATAACAGTCATCACGAGACTTGATTTGATGAATTTCAGCCGCTGGAGCATGCCGAATTTCGTGGGGGTTATAGCACCGTAGACCACATACACACAGTTCGGCAGATTATACAGAAGAAGGAAGAATATAATCGGCCTCTGTGCCTAGCTTTCGTAGACTACGAAAATTTTTACTCTGTCGAGATCTGGGCTGTTCTGGCATCCTTGCAGATATGTATGTCGCAGGCAACTGGTTTAATCTCCTGTTTGATTGAACCACTAGCCCGTTCATTGGATGGCGCTATTCAGTTGTATGACTAAAGGACAACTCGTCAAGTCGTTGATTGTAACGTTCGACGTCTTGACTGAACGTCATTCAGCAAAGTCGTTGAATGGGATATAGTATAGCAACTTTGTAATGTCTGGTTAGGGTGAGCATCACCAGACAAGAGTCAACAAAAAGACTATGTTACAAAGCTCTTATCTCACAAATTAACTAAACAATAACAATTAACGTTCCTTCAGATTGTTGTTCATAATTATCCAGTTTCGCCACTTTTTTTCTTTGAAACTATCCGCCCGCGGCGTAATAATAGGTAAATCCATGTTGGCACACTATTTTAACACAAATAACGCACTTTAAAGCGAATTTATTTGCAAAAAACTAACAATATAGGTGCTTTTTGTGTCAGCTGTTAGCTGTTAGACGCCATATTTGTTTTATTCACTACCTGACTGATTTTAAGTCAGCTAACTAGTTGGACGTTTTGTGACGCTTGTACAATCAACGTTCGGCCTAGTCATACAACTGAACAGCGCCATCCAATGAACGGGCTAGTGGTTCAATCAAACAGGAGATTAAACCAGTTGCCTGCGACATGTCCAATAGATTGACGATACATCGAGGCGCTGAAGTGCCTAATGACACTGAAACGATTACTGTCCAAGTATAGAACCAGCCACAAGATCTATCCATAGGCAAAGGGGCGTGAGGGAAGAGGACGTAATTTCTCCGATGCTGTTCCGTGATGCATTGGAAGATGTATTAAAACTCTGGACTGGAAAGGACTAGGCATCAATATCAACAGTGAAAGCATATTGTCATTTTATTTTGTTAAAAAAAATGCACATACGTCTATATGACATGGCGATAATTATTTGAATGCGCCCCACTGATTCTTATACGCCGTCTATACGCCTCTCTGACATGGCGAAATTATTGAAATGCGTCCTACTGATGTTTATACGCCGTCTATACGCCTTTTTGACACGACACAAAATTATTGATACATCGTATACGCCTTTATGTTATTTATGAATATCTCAAAATCTAGTTAACTGAACATTTCAAAAAAATTACAGAACGTGTATTACTAGTATAGGAATCGATTGGCATGAAAAACGCAAAATCGATTTTTTGCGCTTACGCCCCTTTGCCATGAAGCCCGCGATATATATAAAAGAACCTTACCTTTTTCCTTCACCAAGTCGGCTTCCCTAGCCACTGTCTTCAAACTGGACAGTGAAAGCTTCGCCTCCAGTTCTTTAACCTTCTTTTTCAGTTCTTCATTCAGTTTCACATACTGCGAGTGTCGAACATCACCGTCTACAATGTTTTTCTTTATGCTGAGCTGGATCTTGTTGGCTCGGGCGGCATATTTCAGAGTATTGTATGTGTCTTCGTAGCTCAAGCTGGATGGTGATACATTAGCAATCATAACCGTTTTGCAATTGCCCCCAAGGCTGTCTTTTAGTAGACGGGTTAATTTCGAGTCCCTGAAAATTTGTTTATGTTAGTTCTTATACAATAGTACTAGTGAGATGTATAAATAGAAATATCCACGAATGTGCGAACCAAAACAAGGTAAGATTGCAAATGATTCTTTTAAATTCAACATAACTTAGAGTGATCAGAGCACATTAGAACTAACCTGTAAGGTACGTAGCTGCCACCATCAGCTAGCTTGTTAATGCAGTTGCCAAGGGACAGTAAGCTGCGGTTGATGTTGGCTCCTTCCTTGAAGCGCTGGCCCACGCAGCCCGTGGCCGAGGCTCGCTCGCTCCCCGCCAGGTCTATCATGGACAGCTTCACCATACGCACCTGACTGCTGATTCTGTACCTCATTGTAATGTATACCTGGAAAGTGTTCATTGTTTATTAGTGAAAACTGGTAAAAGGCCTTAATAATTTTTTTTTGTGTTCATTAATTTATGTAGGTATTTTATTAGAAAAATATGTGTTTGTAAGAAAGTGGTCTTAAACCTTGTGCTAACTGTAACATAAGCAATTTAATTGAAAAACATTAAAATATGATTAGATTATGCTGGTACAGTCTTTAACCATACCTCATGCAATTTTTTTCAGAAGTGTAAGTGAAATCTGACCTGGAAGACGGCATGGCTCCTGGAACTCTCAGCATTAGCGTCCGTGGGGTGCTGGGTTCGGTTCTTGTTCCCACTCTCTAGCATGCTCAGCAATTCCTCTGAAGTTTTGATAGATTTTAGAGTGATGCCGGCGACCATCACTCCATATTTGTTGTCTTCTCTGAGTTGAAGAGGGGTCTTCGATGGCTTTAGCAAGTCAAATACATTTTCATTGTAAACCTGTAATGGAAATTTAAATAGTGAGGGGGTACTTATCAGCAATGATGATTTATACTGATAGTAGTAAATAAAGTTTAGTTCATACCATGAATTAAATTAAATAACATACCTCAATATAGGACACTGATATGTCAAACTCTCTTTCTTTTTCAAAAGAGTTCATGGAATAGAACAGGTGCTCCATGGTCAAGTATGTGATGCCGGGGTTTTCTTGAGTGCCAATCATTGTGAACGTTTTACCGGCTCCTGTGGCACCATAGACAAATACCGAGCAATTGTAACCATCCATGAGGGACGCCAAGATATCCTTAGTTGTGGTCTCAAATACATCTTGATTACTGGAGTTGACGCCGCAAACGTTGTCGAACACAAATTTTAACTCCTTGTTTGGACGTTTGAGAAAGTTCCGGTTGGGTTGTTGGACTCCTTGGTGGTAGAACGGAAGCTGTTCCTCCTTGGGGTCGAACACCAGCATCCGGTCGTCCACCACGTCGATGACGACGCGGCTGTTCAACTCCATCTCCTTGGGATTGGGAGGCCGCACTCGCACTACCACTTTAATATTAGCGGCCATGTTCTGGGTGGAACCGCTACGAGAAGGCACGGAGCCCTGGCCCCGCGCCTTGGGGCCGCCCAGCGCGCCTAGGCGGGGATTTCGTTCCACCTTCACCATCTTACTAAAGTAGTTTCCAAGATAAATATCAAATATTCACACCAAATTCACAAGCACAATCATTAGAATGACACCATTCCAAATAAAATTTGTTGTTTTCACAAATAATAATGATAATCCAATTTAAAACACCGAAGCAAAAAGTTTGTTTGGCTTTGGCTTGCTTGAATTGAATTTTTAACCGTCAGAAATGTCAGAATTCAAATATCCATTTGTTTGACGGTTTGAATGTGACATTCCATAGAGTCGCGGCGCGATTGAGGGTCCGTTCAGTTATTAGTTTCCTCAGAATGATGACCCTCGATAGTGTACAGTGTGGTAAAAAAGATTAAATAAGTAATAGTAAATAGGTACATTTATCAGTAATACTACTATATAAATAATGTAGAAATAAGATATTGGTTGATTTACAATCTTGTATATAAGTGTACGGTCGTGTAATAACTATACGGTTTACATTTCCCTTTTCTATTCTTATTTCCCAGGCTGTATGTATGGTAATGATGAGCGTGAGTTAGGGTGAGTTAAAGCGAAAATCACATCAGTTCAAGAAGTTTATTATCATTATCACAGTAGTTAGTTAGCTAATTTACATCATAATTATTATCTACAGGTTTTGTATACATAGTTAAGTAGTTTTTGTTTTTATTAGGTAGGATTTGTCTAGGGATTTACGTATCTAATGCTTGTTGTACATGAATGCAAGGATAAAATATTATCATTTATTTATTTACTCATCACTCATCACACAATCTGATACGTTTATGGTTGTCTATTCAGCATTTTCATTTTCACCTCATCATCACTAGGGTGCGGTTTTTCATCGAGGAATTTTCCATGGTTGAAATAGTCTTCAATTTCCTGCAGGGTTCTGTTCTTAGTCTCTGGCAGGATCATGTACATGATGACTAGAGTGAAGATCATGACTAGAGCGTAGGCGGTGAACGTGCCGTATGTGTTGACAGTGGCCATGAGAAGGGGCGTGGCCTGCATGGCCAGGAACAGGTTGAAGGAGAAGGCGATGCCCGACACGGCGGTGCCGGCGCCGCGGTGCGGGAGCGGCAGCACCTCACCCAGGAGACCCAGCGGAATCGAAGTGCACCCCAAGTTGGACACCACAAAGTACGCCACCAGCAATATCAGAGGAATCCAAGCTTTATCGTTCGCTAATACCCCCAGCGATACCAAATATAAATACAAACTTACACTAAGTAGAATAACCACAGAGGAAATTCCGCTGCAGAACAATAGAGTCCTTCGTTTCATGACCTTCACTAAGTAGGTGGCCATCAGGGCGCTAGCGGCGGTGATGACGTCCATACACATGGTGTAGAGGAATGTTTGTGAGTGGTCGCCGCTGACATCTCCGATGAAGTCGATTGCGAAGGCGGGGAACGTGTGCCGGCCGCTGCCCTCCAGGAGCAGAAATCCTATGAATACGATCGAAATCGGCTTCAAAAAATCCTTTCTAGTAAATTTCTTGAAAAATTCCACTATGTCATCACTGCACGTCAGTGTTTCAGGGAACTGCGCCATCCTCTCCTTCTGTGCCCGGACCACTGCCTCAAACTCTTTCACGGAATCCTCATCTTTCCCTCTGAGCCAGTAAAACGCCTTTTCTCCGTCTGCATATCTATTTTTAGACGCGAGCCAGGCCGGGCTCTCGGGCCAAGTTAGCAAATTGCAGAAGGCGGCGGATAGTGGAACCAATGAGATGAGCGCGGCTGTTCGCCAGTGGAAGTAATGTCCGGCGATGTGGAGCATCATGGTGCCGAGGCCGGCGGACACCGTGTTGAGGTTTAGGAACACTCCGCGGTACTTGGGGTCGGTGAACTCACCGATGATGATGGCCCCCAGCGTGATGGTGGCGCCCCCCGTCACACCGGTCAGCAAGCGACCAGCTATCAACAAGGGAACGCTATTTGCGAAGAAGATAATACCCCAACCGATGATAGCAGGAAGTAGCGCAGCGCCGAAAGTCAGCTTGCGTCCTAATACGTTCATCAGTGACGATGAGCCTAAGAACCCTAATGTTGCTGCTAGTCCCACACACGATGCTGAAACAAAATTATTATTTAAACTACATGGGAGAGCGGATCATAACACTGATGATGGTGATAATGATAATGTTTAAGTACCTAGACACTAATGGAATGCCTGGCACACCTACCAACCACATGATAGCCTCTTAGCCAGATGGAAAGTTATCATCAGAATCATGCGCACATTAAATTGTAAATAAGGTGTTATTCTATCCCAAGGAGTGCTGCAAACAGTATGCTGCCTTTATACGGCTTAATATCTTATACGTATACGGCGTATCTTTATATACCACTACCACATAATAAACTTGTAAATAGTTAGGCAGTCTCCGCAACCACGGGAAGGAGCAGAAACTTACCTAGAAAAGAAGCAGATTGTAGGTCCACCTTGATGGTGGACGCTGGATCTTTGAGGGCAGGCAGCAAGCTGGCGGGGAAGCTCAGCATCATGCCCTGCGCCACGTAGTTCAACTGCACCCCTGCTACAGCCCAGCACTGAAACAAGAAACAATGTTTAATTACTTTAAGTGCGGTACTGACATAATCAGCGCTGCAGTTATATGTCAGCCACCTATCGAGAAGTGAAATCGAAAACGCAAATTAGTATGGCGCGGGGGATCCGCCACTCAGCGGTAAGTAGCTGTACTAGTTTCGCGACATACACAGAGTACATTATTTATACTGGCGACATACAAATTTGCGTTTTCGATTTCACTTCTCAATAGGTGAAAAAACTCGCACTCGAGGCCCTGAAGCTTATTTTATTCACAAAAGCATTGAATAAAATTTGGTTGGATGGAAATGGGAAAGGCTGACGACTGAAGACTGAGCAACAACGGTACCCTTACCACCAGTTTCAATAACTCTAATAGTTACTTATATTTCTAATATTTTGCCACATTTAAAGTTACACATAAAACTGTGAAAATCGTATGAAACTAACTACCAGTCAGAGTTATTGAAACTGGCAGTTATATGATAACTTTCATTGCCGTCTCGGGAATAGGTAGAGATATTTTAATTGACTATTAAGTACTACTACTACTACTATACCCTTGAAGCTGTCAAGAAATCAACCGTCTACAGTCTGTTTTTTAATCTCAGATACTAAATTGTCATGCAGACTCTGAACGGTCCATTAACAGTTTTATTAAAAATCAATACTGCTTACAGGTTGAGAGAAAAATCTGAAAACTAGATATAAGTAATTAACTAATTAAAGTCCTGTAACAAACTGCAGAATTACTAACTTTGTTTTTTATACATATTAAAGTTAAAAAAATATATAAAAAAAATATTAAAGTTAATTAAGAAAAAACATTGTAGTAGTTACTATAAGTTATGTTTAATAATATATGTAATGGTACAATCGTAACCCTTCTTGCACGAGCCCGACTCTTATCGAGTTTAATTTTTGCAATAATCAGCATGATTCACACTATAAGCATCGAGTAAGTATACCATTTGAATACCCAATTACAGTGCCACAAACTTATCTGTTCCGGTGAGAATTCACATAAATGTCTAATATTTCTTCATTCTATAAGATTTTATGTTTTCTCGTATTGTTAATTGATCTTTAACAATATACAATTCATAAGTACGTAATGAGATATGGATCAATTTAGTTCGCTCTCACCGGAACAGATAAGTTTGTCGCACTATACTTCTATAATTTCACAGATTCACACAGATTATAAGTTAATTTATCCGTTAAATAAGTTAAAGTGTAGCACCTGTTTGATGAAAGGAGACACCATTTCCACTGTTTATTAAACTTCAAATTAGGTAGTTGGCAGGTACCTAGGTACTTTCAATAATTAGCTAGGTATACCGTCCTAGATAATTATTTGGATCTAGGTACCCATTCAAAATATTATGCACCGAACTACTATCAACTGTGGCACTTGTGAAACTTACAATAGCTTGGACTAGAATAACTACTCATACTTTTTGAGAATTGAGATGTCTATGTTTACATTTCCTTTATGATTGACAAGATAACGTGGTATTGTACGGAAACTTTATTTTTTATCCTTTATTGACAACCAGTTACTATACAGGTGATTAGTTAATACCTGCAATAAAAACTTCGTTACGTATCACTCGCTGATACCGTAGGATAGCATTTCCTCTTTGTTTTAGACAGATATCTTACCTGCCTGTATTTTAGAAACGTTATCTGGGTTATATAATATATACTCTCTTTATCTGCCAAAAGATCAAAAGCATCTGCCGCTCACTCACAAGCAATTAAACAGTTCCACTTGCCATTGACGTTCATATGGCACTGGAACTTTTTCATTGCTCGTGAGTGTACTCACGTCATGACTGTAATCCCCGAGAGGGTAGTAGTCAGAGGTGACTCGCAAGCTGTCTCACACAAGACAGCTATTACAAGTGACGTAAACTACTTATATATACGAAGTTAAAAATCCCGACAATTATACACACGCGAGCAATGAAAAAGACAAAATGCCGACACTAAATGGCCTCACATTTAATACATTTTATGAAAATTTGAACACAATATCTGTTTATGGTTGGTAATATTCTGATGCGAAGTTAAATGTACTGCAATATTGTAGTTTTCCGTTTAGGAGTAATTTGGTGCTTTTCTCCTTGGAACTATTTCAATGTCATCCATACCATCACACGAATACTAAAACATTAGGTACACATACTTATCTACGGTCATCGGGTTTTACAATGAGTAAGTAGTATTGTATAGTCGTAATTATCATTAGGTTCATCATCAGCGTAGGTATTTCAATAAGGCAAACATGAAGTTTTTTTTCAGGGACGATTTCGTTTACATTGCAACTTTCATTAGAAATTACGAGTAAATAACCTAATCAACTTTAAAAACCGTAAAACGTAAAATTGATTTCGTTTAGGTTTTTGTTCAACATTTTTAACTAAGTAGGTACATATAACCTACTGCTGGAACAAATTTGTTGAAATTGAATCTGAATTAATCATACAAGAACAAGATAAAAATTATTGATCAATTTATTGTTTTTTTCTAATTATGTATTTAGTAATAACTAAGTATATAATTGAACGCTATCCTTTTTTTTATTTAGTTGGATATTGGATAACGTAAGTAGTTAAGAACAAAATATTTAACCAAGGAGGTGTCTCAAAAATGAAAACGATGATATTCAACAGAATAGCAATTCTATGTGAGTACTTGATTTTTAAAACTATACTAGTATTATAAAATTCTAAACAAATTGTAACAAAACATTTCAGTATTGGTGCTCGTATATTTAAGCGAAGAAGTGGTTGGTAGTGACGACAGAAGTGTCAACATAGTAGACAGGACGCTGGTCCCCACAACGCCCAATGTTAATACTAAAGGTCTAACGCGAAGTTCTGGATCTGATGAAGTCAACGGTAAAGGATCAATAAGGAGGGATCTTGCCCTTGTAAGTATATAGCCTCATAAAATAATACTGCAGTTGTCAAATGGCCTTCGGCAATGGTAGTCAATGGCCTCCGCATTTTGGCTTCGGCCGCGTGCACGCCTCCCAAATGTCCGGGACCCCATGAGCCTGAGATGGAAATATGTACAACAAAATAATAATAACGACTTATATGTATTTATGTATGTATGTATTTATTTCTATCACAGTCTGTTTTAATCGTAAAGGTTTATTACTTCTATGGTTTAATTTTGGTATTTGCGATATTTAGTTTTGGTAGCCGTACACGCCTATATCCATCTGCTCATGATGATGTTTTATTTAAACAGATGGCAGCTCTGGAGTCTCCGGAAGAGAATTTAGTGATTTCGCCAGTATCTGTGGTAGCACTTTTGTCTCAATTTCTACTTGGAGCCACTGGGAAAACCGAGACAGAACTAGTGCAGGCGGTGGGGATGGATAAGACACAGGTACAGTTCATTTAAGGCCGCTTTTACCATTAGCAAGGAAGAGAGTCGCTGTCAAAATTGGGCCTTAGTTGGTTTCATGGTATAAAACGTATGAATTAGTTAAGTATATTGAGGGCAATTTTTTCAATAGCCAGATAAAGGTTATATGTCGCGTATGTACGTTTGTACAGAAATACGATATAAATTGCTAAGATTTGAAATAGTGCCGTGGCTTTAGAAGGGATTTATCAATGCCACAGAGCGATTGAATGTTCATTAGTAAAAAAAAAATCCCTTCCCAACTGCCATGCCGTCCCGGTCTGCGTAGGCCATAAGTTGAAGATGCAGTCTGCCATTTTCCGTTGAAGTGGATAAGACTAGGAAGTAATAGGTACACGAGAGAAAACTAGGTATGTACGTCCACTGGCCAGTTGTTTCTCGTCTCAAAGTATTTAAAAAAAAAAAAATATTTTGTATTCATTAAAGATACCTAATTATCCTTACTAATATTATAAATGCGAAAGTAACTGTGTCTGTCTGTCTGTCTGTCTGTCTGTCTGTTACTCATTCACGCCAAAACTACTGAACGGATTTGAATGAAATTTGGTATACATACGGTCTAGACCCTGGGAAAAAACATAGACTACTTTTTATCCCACAATTCCCACGGGAAAACTATTTAGGGCGAAGCGAAGCGCGCTGGAACAGCTAGTAATAAATAAAAGGAAGCGGTTGTAGCTCAGAGGGAGCTGTAAAAGCTCAGTCAGTAAAATTCAGTCTCACGCCAGAGATGCGGGTTCGCATCCCGGCGCAGAAATGTACAATGAGTTCTTTGAATTTAAGTACAATGTATACCATCGCTCTACGGTGAAGGAAAACATCGTGAGGAAACCTGCATATCTAGATTTAGCACATCTAGATTTGTGAACCCACCAACCCGCAGTGGAACAGCGTGGTGGGGGTGAAATGGTGCAAGCTTAGGAAGGCAGACCTTGGGGATATGCACAAAGGTTCCATTCGAGAGAGCCAGGTGCAGCCTCCAGGGAGAATAGAATACAGGTACCTAATTCTAATAATGTTACTTTGCAGTTGTCAAGAGATTTAAAACCTCTTTTAGCAGTTTTGAATCAAAAAGTCGAAAATATGACGATTCATTCAGTCACAAAGTTGTTTGTGGACCAAAGTATTAAATTATTGGAGACATTCGAAAGTAAAAATAAGTTATTTTTGGACAACTCCGTAAAAAAAATTGAGTTTTCTAAATCTGTAGAATCTGCAAAAGTTATCAATGACTGGGTAAGATTACGTATTAATATTGAACTACCTTTCTCATAAGTAAAAAATATACAAAAAAAACACAAGATAAAGATAAATGAATGTAACATCACTGTAATGTACTTACACTAACTAATGTATCAATAACTGGAATTTTGCAGGTATCTGAAGAAACAAATGATAAAATAAAGAATATGGTAACTCCTAAGGAAGTAGCTAACGCCGTGATGATTGGATTAAATGCTATTTATTTCAAGGTGAGCATCATCATGATGAGGCTAACGTAGCGTAGTGTGGGGCGCATCTAATATTGTAGGTACACTCACGGGCAATGAAACAGTTCCACTCACAAAATGCCGACACCAACGACCCCAATTGTTTCAAACATCTAATTTAAAATGTTAACAAAATATTAACGTTTTTAGCTGGTAATATCCTGATGCTCTGATAAATGTAATTCAATGTTGCAGAAGGCGTCATTCAGCTAGCCTTTTCCGTCTATGAGGAATTTGGTGCTTTTCTCAGTGGAACCTTTTGATTGCCCGCTGCCCGGGAGTGTTTATTATAGTTCTGATAAGGGCTACTCTAGTGAGCTAGCTATGTACCTTATCTGATTAATGAAATCTTATCTGACATTTGAGTGGCATTATAATGTTAATTTAATATGAATGAATAATTATGTTCAGGGTGTTTGGCAAACAAAATTCAATGATGCTAGACCAGGACAGTTCACTACAAATAATGGTGTAGCTACAGTGCCTATGATGAGTGTCACTGACTTCTTCGAATATACGAACAGCACGGATTTGGATGCGCAGGTAAGTAATTATGCAATATAATTTTTTTAGAGATTAATAGCCGAAACCATGGAAATAATAAGTACTTACGTGTTAGTACTTATTACTTCCATGGCCGAAACACATTATTAACACGCGACCCAACGCCACGAGTTCGTGTATCGCGAATGGCGTCACGTGGCGTCGCGCCATAGCAGATAGATAGATAATTCTTTATTGCACACAAATAGAAATTACACAAGGAAATGCACAACATAGACGGTAAAATTGGCGGTCTTATTACTAAGAGTAATTTCTTCCGAGGCAGGAGGAGAGAAATTATATTAGAAAGTGAAAAAAAATATTACAAACAGAACATATACTTACAAGGAAAAAGATTTAAAAAAATATACAGGGTGGCCCAAAGAGTGACGTCCAAAGGAAAATGTTTGATTCCTTAGGTCAAGGGGTAGCCAAATCACCCCCATGTATGTTCCGCAATTTTTAGTAGTTTAGGAGTTATGATTTTTTAAACTAATTTTCTACGAAAATCGACCTCAGTGGATCAATTATGTTTTATTATTTTTTTTACTAACTTTTTTAAATTATTTTTTATTTTTGTGTCATCCTCTTAAGTTGTTCTTTTAACCATAAAAGTTTCAGCTTGCTAGCTGTAATGTAAGTTAGTTATTTTTATATCGAAAGTTCAAATTATATCATCGAGCTAGACTGCTCTGAATTTTCAACTTGAAATAAAAAATTGAACTAGATATTCTCATGGTCCCTTATTAAGGTAAATGTCCCAGTAGTTGATAGGGTCCCCGTAATTGATAGTTTCAACTTTAAGGTTGAACAATAAGAAAACTAATTAAGTTTTTAAACGCACTCCTGTCAATACATGAACTTTGAAGTCTGTCAAATTGACAACCCGAGTTTCAGTATTCTGCATCGATTCAATTTGACGTAACATTTTTTTTCATGCGCAGCCGTTTGCATCAACGCGTTTACTTATGTTTCGTAAATTGAATGACTAAGCTCGGAGTGTTCGCCGGTACGATATTGCAGTTGATTTATGGCGTTTTACGGGTAGATATTGTTTTTATTACCTTTGAATGTAAAGTTACTTCGCTGGTTCATGCTTCTTTTACCAATTTTTATTATATTTACTTGTTTGTGACGAGTATCATCTACTAGGACAAGAAAATATCAAATACCTAGTAATTGATACCCCCTAACAAATAACGTTAATGCGTACAATATGTTGCGAAGATGTGTAAAATCTTTAATGTTTTTATGTATGAAAATTACTTTACTTTTGCTATGACAGATTTTTAATACTTTGTATTTTTTTTTGTTGATGACTTCATATCAATTACTGGAACACAGAATGTAAAACTACTTTGTCAATTACTGGGTGAAATGAAAAATTTTCTATCAATTATAGGTACATTTTGAGACTGTTTGAATTTTCTCGGAAAATAGTAAAAAACGTTTAATTAGATACTTGATTGTAAGGAAATAATTTAGATAGAAGACTGATTTACCAAAATTTGTTACTTAGTTACCGCCTGATTTCGTAACAAAAGTTTTTCCCTAACAACGTTTTTGTTATTGTCACTATTGTGTCAACTACTGGGACATTTACCTTAATTTTAAAAACTCCGCAAGGTTCCAATATTTCATAAAAATAAAAATAAACTATTGCTTAATGGGGTATTATTTGCAGAAAACAGCCTTCAAAGGTACTTGGGTGGAAATTACCTCATTAGTCAATTGTTTCAGAAAGTTGAAAGAATCCTGTTATGTCATTACTAAGGACTAATTCAGTTAGGAAATGTATCAAATTAAAGGGAAAATAAAATTATTTACTATTATTTATTATTTAAGTTACATTTTTTAATGTAAATTCTTAGTAAAATGTTTATGTTTGAGTTGTTAGATTTATGAGATAATTGTATTATTAATAATAAATAAATAAACTCAAATAATTCTTTTACAAATTTATTAACAATAAATTTTCAAAATGGCGACTTCCCACTGCAATACACTACCTACATCTACGCAAGAAATTTTCTTTAAGTCAAAAAAGTGACAAATGTAAAAAGTATGACATCTGTCAAAAATTTAAACATGTCAAAAAAGTAACTTTTCTCAAAAATGTGACATCTGTCAAAAAGTGACATCTGAATGAAACAGAGAAGCGTATAGGCGACTTAAAGAAAATTTCTGTAGATGTAGGTTGTGTATTGCTGTGGGAGGTCGCCATTTTGAAAATTTATTGCGAGTAAATGTGTAAAATTATTATTTGAGTTTATTTACTTAGTATTAATAATACAATTATCTCATAAATCTTACAACTCAGACTTAAACATTTTACTAAGAATTTACATTCAAAAATGTAACTTAAATAAAAAAAATAGTAAATAATCTTATTTTCCCTTTAATTTGATACTTTTTCTAACTGAATTAGTCCTTAGTAATGACATAACAGGAATCTTTCAACTTTCTGAAACAATTGACTAATGAGGTAATTTCCACCCAAGTACCTTTGAAGGCTGTTTTATGCAAATAATACCCCATTAAGCAATAGTTTATATTTATTTTTATTTTATTTTGGAACCTTGCGGAGTTTTTAAAATTAATAAGGGACCATGAGAATATCTATTTCAATTCTTAATTTCAAGTAGAAAATTCAGAGCAGTCTAGCTCGATGATATAATTTGAAATTTCGACATAAAAATAACTAACTTACATTACAGCTAGGAAGCTGAAACTTTTATGGTTAAAAGAACAACTTAAGAGAATGACACAAAAATAAAAAATAATTTAAAAAAGTTATCCAAAAAAATAATAAAACATAATTGATCCACTGAGGTCGATTTTCGTAGAAAATTAGTTAAAAAAATCATAACTCCTAAACTACTAAAAATTGCTGAACATACATGGGGGTGATTTGGCTACCCCTTGACCTAAGGAATCAAACATTTTCCTTTGGACGTCACTCTTTGGGCCACCCTGTATATACCTAGTAATAGGTTATATAAATAAACTAAATACATCATACTGCACTATATACATGTCATAGTGTGATTCTAGATAGAAAATAGAACATTTGATTCGACTCAACACGCGTCGCTCTTCATCGGGTCGCGTGGCGTTTCAATAGTGTGTTTCCTTCTTTAGTTATGAACAACTGCTGGGATACAGACTACAGCAGCAGGTAACTTTTAACAACGATGAAATAAATGTCTATGAGAGCTCTCATCCAATCGTCATGTTTAATTATGTATGTACATCGACCAACCGAGATAGCGTCATGCTTGTTAGCGTCGCAGCTCCCTGGAACTTCGTGTTTCTGGCCTCCAGATGTTGTGATGTTGTGTAGACGTCTGTATCATATAAACTGACGCTTTGTCTTCGAACGTACTTGACTGCACGGGTGGTGAAGGAACATTGTTTCACCCACTTATTACTGATGCTGAACGATACCTCTAAACCTTCAGGCATCCCTCATAATGATGTATCTCCTCTACAGATGATAAGAATACCTTACCAAGGGAATGTGTCATCAATGGTCATTATTTTGCCTTCTGGAAAGAAGGACCTTCCCTCGCTGCTAAGGAAACTTAGGCAGTCGCCAGAACTTCTGAACAAGAACCTGGAAGCACTCAGAAAGGATCTATATCCCTCAAATTATAAACAGCTAGATCTTACAATGCCTAAATTTAAGATCGAAAATGAGATCAATCTGAAACCGTTGTGTAAAAAGGTAAGCACTAAACATTATATCTATATAATCTTGAAGTCTTTATTTATCGCTTGCGAAATTCATTAAAATGATAATTGTGATCCTATAAGGGTTCATATATTGTATTTACCTATTGTGGCAAGGGACCCTAAAAATGATCCTGTATAATCTTTATTACACTCGTGGTATGAAGTGGTGTGAAGTTCCATATGCCGTTGACATGTATTGTGCTATGTCAATGGAACTTTTTCATTGCTCGCTCAAATAATTTCATATCGGCCGAAGAACCGATAACCGTTGGGGTAGACGAGTTCTCGAGTGAAGGCCACGAACAGGCAAATGCAGCGTGGGACGCCCTCCTGCCCGCTGGACTGACGACCTTAAGCGGGTAGTCCGTAGTGGCTGGAAGAGGAAGGCCGAGGACCGAGTATTGTGGCGCTCCTTGGGAGAGGCCTATGTCCAGCAGTGGATGATTATTGACTGATGATGATGATGATTATGATGATGATTATGATGTATAATAATTTATATTTATATAATGTGTAATAATAATTTAAAAAATCTATCAAAAGCTGGGTTTGGAGGCGATATTTGAGTCTGACACCGGGCTCAGTGAGATGTCGGCATCACCGCTATCCGCCAACGCGATCAAGCAGAAAGCATTCCTATCAGTGACAGAGACAGGCACGGAGGCGACTGCAGCCACAGGTATACCTTCACAATTATATTCCGCCTAGACTTGTATACAGGATGTCCTAAAAGTCAACGTCATGGCTTCGAGGGCTGATAGGACAGCTGATAGTTTTCGAGATACTGACACTTTTATAAGTTTGCTGAAAATCGACACCTCGGATCAGCCTTTAATGTGCCAATGGCTACTATAGTTATTATTCTGTGCCACCGGTGCAAAATTCTATAAAAGGTTTTGTGTTCTTTTATCTCTGTATAGTAATCCTAATCCTAACTCATATGCTCTCACTCAAATGCGAAAGAAACTCTGTGTCTGTCCGTTTGTCTGTTACTCTTTCACTCCAAAACTACTGAACGGATTTGAATGAAATTTGGTATAAATATGCTCTAGACCCTGAGAAAGGACATAGGCTACTTTTTATCCCGGAATTCCCACGGGTTTTTTTTTAGGCGAAGCGAACTCGCGGGAACAGCTAATACTATAGGGTAGGCTTCTATATTCCTATGGCATACATTAGTAGCTATCACAAAATAAATAAGTATTTATATTACTTATTTTTTCTCCTCCTGGGTGATGTTTGCTACCAGTGTTGGGCGACTGTACCTTAGTTCGAATAGGTTCTCTCTGTCTATGTACGGTAGCTGGTTGATGTCTCCGATTAGAGCAATATCACTGGCACGGGACAGGCGGGCGGCAATTACGATTGCCCCGAAATGGTTCATCAGGGCCTCGTCAATTATCAGGCGTTGGCATTTTATTTCATGTCCGCAAGGCGTTTAAATCTCGAGATATGTTTTTTTTATGAAAACTAAGTATCTAAAACTTTAAAATGGCCGCCATTTCTAGAAAATTGAGATTGGACCCCACATATGGGGGTGTTTTCTCGATGAAATCACTCGTAAAATACACCTTTAAAGTTTGTCGGGTTCGAAAAACAACACATTGTATAGCTTTATTTTTTGTATGAGTTACTCCATGTGGTTATTATTGTTTATCAAAGGGTTTAAAGGTGCATTAATAACGTGACGTATCTTTTCAGAAATTGATGGTGTAAGTTCTTCGGCGCCGTCACCGTTTGAAATGAACGTCGATCATCCGTTCTGCTACATCATACAGACCCAAAATGAAATTATATTCGGTGGAATAGTTAACAGCCCTTAAGGGGACAGTCATTATGCCACACATTTAAAGATAGACAGATAGATAGATATTCTTTATTTGTACGAAAAACATGGACAAAATTACAAAAAACTTTTGCCGTTAGGCGTCAGCGTCAGTTCTATTTATTGATATCGTGGTTCGATTATTCTTTTCCTATATGGCGATGCTCATGTTTTTATTTACCGAGAATAAAATATATTGTATGTTTCTAAACTTCAAGGGTTCAAATTGTTATTTAATATTAATAAAAACATTAAAAACATACATTTTTGTTATTATTATAATTCTCATTTTCTAGAACGCAATTTAGATACAATAGAATATTATTTATTTGGACTCAAACGGAAAAGATATTACAAAAATTATATTTATTAATATTTAATATTTAATCCTTTATTGCACAAATATATAAATAAGTGTACAAAGGGTGGACTTAATGCTAAAACTTATATAACAAATAGGTACAAAAATGGCAGTCTTATAGCTTAAAGCGTTTTTTTTCAATTCAACCTTAATGTAGGCCTACATATCGTACTGGTCAAAACCCTTGCAAGGCGGGGAACTGGGGGTCACTCCATATGACGAAAACCGAAGCTTCGGAGCGCTCTCACTCTACCTCGTTTATTAAACGTGACGATGGCACGGCAGCTCTTGTTTGTTATTTTTTCGTCAGTATACAGTAACCCTCCTGGTGGGTAGGTACGCGGCTAACGATTAAGAAGATTCACGAAAAAAAGAGTGCGCATGATGTTAATCCTTTTCTCTACTTGATGCAGCTAGCCCGAAAGGGATTTATTCACTTACCACTCAATAATGAATAGGCGAATTAAAAGTCAATGTCAAATAGAATAAAAAACAAAAAATATGAATTAGTCAAACGCCGAAAATCACTAACGTTCTTCGAATCCAGTGGGATACGAACGTTAGTGAGCACGGCCACGGGCGTGTAAACTGGCAGTCTGAGCCGTGCCAAAGAAATAAATAGCGGTTTGCATTAATCGTGCGTTCGCATACAAAGATGCGAGTTCTCTAGTGATGTCGTGGTTTTAAATAAATAAATAAATAAATAAATAAATATGTGGGGACATCTCACACACGGCCATCCGACCCCAAGCTAGGCAGAACCTGTGTTATCGGTGTCGGACAGCTGATATATCTACACAAATACATAGATAGATAGATACTAAATATAAATATCAACACCCAAGACCCGAGTACAAATATCTGTCTTTAAACAAATATCTGCCCCAGCCGGGAATCGAACCCGGGACCTTCGGCTCAGTAGTCAGGGTCACTAACCACTACGCCATTCGGTCGTCATCTACTATTATAGCGTTATTATAGAGTTTAAGAGTCTCTTTATACACAGAATGCAGTACTAAAATGTATGATAGTGTATTCCGCTATAAAAAAATCGCTGCGTGTAAAATATAGACTCCAAATACCTACATGCTACATGCAACATATAATAAGCATAAAATTAATTAGAACAAAATGTTCTAAACATAAACATGTTTATTCGAAATACATTACATTACATACATTAAATACTTACTAACTTTAAACCAAATCAATATAAAAACCCAAAAATGTTCTCATCAATGGTTAAGTACTTTTCTCTAATATTCCCTAAGACCTTGTTGATCAAGCATACGGCATCAGTAAATCCGAACGCACAGAAGCTAGAGCCCGTTGGACCACATCACTAATTTCGAATGCGAAGCCTCCACCGGAACTCCGCATCGAAATATATATCGTTAGAGCATTTCTAAACGTATCGTGTGTGTTTGCTGCCAGCGTTCAGTGTGGCCAGACTATCGGTAGGGATACCACCCGTAAACTATTTATTAGGTGCATATAAATGTACATATCGTTTTAGGGTAAATTAGGATAAGTACTTCAATAATAAATGTAATTATGTCATCAATATTTTACATGGCCTTTATTCATTTATTGAAGCTATCACCCAATAAACCTACGCTATTTCATCATCATCATCATAATCAGCCCATAATCGTGACCTGATAGACACGCCTCTTCTAAATAATGTCACTTACTCTACTCAGCAGGGCAAGAAACCTATGAACATTGGTGACTGTCTAGCAGTAGATATATGTATAGGTACTGGCTGATGATAATACCCTGGGATGCGCCAACTTGTAGCTGCACATTTCACAATTCAAGTATCAGTAGTATTTCACTAGTCGTCGCTGGCAACACTCATTTCGTACCATTTAGTAAGGCCAGCTAGGGATGGCCCGTGCGTCGTAAATAATTCGTGCCTGAGTTCCCTCTCTCTAAAACGGCACGTTGCTTATTGATTTAACTAGCACCCGCCCCTATAACGTTTTATTAGGGCTACCAACTAATCGTATAAATTTGTTACTATACTTTGAACTTGAGACTTTATTTAGTAAGGATTCGGTGGGTCATTGAGGTTTGTTTGTCCATCACATTTCTGGTTTGAATTGTAATATAGGTATATCATACTATACGTGCAGAAAATATTATATAGTTTTGTAACAAAAATAAATAATATCAATATGCTAGTCGCGTGGAAAGCAGCCCTGCCCTTGGTCGACCTAAAACATAATAATATAACTTGTTGCTTTTATTTCGATATGACACCGAAGAAACTTGAGCATCTTTATTACTTAGTTTCTATTGCAACTTAAAATATAGTTTTAGTAGGATTCTATGAAGTTTGATTTATAAACTACACTTTGTACATATAAAAACTGAATAAGTTAAAAGCACTTCACTCGATAAAAACGTACAACTGAGTTAAAACATGAAAAAAATATATGAAATTACAACAGTATAGTACTTACCTACCTATAAATAGTATAACAAAATATAGACAAAAATTGCTACGAGGCTACGAGCTACGGGCTACGGGCTACGCGCTACGGGCTACGCGCTACGGCCTACGAGCTTTAATTTTTTTTGGAATAATGATGGTCTAACTAGTCTAATGAAAACAATGTCTGAATGATTTAAAATAAGGCGATTGCAAAGCATATGAAACATATTATTACATATAATGCTTCTTTTGGGATAATTTTGATTGAAGTTAACATAGCCTTGCTACGTAGTACCGCCGCGACTCATCCCGGATTTTATGTGACTGTGTCCCGAATATTGGAAAGTTCTGTTTGTTCGCCCGTTATTCTTTCTGGGTGATTCCCGCCGAACGGCCCCCGTGTAAGTGGATTTGAAAGCAATACAAGCGAGATTTAGGAGATGTAAGGAAGCTATTTTGAAATAGGATGGAAAAGGATGAATGTTAGTCCAAAAAGATATCGGATGGACTGCTATCTGTCACTATCGATTTAATTGAAATACTATTGTTCTCAGGTACTATATGAATTTATGTGGAATTAATAGATAGGTTATATTATAATCATGATACGTGTTTGGAATCCTCCCTAGGTTTCCCTTTCGCTAGTCAGATCCTAGATGTAACAAGATACTGTTAACACTGCCATTGTTGTTTGTTCTGAAATTTGAGATTTCAGTCATGTGTAACGTATACAAAGGATACATTCCTTATGTCTATAGTACTGCGCATTGTATTGTATTATGTAGTGCTTATTCAATAATTTTGAATACTGATACAGCTTAAAAGACAATAGCATATTTATTGTTTAGTTTAATAGTAAAATGACGAACAATGTTTGGTCACTGGAGTAAACAGAGATATAGGTAATTACGATTATTTGAAATTTGTAATGCAGCAGATATCTAAATTTAGCACATCTAAATGAACTCATCAGCTCGCAGTGGACCAACTAGGGAAATTATTCAAGCTTAGGAAGATAGTCAGGGCTTTTAGGGAATGACAGAACATATATTGAAATGTTTGAATTAAATACGAGTACAATAACAATAAAAACATCTTAATTTAAAATGGCTACCTGCCAGTAATCTACTACAGTAAACAAAATCATCATGAATACTTTCACAAAACCCCGAACTTCATAAATCAAGTAAATCGATCACACTCTTCCAGCGTCTAGAGTCGCTATCTAATAACGTGTTAGTAATAATTTTCCAGGGATCGAACTTTATGTGGTGATATCTGGTGGCCGGTGAGTCGGGAGGGAGCGGCTATTGCCAACACCCGCGCCAGGGTGTGGGCAGCAGTTGTGTGGATGAGCCAACGTTTTTTTGAAGCCATATTTTTGTTTCAATGATCGAAGAGTTTTGTTGGTTATTTATTCAGCTTGGTGACCGAGCCTCTGTGAAATGGTTGTAGACTAGGCATATGGACCTACCACAACAACTGAAGTTGTTTGATTCTAATGACGTTTGATTTGATGGCAATGACGTGGAGGCTTACTTAGGTATAGTGCGACAAACTTATCTGTTCCGGTGAGACCGAACTAAATTGATTAATATCTCATAACTTACCAATGAATCATATATTCATATAGATTAGATGGGTTTATTAAAACCGCAAGGGTGAATTACCACTACGGGCAAACTTAAAATCTTATAGAATCAAGAAATATTAGACATTTACGTGAGCTCTCACCGGAACAGATAAGTTTGTGGCACTGTATATAGTCGAATTTTGCAGCAATTTTATTAAACAATCGTAGTACACCCTGAAATAAATGAAGTGGTACCAAAAGGTTAAATGTAATACAAACCTAATTTTAAAATGGGTCTGTTCATCCAGTCCATAACGAAACTAAACTGATATTCAAGCTTAACAACAACAGAATACTACTAATCTTGCTAACTTATCCAACTTATCCGCAAACCTAAACGAGTCCTACCTATAACTTATCCATACTCTCCTTACAGCCCAGGAGATTAAGCCAACGGTCGCATCCACACTGGCCTTAACCGCTGAACATTATTTATACGCCCGGACGCCCTAACGTGACATATTTTAAGTGGCCATTTTAATAAGGAGCCTAAGACCTCTGCGTCGGGACGCGCCAACTGCCTACATAACTTGGTAGGATTACAGCGTCATGTGTTGCTAATTGACGCGCCCTCACGGGAATAAAAATGTCTAATTAGCTGTAATACCGGAATTACGACTAATACCGGTATTAGCCTTGTTATCATTGAAGATTACGACCGGTATTGTTGTTGGGTTTGTTACTTTGATCAAATGGAGTCTTAATTTGACTTTGATTGTTGTTCGGGAAATGTGTTTGTTTGATTAAATTGTAGTCACTCAGCGAAGAACTTTTACGTGTAATTATAATTTAAAAATGATGATTTTAGGAAACATTATATCAGCATGATTAAAAGACAATCAGAGGTATCGTATTCGGTTGGGTGCAGAAGCAATGCAACGCTGTACAAAGCTACAGTTACCAGTTATAAAAGAGAAGTTAGAAAATCTACATTACCATATATAAATAAAGTATAAATTCAACATTTTATTTCTCGGCGAACCGACCAATCTTACATCATTTAATAATCCAGGAAAATCGTATGAATCAACCACGTTAGAGGATTGAAAGAGTCCCCAGAAGGGGTAGGGAAGAGAAGGGAGGGGGTGGGGCTAGTAAATAATTCCCCAGTGGCCGCGACCTGGATAAGCTCGTTATGAACAGTTTCAGAATTGCCACTCTGAGCTTTAAATCACAAGTGTTTCACTTTTAAGCTGGAGCAGAATTAATTAAGTTGGTTGGAAAGTGTTATCGTGGTCATAATTTGTGGGGTCAAACTGCGAATACTTTTATAGGGGGTCGTTGAAAGTTCAGTTCTTGTTCTTAGCTGGTGTTAATGCGTTTTTTCTTTACGACTTGTTTTTGTTCAATTTGTTTTTACCAATAACGGGTTGAGTATTTTAACTCTAGGGTAACGGAAAATGGGGTTTACTCCTGCGTATATAGATGGCTGATCTCAATTGAGATTGGCCACCGTAGTCGAAATTCGGCTAGGAAGACATTATTATTATTATACAGGATGTATTGACTGTTTCCTAAATTATGATAAGCAGTTGAGAATGACCGGTTGGTCCGAGGTGATGAGAACTGACTCAGCTCTCTATACTATTTCAACAACACCATGTATGTACTATGTACCCTATACCTACGTAATACTACTTAGGATATAATAAAATGTACAAGATAATAATAGTTGTGTAAGAGTCAGTTGTGTTTCGTCGCTGTGCGATGTACGAGTGCAATGCTCGCTCGTCTAAGAAACGGGAGTCAAAATACGTGACCGGGGAATGAGACTAGGGCTGTCTACATACGAGATGGTATATTAGTAGTGATTTATTATTATTACTTTATACCCATCATAGATAAACCAACAATAGAGAGCTGGTTTAAGTAGCTACACAAATGTAGTTTGTAAGAGATTTCCATATTAAATTAAATTCATCTGAATGAATCTAGCTATTAAAAATGCATAAGCAGTGTCGTTGGCCTGTCAAACATCAGTCAGATTTATAAAAGTTACGCCAGATTTAACAAACGAGCGACTCTGCTTAAGGATTGTTAATTGCTAATGTTCAGTGGTGGTAACACCACTGCACCTTATATAATTTTATACGTCCGGAACACCATGTCACATACGCTATTCTAACGGTAAATACTTTTTTATGTTTAGCTAGTATTTGTCACCAACTAGCTTACAAGAAGAAGAAGAACAAGAAGAAAATTTCCTGTACTTATTTCAATTGTTATATTAAAAATATTGTAAGATGCAAGAGGCAGCCCTAGCAAGTGCAGTACAAGTATATCCCCAAGGTGTACAACAGCGAGAGATCCTTAAATCGACGGGAATACACTCCTCCATCTTACTTCTAGAAATACGGAATTCCAGGTGAGGGCAAGTAAAACTTACTCTTACTACCTGGAAGATAAAACTCGCTATTGCACGTTGCGTTACCGTGAAGACTTTGACTTTTACGGTTTTGAAGTGAAGGGAGTGTGGACTTAAAGCAGCAATTGGTGTTGTTAGGGCTGTTGGGGCGGAAATGTATCAGAGTAGGTAGTTGCAGCTACTAAATTCAATTTGATTCATCGATTAAACGGTAAGGTTATACGTATTATAGTTTATATAAACTATACACAATCAGGATTCGTACATTGAAATAATAATTAGGTAGAAACTGTTCCTTATTACCTACTCTGTTAAATATTCATTACATATATTATGTAAATAAGAGTACTTACGAGATTTTATCAACCTGTATAAAGTATACAAGCTTGTTTTTTACCTTAAGGTTAAGCTCATGCATCATGCATCTTTGTATATTATGCATTTGGCATTAATAACAGATTTGTAATAGCTAGCTAAGGCCATTAATATAACATACTCATGTAGGTACTCCTGAAAGGAAACACAAAACCGTTCAGTAATGAAACATTGAGTGATTGGTATCTGTTGAATAAACGTCAACAATTAGCACCGAGCACAATTTAATTAGCCAGTAACTTCACTGGCACTGGGGGGTTAGTGTAGCTTGCGAAAAACGAACGAGCGAGACCTGTCACGAAATTGGTAGCTTAATACAATGACATAGACTAGAGTCGTGGTTAGCGCTACGGCCTGAAGCTTAGGCTTTTTCGTAAGCGCTAGGCCCCTCCTGGGTGCCCACAGGACAGTCGGCTCGCGGCTGGATTATGCGAGTTTTTGCCGCAAAGTAATTACTTTGAGTGTATCCGAGACTTAAGTCAAAGGCGAGTGCTTTATGAAAAGTCATTAAAAATTCTCTCGGAGTCGCTTTAAAAGTGGCACTTTGAGCTCGTTTGCATGGGAAACAACGAGCAACAGATTGAGGTGTAGATTGTTTGCGGCTCATGTTTGCCTGGTACTGCTACTACTGACAAAAAATACTCTTGAATTTTGCCGCATTTTGTGAGGTGAAATGATTAGTGCTTTCAGTGTTCTCAAAAATATTTATCTATACAGGGTTGACTGGAAGAAATCGCGTTTAGGCGATACGTCTGCCCTTGTATACTTACGGTGTCTTCTATCATTGTCCTACTATTGTTTGTTATACAATAAAATTAATGTTAAAATAACAGTAAAGTTATCGATAAATACCTACGTATTACATTACGAGATCCCCCACTGTACCCTCAAAAAGAAATTTGGCCAATAACGAAAAATAAATATCTAATAAGTGCCGTTTTAATAAACGGAAGAGCTTTAATCCGACACTATAAAATCACCTACCGTTCCTTTAATTTGTCTAATGGAACAATTTTAATCGAATTCCGGGCACTTGGAAACGTCCATTAGGTATCTATCATCGCAAGCCGGGCAGAGGGGATACTCCGGTATGAAATACTTACGGAGATTAAGATTATGGCTGCCCGGACCACGGCTCTATCGGGTTACATTAGAACAAGAGCACGGCTTTCGCAAAACCGGAGTAAACCCCAGGCTCATTATTGGAATCAAACTGTCTGATCTCTCGTTTTGATTATACTCATTTACTGAGAATCCGTACTTACTACGAATTAGTATACCTATTGATGCATTCGGTACTGTGCTACAAAGATGTCAAGAGCTGTTCTAATCAGGCTAAGTAAATGGGAGCGAGCACACACCTCCCCGCCTTCACGTGAGGGGGAAATCAGAAGTCCAATATCGTTAACTCGATTGATATCGCAGTAATGTCCATACTCATGCTCTATCTTTGCATTTGGTCCGGTGGCCGGGCGCACGTACACTGACGATGAATTTCTCCCTAATTGCAGTGATGTGACGGAGTGACGGATGAAAGGGGGCTCTCATCGCGTCATCAATGTAGTTTGATTGGATGCTTTTACTGCTTGTTGCGTTTCCTTTGCATCACTGAAATTGCGCTGCGCCTGTATCCTCGTGCATCTCTGTATTCATAGTAAGTAGACAATACAGCTAATATGGGTAGGGTTTAATCAGTGATCAACCCGAACCTAAGGTGTATTGAATAGAAAAATGGTAATGAAGTGTTCTTGTTAATGGTATGTTGTTATGACGCAAGCCGTGAGCTAGATGAAATAACGTATAAAGGTGTTAAATGCGGATACACCACTTTACTTGTAAGGATATACCCACGTCTGTTCGTTCAATTTGCTAGAGCAGGGTCAGACAAGAAACAGACATTAAACATTTGACGACATAAGTACGGCTTTCAGAGCTCTGTAATCATCACTTCATAAAAGTGGTTGAAGATTAATTTCACTCAGCACGTGTACCGAATAGTGTTGCAGATGGAATGGCGATACACTGCAACCATAGAAGTAGGTAATTAAATAAACTGATTGCAACCTACGTATGTACCTACGGCTACGGTTTTAAAAATAAAAACGTTTGAAATAGCCTCTGACAAAATCAGAGCTCTTTCAAACAGAATCAGATGAACTGTCTAATAAAAATACGGGAGACGACGCTATGGACGCCACTACTGCTCGTAATATAAAAACAAAAGAGCACTTCAGTCTGTCTGTCCACCGGTGGAAATAAAGCCCCCTGGCCAGCTGGCCACGACGGTCTATTTCCACTAAAATATTTAGCACGGAAACTCCCACAATCCCACCGATTACCGATCCACTGCTGGACAATCTGGACATAGGCCTAGTTGACTGACTGGAACGGAAGTTAGAATGTCTTATCTAATAAGTATGTACCAGCTAAGTAATATGAATAAAAAGGTCAAGATACGGAAACTCTTTTAAACCCGATAGTATACTAATTCGAAACTGCGGTTATCCGTTGCATCATCTATTTCAAAACATATAACCCACAGTAGTTCTTGGGTGTGTCGGGAAGTAGATTGAGGTCTCCATCAATGCGTACCTATGTGTTTAGATCAGTGAAAGAGTTTTCTACCGAGATCCCTTCATTTAAAATATGTGGACATGAACATAAATATACATAGGTATGTAGGTACTTAATGTGTACACATAAAAGTATAGTAACATTTTAGATGCAGCTCCTACACTATATGACCTCTTTGAGCATTAAAGCTACCTTGACCGTGTGCTAATCAGTGTTGCCATCAAATAGGCGCAGATCAGGCATTGGCCTAATGGGATAAACGGCTGCTTACAGCAAGCAAGGTTGTGACGCAGCGAGCAGCGCGCGGCGGCGGCGGCTCACTCGCTCCTGTGGGACGCTCGCTCGCGACCGCTGCGCCGCCGCCGCCGCCGCCGCGACGCACAATTGCGACTAATCACACCCTCGTATCCGTCCACTCAGTTAAGATCCTATTGTCTTCGCGCCTCGCCTCGGATTCTCAGTGACCCGGCCCTGGCCAACAGCACCACATGCGCCGCATACACTGCTCCTCTACAATGTGTCCTCATATTTCGTGCAAACAAAAAACATCGACGCAATGGGTTTTATAACCCTAAAAGTGTTTTCAGACAGTTCATACTCCGCAAGGTGTCGTTTCATGAATATAATAGGGAAATAACGGCATACCAATGATCAGCAGAAGGCACAGCGTGCTGCCAGGGTCCACCGGGCTGAGCATGATGAATGGCATCAACAATGTACACGAGAAACAGACAACGGAAGCCGAAGCGCCAGCCAACAATGAAGCTAAATCGAAGACATGTGGTGCCTGGGACAAACTTATGCAAATTAAATCCAACATCACAGTGGAACCGATCATCGCCTGTTACATTATGTCCAATGTCTTCTCGGGATTGGCTGTACAGAACCTGAACTTGGAGAAAGCGTGCCGAGTGAACCTGGGCTACAGTGACGAGGTGTGCACGGCGCTGAACCGGCGGCAGACCGCCAACTACACGCTAGAGGAAGCCGAAGTGCAGAAGCTGACTGCATCAGTGCAGGCGTGGAAGAACATTGTGCAAACGTTTTTCCCTTGTATTCTAATATTGTTTGTTGGGTCGTGGAGTGACAAGACTGGGAGGAGAAAAGCCTGCATCCTCCTGCCGATAATAGGGGAAGTGTTGTGCTGTACCAGTTTCATTCTGAACACTTACTTCTTCTACGAGTTGCCGCTTGAGATCACGGCTCTGTCGGACTTGTTTCCGTCCCTCACCGGGGGGTGGATCACAGTTTGCGTCGGTGTGTTTAGTTATATCGGTGACGTGACTACGAAGGAGATGCGAACATTCAGGGTGGGGGTGGCGAACCTGTGCATGTCGCTGGGCATCCCCATCGGCATGTCGCTCAGCGGCATCCTGCTGCAGAAGATCGGCTACTACGGGATCTTCTTCATCTCCAACTGCTTGTACATGTGCAGTTTAGTGTACGGGTACATTCGGCTGAAGGACCCTATTCTACCTCTAGATAGGCAAAGAGTAAGTTTTTCGTTAAAAAGGTATCACATTTAACATATTATATACGATATTTTACATAATTAAGACCGATTTAAAAAGGAAGTAACATCTGCATGAAGCTTATTAAGTCATATTATTTATTTAACCGTAGAACCAATTCATACCTAAGTAAGTCCAAACCAGAAATACCATCAAGGTTTGCATCACGGTTCACAGAGTCAGGCGGGTCACTCTATATGACGAACAAGTATGTTTCGGAGCGCTGCTGCGTGAGCCACGACTCTATCTCGTTGTATTAAACATGCAGATTGGATTTCAGCTCTCGTTCGTTCGTTTTTCGTCAGTATAGAGTAACCCTCCAGGGCTCTCCGAGTGTAGTCCTCGTCTAGGACAAGTGGCGTGCTACAGGAAATCTTAGTTTGGGACGATTTGCGAACGGGAAGTGATTGCATTATCTACTTACGCCCGTACCTACTTACTGTCAATCACCCTTTATACTTTACATTGAGCTTATGCTGGTCATTCAGTAATCATTGGTTTTAATTTTTTCAAATGGCTAGTCTTTAATATGCAGCTATTTTAGTAAAACGATAACTCACACAGCTAGGTGAGTAATTTAATAAGTAGTCAGTGGTAATTTGAGGATGTGATATGAGAGATGTTGGTGGCTGTGATAAGACATTACAATGCCGCAGCGGGGCCATACATCATCGCTAGTACATAACTCTGACATATCGCTTGTGGTAAACACTGCAGTGATTTCACTGAAGCTATATAAATATAGGGTGGGTTTTTGATAGTGATCGAGAGAAGGGCAGCTTCATGTAATTGACTTACTGAGCAATACCGACCAAGTCAAATTGAACTGATTGCATTCAGCTCAGCATGCAGGCAGTTAATATAATATTTATGTCTATAACATAATTAATGAGCACAAAGGCAATATTTTTATTGCATTTGTGTACAGTTACATTAAGTTTTTTTAATAAGTTTATTGACTGCATAAGTTACATACCTACATAAAATATCATAAATTTTGGTACTTACATGTTATTTCATAAAGACGATAAGAAACTCGCGGGAAAACCTGTTACCTAGCTGTACTTAAAAAATGTACACAATACTATCGTTTGTCAGTTACATTGACCTCACAAAAACTTTTGCGTGCCACTCAAAACATTGGTTACACAATCAGTGACAATGTAGTTACTACATTACCCATTCCGGTATCCGGGTTAGTCCTACGTCTGAGTGATAAATTGGTTGTTCACTACGCAAATTCTAAGGGGGGGCGGACATCGTAACATAATCAATGGACGGGGCCCCGGGAGGTGTTGACTTCGATTTATACTTTACACCATCGTTTAGCAGAAATGAACCAAAATTTTTGGCTTTGTTTTGGAAGTGTGGATAGGTCCAGTATTAACTGGACCACTGTGGGTAGGTGGGTTGACATGTCTAGATGTGCTAAATCTAGATGCGAAGGTTTTCTCACAATGTTTTCTTCAACGTAAGAGCACGTGGTCTAATTGTATTATTAAATTCCTTATTTCAGGTAAAGATTTCCAGACTGGATTCGTACTCATAATGAAATTCGAGATCTTATCAGTTACATCACCAGGGTACATGATTATACTCAATAGGTGTAAATAAAATTATGACATTGTACAAATTAATGTACAAGTACATAGTGTAATATTATTACGATCTGGACTACTTCGTATACATTATGACTGACAGCCAGCTGACAGCCTGTTGAAAGTGAACTGATTTGAAATTGAAAATTACTCAGGAAGTCTACAATGTCCAGTGCGTTCAGACGAGGCAAAGGGCAGGACCGAATAGATAGTAACCTCTAGCCAGGAGGTGTTTTCGCGAATTTTGACATTCTGATTTCATTTTCGGGCTTAGATATAACATGCTGCACACGTAGGTTCCGGCCTAGTACACTCGTACCCTTTTTGCAACAACCTGTATATTTTTACATCCCGTATAAGGGTGAAATCCAGCTTGATTACGATAGTGTAAACAACAAATGGTTAAATTTTTTATGGTGTGTCCATCTAGTCCCTACATTATTAATCTAAGTCCTCCACCATCCGTTGCAGGAGACGCCAGTGGGGTGCCGCGGCTGGTGCGGCTCGTTCTTCGACGCGCGGCACGTGCGGGAGACGCTGACCGTGGCGTTCCGCAGCGGGCCGCGCCGCCGCCGCCTGCGCGTGTCGCTGCTCATCGTCGTCGTGTGCGTCATCTTCGGACCCCTGCACGGTACATACATATATACAGGGTGTTGCAAGAAGGGTGCTAAACCAAAACGGGGTGACTCAGGGGGTCAGGAAATATTTTTTTCGTGAATTTTCAAAACTCGTAGAACAAAAGTTGTTCAGGATGACCCCCTGAGTCAGCCCCTTTCGGCTTGGCATACTCTTTTCGCAACACCCTGTATATAGATAGAGAGAATGTCTGTATACCGCAGCGTGTGCGCGAGACGCTGACCGTGGCGTTCCGCAGCGGGCCGCGCCGCCGCCGCCTGCGCGTGTCGCTGCTCATCGTCGTCGTGTGCGTCATCTTCGGACCCCTACACGGTAAATACCTAGTACAATAATGACCTAACTCAAAAAACCGACTTTATGGAGAGAAGCGAAAAACTCATTTGCCTCAGGTGACTAACTTTTATAATTCATGTTTCTATCGTTCCACTTGTCATTTTTCTCTTTTTGACAAAGCTATTTTGATGCGCAGTGCGTCTAGCTCAAAAAGTAAAAATTCCAAAATGTTGAGTTAGGTCACTATTGTACTAAAGGTGCGATATATAGATAGAGAGTATGTCTCTAATCTCTATACCGCGCCACGTGAGATGCTTACCGTGGCGTTCCGCAGCGGGCCGCGCCGCCGCCGCCTGCGCGTGTCGCTGCTCATCGTCGTCGTGTGCGTCATCTTCGGACCCCTGCACGGTACATACATAGCGCATCTTTAGTACAATAATGACCTAACTAAAAAAACCGACTTTATGGAGAGAAGCGAAAAACAAAATTGGACTACCTAAGTGATTTTTCACTCATTTCCCTCTGGTGTCTAACTTTCATAATTCATGTTTCTATCGTTCCACTTGCAATTTTTTCTTTTTGACAAAGCTATTTTGTTTAGCAGTGCGTTTTAAGCCGGTCTAGCTCCAAAAGTCAAAATGACAATATTTTGAGTTAGGTCACTATTGCACTAAAGGTGCGATATATAGATAGAGGGAATGTCTGTATACCGCGGCACGTGCGCGAGACGCTGACCGTGGCGTTCCGCAACGGGCCGCGCCGCCGCCGCCTGCGCGTGTCGCTGCTCATCGTCGTCGTGTGCGTCATCTTCGGACCCCTGCACGGTACATACATATATACAGGGTGTTGCAAAAAGGGTATACTAAGCCGAAACAGGGTGACTCAGGGGGCTATTCTGAACAACTTTTGTTCCACGAGTTTTGGAAATTCACGAAAATAAAAAATCCTTTTCCATAGAAACTTTGTTGGTAACGTGACTTTTTTACTATGGAGAACTAATATTTTTTTTCGCGAATTTTCAAATCTCGTAGAACAAAAGTTGTTCAGAATAGCCCCCTAAATCACCCCCTTTCAGCTTAGTATACCCTTTTTGCAACACCCTGTATATAGATAGAGAGAATATCTCTATAGCGCGGCACGTGCGCGAGACGCTGACCGTGGCGTTCCGCAGCGGGCCGCGCCGCCGCCGCCTGCGCGTGTCGCTGCTCATCGTCGTCGTGTGCGTCATCTTCGGACCCCTGCACGGTACATGCATAAATATACAGGTGGTTGAAAAAGTGGTTAAATAATTGTTCAGATTGTCTACCTGTGTCACCCCCTTTGATTTAGTATACCAACCACCTTTGAAACGTCCTATATCGATAGAGAAAATGTCTCTATACCGCGTCACGTGCATGGTAAATTAAGAATCTTATAACTGGCTTACGCAATTTTACCATAGGTTTTGGACATCTTCATTGACAACCTTAGACATTATAGAAAATTTGCGTTTATAAGGTTCCTCAAAGGCAACGCTACTAGGAGTAGAGAAAAAAATAAACAAAAAGTGTTTGAAAATTGAAAAAATAAATGAAGACATGTAAAAAACCGAGCTCTTAAATTTATCATTATCCGCTCCCACCTTTTGATACGAAAAAATCTACCCCTTTTAAGTGTACTCGTGTAGTAAGTACTTGTACCTTCCGACATATTCCATAAATTCCGAAATCCCCGTTACACGACACGTTAATTATTACTCTGTCCTATTGGGTATCTGTTTTGACGGGAAACCTTTTTAGAAATCGACCCTTTTACGATGAAGGCTCATCATTAATTAACGAGAAATGTGAGATGATTTTTTTATTCAATCACGTGGATTTTTTATGGCTATTTTATATAAAATGCTTGAATATTTTAATTGGTTTATGGAATAATACGCAAGCCATCTTTTTCACAAGTTCCCCAGCGACATGAGTTTATATAGGCGTTTTCCGACTCTCTCCACCAAAGTTTCAGGGGCCAACACAACATATACATACTCATGCTATTATTTACTCAATAATGGTATAATCTTATCTCATGATATACAAACAAAACAGTCCTATATCATGCATAATATACGTTTAACAGTAACGGCTGCTCCTATAAACTAAACCCAGGCACCTATTAGGTTCCGTAGCAGTCGCGCAGTCACTCACGACATTATTATTGCTAGAGTTCCGCTGCACAATGTATCAAACGTCATTTGTCACCGCATGACGCGGGGTATTAGATGACCCGTGTAGTCACCCTGTCGTGGACGTAGATTGATACTGAAATACGATAGACTTGGTATTTGTAGAGATAAACGCTTGTGTAATACGGAAAGCAAGTAGAGACTTAACGTAATTTTGTCAGCACACTCTTGTCCTGTCTACTAGCACGGGGCTCAAGAAAAGCACGACCAGACGTATGCTGGACTGGACCACTTTATTTCTTATTTGCCTTACTCACCCAGCTATTCCTCTACGATCTGTCAATCTAGCGTAGCTTGAAAAATGTACCTACATTAGGTACATAAATTTTTCATATTCACAAAAGCTATCTACGTTTTACAAAGTTAATATTGTATACTGTGTTGAGTTGAAGTTTTATGTGGTCCATCTAGACACAGAATTGACACCATATTCAATGCCAATGTGCTAAACTATAGGACATGACCCTGTTCTGTTAAAAATAGCAGATTTATCCATTGTGAAGCTATTGCCGCTATCATTTATGAGGACAAGTCCATTTCGCAGCGGCATTGAGAAGTTCAGTTGAATAGAACTGCGGATATCATTTAATTTTACACTGGTGTCTGCTGACCGACTCTGGTTTGTAACCGATAACCTCAAGTTAAACTGAACTTAAGTACTATGAAAAACAGTTCGGAATATGAGCATGGGTTACGTTCAAGCTTGTGTAAGTTAAATCTCAGGTGAGAATGGGCAGCAGGTCCTAAAATTGTCATTTTAGGATCAGCGCGCGGGGGGCATGTTCTTGATCGATCGGCCTGGTCCGTACGCTGATATGTATAAGTCAATGATGAGGAAAGTTGAGGACAGATTTTCTCCGAGGCCTTGATGACAGCTTATAGAATATCATTGAGCTATACTAGCTAAAGCGTGTCGACGTCGCGGTGAAAAGATTTTTTTCTGATGTTTTAAAATATTAATATTTTCTTTATATCTATTATTTATAAACTGTGTGTATGGTTTCCCTGCAGGAGAGATGAACGTGCTGTATCTGTTCATGCGGTACCGCTTCAACTGGGACGAGGTGCAGTTCAGCATGTTCTGCACCTACAGCATCATCACCAACTTGGTCGGTGAGTGTGTCATCCGTTTTGGTTATCATATTATTAGGTAATTTATTTAAACGATAAGGTTGTCTGGTAGAGATAACTTCCAGGAATAAGCCCGCTTTTTTGTGCCATTTTATTTATAAATTGTTATTTTGTAAAAAAATACTACAGAGATTATATTCTAAACACATGCAGGAATTTCACAATGATAGAATATTCAGGAAATTCTCTGAAAAATAAGTATCCTCAAAGAGTTTTCGCGATATATTGTATGAAAATTATAATCAAACGTTTATTTTTGGCACATGTAAAATTTTACTACTTTTTAAGAACGATACTGGGAATTATAGGGAATATTGAGGCGGCAGTAATTCTCCGTATTCATTTCTTGCAGAGGTTGTTTTATACTTCCCGATCTGATATTACTTCTCCATTGGGTATTTTCCGATGATCACCTATCAGAAACATCATCAAAAAACATATTCAACCTATTTCAACTATATACAAATACAATATACAAGCTGTTCACCTAGAGAACAAAAGTCGGTTCGCAATCCCCACAAATCCATGCATACAGAAACTTCGCTTTGACAGTCCCGTGTATTCGTCGAAGCGGTTGATCCCCACATTATCCGCTTGTTTCCGTTACCTGTTTGTTCTGCTCTCCTCATAACACTGCCTGTGTTTCCTCATAACAAACCCACGCGACCGCCTTGTTTGCGTTCTTTGTGAGTTTTGTAACTCAGTTCCATATATTTTTGCGTTTCAATTGAGAGAACCGCCATGATTTTATGACGCGGTTTGACATGCGGCCGTGGTTTGGTCGCGCTTAACCGCCCGTGACACGGTGGTTTAGATATGTCAATATTGAAGGTGAATTCCGAAAATCATATCATGATATCATTGCAATAACTAAGTGTTCGGAGAATATCCTGTTAATTAACGTTGTTCTTGGAAGTTTTTGAAATTTTCATTTTAGCATTACCAAAATAATATATCGATAATACCTACCTAGGTATATTGAACAACAATATGTGAAGTATATTGAATCAGCAGTTATTTTTATATTACGTGTAGGTATAATCAGGTACAACATACGCAAGTGCGAAGTAAACTTTTATGATGCGAAGAGGATAATGTTGCTTTAAATAAATGTTAACGCTAAAACCATCAGATCAGCTTCAACGATTACCCATGTTATTACCGATAACTTCTCAACTTATGATATTCAATAATAATGCTTGTACGCCAGTCAATAGTGTTCGAAATATTTCCAATGAAACTTGCAGGACTTAATGAAATTTCAGTGAACTGATAAGATTCTGAGCAGATTAAAATACTTTAGGACCTTTGAAGCTTACTTGGAAACTTGCTAAGTAATATCTGTCAGAATTGTCGATAATTGTTCAAAGTGTTAAGTAAGTTTAAGTATCTACCTGTTTAATTTCATTAACTAACTAGTTTGATTCATTTATGGTAAAACACGTTGTATTTAATTATAAAAAAATCGACAACACACACATCACACATCCCACGCACAATGTTCCCTAATATTATTAGTTATTTATTTAACCACTTATTTATTATCAAAGCTAATAACTAATTATTCAGTAAAATACTTTCGCCCGGTCTTCAGTTCCAGGTGTATAAGTATCTACAGATTTTTGCAAAAGGATATATATATTTTGTATAAATAATAGTAAACTGAAAGGAGGTGACTCTACTCTATCTATTTCCCATACTAAAAAGTCACATAAAAACAAAGTTTCTATGAAAATAAAAAAAATATGATTTAGATTGATCCCATGAGTCACCCCTTTCAGATTACCTACTATACTTTTAATAGCCCATAGAAAAATATGTGACTTAACATGAATATTGCATCCAGGCACGCTATTCTCGATCAGCATCTTCAGCGGTCTGATGAAGCTGGACGACACGCTGGTGGGCATCATCAGCTGCACCAGCAAGATCCTCGCCTCCTTCATCTTCGCCTTCGCCACCACCAACATCGAGATTTACATCGGTATGTAGCGTGGGACGGCCTCCAGCCCGCCGAACTGGGGACATAAGGCTATAAAGAAGCCCGTGGACAGCGCGCCTTAGAATAGGGCTATTCCCAATTTCTCAAGTAAATAAATGAAAAAAATACACATTGAATAACGAATATAAATTCTGTAATCGATAGTAACAAGGCATGGATATAAATGTAAGAACGAATTAGAATAGAATAGTCTTTTTTCCATATGTTTTGTAACGAATCGAGTATCGAACCGAATGTGCCGCGTTTCTACGAGATCAAAGTACATGGCATGAAAATGGCCACAGGCCCTACCGTAATTGCAGACAAATTGTTGGGTGCAGAATACACTTCTACCTGCTTACTGCTGGATATAGGCCTCTATCTAGTAAGTACTATATACCTACTGAAAATTCATATTTCTGTTTTGTTTCAGCTCCATTAGTAGAGATCTTCAATGGGACGTCCTTTATTGCAATGCGGTCTATAGCATCCAAACTGGTCACCAGTGAAGAGTTGGGTTAGTAGTTTAGTACTCAGTAGGTACACACATTTTATTGTAGGTACTTGCCGTATATTCTGCATGTTGGATTTACGGTAATCAAACAGTCGCCCAGGTAAGATATTAGCCCAAACTAAAATTGTAGAGAAACTATCTCTACAATTTGCTGTAGACATGGTGATCTCAAATGGATGTATTATATGAGATATATTTTATAAACACTGAGAAAGTTTTCAATACTTCTCATTGATTCACATCAGAGTCATATTTACAAAAGAAATAGTTTGCATACCGATGTCGCCGTCGCGTCGGTATGACTGTAGAAAAATGCTCCCGAGTAATTAAAACAATATGAAATATTTTCACATTGGTATAATTTATTTACAGTGATTCTCACGTGGATTCGCGCCGGTGGTTGTGACGTTACTTTTAATTTCAAATTATACCTCTATTCAACTCGTGTTATTTTTAATAAACATATTTTTCCAAATAATGCTTGGAAATCTTAGTTTATTTATGTAGGTAAACATGCAGTATCTAAATATTTAAGTATAGCTTCATAGCGTTAGGAATGGACCAGCTACACAGTCTGTAATTATAATTAGGTGCCTCCATATTAGTTAATTATCTATTGAACTAACAAAGTAGCATCACAACAATAGAGCCCAATCACCAAACAATATTGATCACAATTTTGTAGGTAAATTAATTAGATAGATAACTGAATCAGTATGGACACAAACCCTGATGATAACATCATTCATTATTAGGTCATTGGTAACCGTTCAATAAGAGAAAACAATGAATAAATTAAATGGTTGCCGCTACGATATTTTATGATAATTATGTAGCGAGCCTACTCGTGCGTGGTGAAGTGCAATGTTTGTAGACGCACTGTTTGCGAGCGGTTAATTATATAACAATTATCCCTTGAAACATCTTACCGAGACGACCGGATGGCGTAGTGGTCAGCAGTGGCCCTGACCGCTATGCTAAAGGTCCCGGGCTCGATTCAGATCCGGCTGGGACTGAATTTTGTACAAAAACCGATGTTTGTTCTCGGGACTTGGATGTTAAAATGTTTGAGTTGTATGATATATCCAAACCGCCTGCCAAACGTGGAGATTATGGCAATAGTCCTCCAGTCTTTATTACTACAGGCTTAAGAAAATATTCGAATTTATAGAGTGGGTGCTGAAGCAATGTACTAGGTACACAAACAGTATACTACTTAGCGACTTACTTAAACATATTTGTGTTAATCTTATCTAAAAGTGTATCTTGTTGTAAACAAGAGTAGATTAGTGTAATCCGAAACAAGTTAACACAGTGGCATTCGGTTCAAAACATAATTAAGGACTTACCTACCATATTTTACGTTTTAAATAGACAAAGATCAACACCCGTATTTGCGATTAAGTACTTACCACTAAAAATAAGAAGATGTTTACCTATATCAAATACGTTATGCAAATCCAGTCGAACACGCTTTTTAAACACATAAAATGTGTAGGGATTTACTTAGATATAAGGTTATGTATGGATTTTGCACATTTAGCCTCTAAGGTTGTCCATTATGCCTGCCCAGTTAGGTGCATCATATTCTTTACTTTGCTACTTTGGATCCTTTGTTTGCACTGAAAGTTGTGTATAGGCTTATATTTTGTTCAGTTGACTAATCAGCTTATTATCTTCCACGTGTATTAAGTAGTAAAATAATAAATAATTTAATTGTATCCATGACCTACAAAGTTTTAAAGTCACTTATAAAGTGCGTAGGAATGTAGGTATGTATTTATATAAATGAAAATACATCAGATAATATAGTCTTAAGTGTAGTAGAAATAAAAAAAAGTGTTCATAATTTGGATGACGTCAATACATCATTATTTGAAAATGTACCTATTCCTCGTTCATTTACGAATACTATACGTCTCATAAATACAGTAGAACACTATTATGTAAGTATCAGACAGTACGATATAATTAAACATTATGATTCTGAAGATCTGAAGACACAAATTCAAAATTTAATCTTCGTTTAAAAATTGTCATTATGAGTGTTTCTGTAATTTCAATTTATGACTGGCAAATTTTATAGTTTGACAGCATTAAAATTTGAGTTGTGATTTCAGAATTTATATAATTTATAGCTATTCTGAAGGCAGAAATTCTTATTTTAGAGCTATGAAAACCTTAATTTCTTTAATTAAAATTCGACTCTATGAGAGTAATTTTTTGCTTGCAAAATTTATAGTATTACAGCGTTAACATTAGAATTTCCGCCTTCAGAATTGCTATTAAATGATATGAAAAAAGGGATAAATATAGCTTGCACGACTTTTGCAACAGCCTATATAGGTACCTTTTTTCAGTAAAGGTGACGCACGTCTTTTTTACGTGTTGACTGTGAATAATTTATAACAAAAACTGTGCATAACATCATCTAAAAATACTTCAACTCTTACGCAACACATCTCCGTTCGCAGGCAAGGTGAACTCTCTATTCGGGTTGGCCGAGGCGATGATGCCGCTGGTGTATGGTCCGCTGTACTCCAGGGTCTACATGGCCACGCTGAACGTGCTGCCGGGAGCCGTGTTCCTGCTGGGAGCCGCCATGACCGTGCCCGCCGTCGCCATATTTGCGTAAGGGCTCCTAAACACGATACGACGTGAAAATACGGCTTTCCAATTACAGGTGTTCAATGAGAGAGATTGGCACGACGCGACGTCGTATCGTATTTATTTGCGGCAGCCCTAAATGCTTTTCTTTTTTACAAGAGTAGGTTGAGAGTTTTGCCGTGTCATGTTCTAGCCTACCACTACAGGCTCCTTGGGAAAAACCAAGCAAAGGTTGCCCGCTGACAATGATGATAAGATCGATAAGATGAATGATTTTATTATTACCACTAATAAATGATAAATATCAGTTTTAACATCAGCTGTTTTTTACCTACTTTACAAGGTAACAACAACATTAAATAAAAGCAAGTCATTAACTAATCTCAAACAATGCCACACCATTTCTTAGAAATTACGAGTACACGGAAAGTCATTATGACTCGTTAACTAAAACTATTACTAAACGTATCGATGTAGATAAACAAACAGATATATTGTGTTGACAGATGGATGTACTTCGAGCAACGCGAGGATCCCATTCAAGTGGACGAAATGACCACAGTGGCCGCCGAGTGAGCCAGTCGCGGCCCAGCCTGCGCCGGCGCAGCCTCCAAGTAGCACTGGACTATAATACTCATAATAACGACTGTGTATTGTTAAGTGGAAAAAAATAATTAAACTTCCAGTTTCATGTGTACTGTGTGAATTGTTGAGCAATGTTTATGATAAAGGCTCGTAGCCAATCAATATCGTTTGTTTGAGTTCAATATCTGCTTATTTTCCTTTCGGGTCGTGTGTTTGTAGACGCATTATAGACTGATATGGCAACATAGAAGTGTTTGTTTAGCGCAGTGAGTGAGGACGACTGTCCCGCGTCGCTCCGGGGCCTGCGGTCGACACTCGAAACTCAATTATATCTGCTGTTTACTTCCACAATATTACTATGGTGTAAATGTTATAACAATATTTGAATATCTATTGTAAACCATAGGCTCACGGAATCGAAGTTAGTTATATAAAATTCCCCTCCAATATGTATCGGTGAACATGCGCGAATAAATAGTACAAACAACCGATTTAGTGCTTGAAGTGGTTCAGTGTATTTACTTAGAATACGACCAAACCAATCATGGATTCGAAAACGGACAAAATTCCACCAACTGGTGTACCGGTGGAAGCTGGCGTCGAAGAGCTACCGTTGAAAACAGAAAAAGCACAAACTGTAGAAAACATGACTTTTATACAGAAACTAAAATATCTGAGGTCAAATATAACGGTAGAACCTGTTCTTGCTATGTTTGTGATGCCTAGTGTACTAGCGATGCTGGCCACGCAGAATCTTAATTTAGACAAAGCGTGCCGGGTCAACTTAGGGTTCGGCGACGAAGTATGCACCGCGCTGAGACTGAGGAAGAGGGCCAACTTCACCATGCAAGAGGATGAGGTGCAGAAGCTGATAGCTTCAGTGTACGCGTGGAAGAGTGTCATACACACAGGCATACCGACCTTGCTCATGCTCTTCATAGGAGCATGGAGTGACAAAACGGGGAAGCGGAAAATATGCATGTTGCTACCGATCATTGGGGAGTTCATGACGTGTATGCTTAATATAATGAACACGTATTTGTTCTATGAGGTCCCAGTGGAGTGGACTGTGTTCATGGAAGTGATAGTCCCCGCGCTGACCGGCGGCTGGTACACGATGTTCCTGGGGACCTTCAGCTATTTGAGCGATATCACGTCGAAGGAAACGAGGACTTTCCGCCTAGGGCTTTTGAGTTTATGCATGACAATAGGTTTTCCCATAGGAATGGGCATGAGTGGAGTGTTGTTGAACATACTGGGGTATTATGGAGTGTTTGGTATATCGGCTACGTGTTTCCTTGTGAATTTCTGTTACGTATACTTCAGGCTTGAGGATCACACCTGGCTAGAAAACAAGGAAAAGGTAACCTGAATTTCATATATTTTTATGTGAAGATCGTTGAAATAATTGGAATTTTTAATAAAAATAATGTTTTCTTTATAGACCGCGATAGCAGGAAACATAAGTTTTTTGAAAAAGTTTTTCGATTTTGAGAGTTTGAAGGAAACACTGGGCATCGCTTTCAAGAAAGGACCAAAGAATCGCAGACTGCGCATATGTTTGGTGCTGACAGGAGTCTGTCTCTACTTCGGACCACTTATGGGTGAGTTGTTGCATTCATGTACAATTAATATGTAGAAGGAAGATACAGCACAGCAGTCATACACGATTTTAACCGCTAAAGTAGCGGAGCTTGGTTCCCTTCCGGATGTCAATAGATAGGTTGGCTCTATTAGATTAGATTGGGTAATAGCATTGGCGATGTCGCAACGAATCTGCCTGCCCCGGTAGGGAGTACGGTCATACACTTTTGTACCATGTCAAACAAACGAATCTTCCATGTTTAGATGAAGAAAATATGATTTGTGAATTTGACAAGGTAAAAAAGTATACAAAGTTGTATACATATATGTTGGTTTAGTTTGAAGGGTATCCGCGATGTTTCATGATGTTATATTACGAAGAAAGCCTTTTATTAGATAGTAGTAGAAAACATTTCCATCCATTGAACTAGATTTCATTTTATCAGATAATATACCTACCAATAAACACACAAAGCGATACTTGAAATTACAAAGTGTGAGTGACCCTTATGTAATGACTTACTACTAATGAGCAACAAAAGAAAATGGACCAATTCGTAGACTGTTATTGGTGTAAAAAATTTAAAGTATCTAATTAAAATGCTCCGTATAAATGAATAATAAGAAGTTATATGTATAACTTAATAAAAGTAATATTATTATATTTTTAAATATACTTAAATCAAAATCGTAGGCATACATAACGCTAAATGGGTCAGACAATAAAAAACATGTTTTAGTAATACTTAGGAACGATTTATACACAATATTACATATGATATGAGCAACACGCAGCCTTGTAAACAACCATACATCTACGAGTACAACGGAAGTAAAACATACTATTAACAATCAGGTATCAGAGTCACAGTGCGAAACGGTCACAAACAGCACCGTCCATCAAATCGCATGTTATTATGCAACGTCACAATCCTTCGATTCGAGTTCTGTAAGAATTTCCAACCAAGCGGGTTTAAAGAATAATTGTGCATATAATTTTCTGTTTAAATGCAGGCATACTTCTTATACTGTACCTAATACATCCAAAGCAATAGAGAGCCCTGTCTTTCAAAGACAACTGTCTTTCAGAGTTAGTCCAGTCAATAAATGGCTCAAAATGAGGTGTAGAGTGCGTGATCAGGTAACTAAGCGATTCCTTCAGAAACTTGTTCATTGGGTTTAGGTTGTTAACATACCAAAAGTCCTGACTCCTAGGTGATGAGCGGGGGGGAGGAGGGGGGGATAAAGGTACGAATTTTTGGTTTTTAGCTTATATCTCGAAAACGGTGCATCGAAGAGAAATATTTTCAACTAATGAAATGAAGTTCTTAAAATTATCTAAAACTTTTATATCATATGTTTTTTTCTAATTCCTAACCGTTTTCGAGCTATTACCCTCGGAAAAAGTTGAAATTTACAAGAAAAATGTATTCATGTCAAAACATTCATAAACATTGCATCATATTGTCTAAACCTCTTCATAAATGAAAAAAATGAATAGAAAAGAAATTGTAGATTTTTAAATTTCCTTTTAGAATACATATACATATGCTGGTTAATGTCTAACCCACCCAAAGTTACAGCAATTTTACTTACTTTTAAGCTTACTAACTCGGTGAGCTATGTCAGTGACTTTAGCAAAATGCAAGTTTACAATAGCTCTAACTTTAGGCGGGTTGGACATTGACCAGCATTTGTATATATATTCTAAAAGGGAATAAAAAAATCTACAACTTTTTTCCTTTTCATTTTTTTCGTTTATGAATAGGTTAAGACAATATGATGCAATGTTTATGAATTTTTGACATGAATACATTTTTCTTGTAAATTTCAACTATTTCCGATGGTAATAGCTCGAAAACGGTTAGGAATTAGAAAAAAACATATGATATAAACGTTTTTGATAATTTTAAGAGCTTCATTTCATTAGTTCATAATATTTCTCTCCGATGCACCGTTTTTGAGATATAAGTAAAAAAACAAAAAATCGTACCTTTATCCCCCCCTCCTCCCCCCCGCTCATCACCTAGGAGTCAGGACTTTTGGTATGTTAACAACCTAAGCCCCCTGAACAAGTTTCTGAAGGAATCGCTTAGTTACCTGCTTACGCACTCTACACATCATTCCTTGACTGGACTAAGTTACATAATAACCATGCGAGTTTATACCGTGAATGGCATGGCATACGGTATGGTTGGATAGGGTCTAGATGGTTTACTTAGGGTAGCAAATGGTTGGGATTTCTTAATTTTATTCAGATAAAGTTCAAGCGTAAAGTAGCGTAGCATAGCGTATTAACAAAATTACCAAGCTCCACCCTATTTCTGTCTAGGAAGCATTGTTTCCTAAACTAATGCAAAGCTTCTCGATAACAGCTGTTATATTAATTACAGATTCGCCCAACTTTATCCAAATAAAGCTTTAAATCCTTGTGTTGTGTGCAATAGAGGTTATTTTTCTCTTTGACAAAAAGTCAGGAAAGTTGTGAGGGCAACAGAATTTATGAACATGGTTTTGTGTTAAAATGTTTACAGTGTTGTGGATCCTTTGTCACTGTAGTTTCAGGATGTGTTTGTCATTTATGTGATGTAGTTTGACTTGTGGGGTTAAACAACAGGTTTATATGTAGCTGTTTCAGTTAACCGCATACCTATATTTAGGGACCGCGCACAAATGCTAAATAAAATCTTTATAATATAGTACTCATAACTATTACTATTACTTACGATACCTAGTTAGATTTTCAGCGTTTTAGTGTTTGTAACTTGTCATGTTAAAACTTAACGGATTAAGGTGAAACTTTACAGTAGTTTTTTGAATAAAATAATATATTTTTTCTTTATTTCAGGTGAAATGAACATCATGTACATATTTGTCCGTTACCAGTTCAACTGGAATGAAGTGAAGTACAGTATGTACGCCACATACAGCCTTGTTCTACACTCTGTCGGTAAGCATAATCATGTTGAAGTGTTTACGTCATTATTGTTTCATAGCAGGGAGCGATTTTCAGTCACTCGACATCATCAAAATTTTATGTTATCTCCTTTTATGTATATCTTATGAGTTGCATTCAATATTTTACTTAAAATATGTATAAGTACTATACGGTAGCGAGACATGGTTCGTTCGAAAAGATCTATCCAGCAAGCTACAAGTATTTATCAATAAGTGTTTAAGGAAAATCATGCTGATTTATTACTGGCCACGAATTGACGAGGTTGACTTAGCAGAAAATCCTCATAACAAAATGGATGTGGCTATGTTACACTTAGAAGACCTGAAGGGCTAGCATGGGGCGCAATTAAGACGTGACAAAAGTTATGCATCGCGCTCACTCACATCGCACAGCCTCAAGAGCGAGCGCAACGGAGAACTTTTGTCACGTCTTAATTGATCCCCGTGCCCTTCTGATCAAACTACAAATCAAATGTCAAATACCATTCTAAAATCGTTTCACGTTGTTCTAACCTTTTTGAAATGGCAATACAAAAATCGATTTTGGCAATGTTAACAGTTTTTCTTCCAACCTGACTAGCCCATTTGTGCCTACTGTAGTATTTTATACAGTATTTTTTTAATAATTCAGGCACACTACTGGCCATAAGCGTGTTCAGCAAGAAGCTGGGGGCCGACCGTTTACAGTTTTTCTTCCAACCTGACCAGCCTCTTTGTGCCTACTGTAGTATTTTAAAAGTATATTATTTAATAATTCAGGCACACTACTGGCCATAAGCGTGTTCAGTAAGAAGCTGGGGGCCGACGACGCAGTGCTGGGCATGGTGTCCACGACCAGCAAGATCTGCGGCGCGCTCGTCATAGCCTTCGCCAAGACCGACCTACAGGTTTATATGTGTGAGTTGTGTACATATTTTTAGATGCCTTTTTTATGTACAGTAAAGGGCAGAAAGACCTAACCCCTCTCAGAAACATTATTACTATGAGAGGGATTCAGATTTCTCTGCATCTGACCGTACCTAGCCATAATTGTGTCGCACTGCTGCGGGCAAAGGCCTTCCCATGTTTATTTCACACGTCTCTGTTTTGCCTTAGATGTTTTAATTATTTTAATGCCTAAAAGGAATTTTTCAGCCAAACACTTCAACAATATTTTAAGAACCAACTCTAAAAAGCTATTCATACAGTTTTTTGAAACAAACTCCCACATTCCCCTTATTTCGGAAAATCCACTTATAAAGTCTACTTCGTTTCAGCCCCGCTGGTTGAGATCTTGAACGGGACCACAGCAATCGCTTTGAGATCTATCGCGTCCAAATTAGTGTCGTACCAGGAATTGGGTAAGTTACTTATGCCTACTTATTTATATAATATATAAGCACTCACGACTGTTATCCCCGAAGGGGTAGTGAGAGGTGGCTCACAAGCGGGCCACTTACTTTTCGCAGCACATTTGAACTCACGTGATAGGTTGCGAACCATATACTACTGCCTACTCATTTAATGTAATAGAAATCACATATTTTTTATATTAAACTAGGCCAAAACATCTTTAAAATGATTAAAGACTCATCCTGGGTTGGGACGCATTTTGCCACATTTTATCCTTAAATTTCCTCGGCCATTCGTCAAAGCCTGCGTAGCGTAGCGTTATTCTCGCGTAAACTTAATTTTATGAATGAGATTCCGGTTCTCGGTACTGATGCAACCATGTACAGTTTCTCATCATGTTTCTCTGAAAGGTCCTGATTCATTGGGTACTTCAGAGAATCCCCCAGCTTCTTCCCTTTCTCTAACTATGTTATAGTTATCAGCCAGGGAAATAAAGTAAGGCCCGGGTCTCCTATTTACGCCGTAGCTCGCGTCCAGCGTCACGCCCGTAGGCCGCGTCACGATGCTCACTACATCTACGCGCCAACGTCGGCGTGTGAGAGAGACCGCATTACATTTCTATAGTGAGCATCGTGACGCGGCCTACGGCGTGACGCTGAACGCGACCTGAGGCGTAAATAGGAGACCCAAGCCTAAAATAACGTTTTTTACGTCTAGTACAGGTTTGGGTTTGACATAAATATTTTCATAGTTTTAGTTTTCTCACACACAAAGTGGCGCGTCGAAACTTATGAGATGACAGAATAAAACGTAAACTCTTTTCGCTTTCGTAAATTATAAAACCCGTAAGAGACCTCTAAGAACCTGCAAACAACAGTTAATTATACTCTCTTCTTTTTTTCAGGAAAAGTCTACTCGTTATTCGGTCTAACGGAGACGATGATGCCACTGATATTCGCGCCCATATACTCCAAGCTGTACGTGGCGACCCTGCACGTGCTACCCGGAGCCGTGTTCCTGCTGAGCGCGGCCTTCACTGTACCTTGTGTGCTTATATTTGGGTAAGTAATTTATTTATAAACACTTTATTGTAGGTAACACATACACAAGCAAACATAAAAGAGTAAAAAAAAACCACATATAACGTATACAAAGGCGGGCTTATTGACAAAAAGCAATTTCATGCAGCCAAACTTCGACTGGGTGAAAGATGAATAATATTTACTTCCTAGAATTATACGAAGGCGTTAAATTAAATCAAGTTCTTCAAATGATAAAAAAAGCTGCTATATTATGCACTTGGGTGATGTCATTGTTATCATCACTTGCCGTCATCTTCATAACAAAAAGCACTACATATAGAAGAAAGTGCAATAGTAACTATCTACAGTTTTTTTCTGGGGAGCTACAATTAGATGATAAATATGGGTAATTCTAAAATTATTCTACCTACGAAATATAGCAGTTTTACATCACATAACAATTTGTAATTATCATTATATTTTTTCGCAGATGGTTCTACCACGAACACAAAAAGGACCGCAAGGAGAAAAGGCTCGAAATCCCGCCAAGCTCTGGAAATAGCCCAGACGCAAATATTTCCTAGGAAATAGTTTCAAAATTATAGGTAATACTCATATTACTCATCGATAGTTATCTTTTAAATTTTGCTTCTTGGACATTTATCAGAAATGGCTGACGAGGATGACATAAGTATTTTGTAAAATATAGATTATTATTCATTTCTTGTAAAAAAGGCACAAATATAAATACCTAAAATAATATAATATAAGACTGTATGTTGGGTGTGTTTAATGTAAGACTGTATTATTAAATATTTTTACCTAACAATGTTATTGAAGTTCTTTTATTCTAATTGTTGGTTCAGCATGCATGCATACCTTACATAATTCGCGCTATTTTCATAATTGGAATTACAGTAAAATAATAACATTGGCACACAGAATATTAGAACAGTCAAAGGAGTAGCAATAGCGTACGTTCTTCATGTTGGCATGTTGGTGAAAAAGGCTCAGGTCTAGGGGTTGTCACTATGGTAAAAGGATTTAATTGCAAATTATTAGGTTTTTTTTTGTAATCATTGAGCGTTTATTGCTACGACGACGAAAAAGTCTGCCTACACAACACATGGCCTTATAGGGCAAACTATTCGGGAATATCACTATTCGTTTTATAGTCAACGATATATGATTGCAATTATAATTCGAAAATTGGTTCCGCTAATCTTACCAACACAGTTCCACAATGTTACGATATTCGTAGACAGAGAAAAGAAGAATAATAAAGACGCATTTTTAAATGTTCTTCTAAAGTTAGAGAACAAAAGTTTTCTGAATATAGAGTAGGTTGGTGAAGCAGCAATTGAGAAGGAGCGAGAATACTTTTATATCGTCGGACTATTCATCTGAAGGGGCATCATACTGGGTTTAGAAAAACTTCGTGACATAAGTATTCTCACAGGAATTGTTATTTAAGTTATCAACTAATTACTGAGTTGACGTACGGATCTACACAGATACCATCTCAGACCCACGGTACTGCTAGCAATACCATCGTGTGATCGCGAGACAGTGAGTGAAGCTAGCTGATGTGTTGAACGGTCAAAAATGTTTGGTTCTATGTGCCGAACACCCTGTATTATTCTGTTTGTAACGCATTAGTTTACACACACTTCTATAATTTACATGAGTAGACATTATATTATTAGGTAGGTATGTAACTTTTCTTTATGTTAGTACAACAGCTGTGTCATAGATTTCCCAGAAACATATGGTATATGGACTGAGCTTTTTCATTAAATATGAAACAACCCTTTCATAATAAATATTTACAATATGAAAAACCGACCCAAAAGGATTTCTTACTTTAGATATTGTATTTTATTTTAGTGTGTTTCGTGTATCACTGCTACGTTCCCACTGGGCAAACTGTTTGCAGTCGACTTAGTTAGGGATAAACAGGACTCTCAGGATAGGGTGAACATCTAACCTAATCATATGTAATTTAAAATATCAACGACAACATGGGCAATAGCAATGGTTGAATGTTTTGTAAAAGTATGCCAAAGTACAGACACAAACATTTGTCAATTCAACACAAGTCGGCTTAATCAGAAACTACAGCCTGCTATGTCCCTGAAGCGCCCTTAAAAATCAGCCCGAAAAGATAAAACGCAAAGATTTAAGTCCGAAACAAAAAACCACAGCCTCGCTGAAAAGCAACTTAACATTTCAACTGCGATGTCTAGTCCAAATGAATTAAGGGTAGGTCGGGGGTGGAGGCGGGGGGAGGGTGAACGTGCACTGACGCATAAAATGTAAACTCGGTTCAACTCCGACTGTGTATAATCAAATGTAACGTCGCAACTTGAGACTAAGTTGGGATTAAGTGGACTAATTAATATGCCTGCTGAATAAAGGAAAAGGCTTGCGGAGTGGTGGGCGGGTTTTTAAAATTAAAGATCGCTGTTTTCGGAGTTTTGCGATACAGAGTGGCTGTTTGAGTTTGTTTATACGAATTCGTAAAATAAACTAATTAGGTACGTAATTAAATTAACAACAGACGTATTTGTGGAATGTTTTTGGGCATAAAATGTTGTTTGTCATTTTATATTTCATGAACTATTTTCGTTTGCTTTGCCTACTTGTTTACCTATATGATTTCGTAGAAAACTAGAATATTTTATTTTAGTATTGGCGGCGGCGGCGGCGGTTATTTATTTTCAGAAAATCTTACGTGGTAATAAGTACCTAAGTACCTAATAATGTTTTTTTGTGATTTCATTGTGTCTTTTGACCAAATTATAATTTATGTGAATAAATCAAATGGGAAATATGGTACTGAACATTTTGTACCACGGAAAAGCTAGATGAATCAGGAAAACCCACTTTAAAAAAATATAAGTACGTGTTTCTTTTCCTAAACCATTTTTATACGTCGCGACCCCGCGACCCACAGGTTGAAAAACACTTCTCTACATTGACAGAAAATAATTTTATATAAACAAACAACAGAAATATTCATAAAAATTATAAGAAAAGTTTCACAGATAGCTTTGAAATGAATTAGCGGGGTTGTGAGTTTGCCACGCATAAATGCTCCCAGACCTCCAATTTAAACTCGAGCTTGGTGTGAGGATAATCAAATGTAATACGGCGACAGAGTCAGTCGGCATCGAGCAGTCTAATTATAATGCGCGGCGTATGTACACACGCTCCGGTATTTTTGGCGACGATGTTAAGAGATGGGAAATGAAAGCTGTATCGTAAAAACATTTAAAATGTATAGACTGTTTTACACAAATAACAACGACACAAAACAAGACAAAAATAATAAGTAGTTTTTATGCGTTATACTTGCATAGATACATCAACTTCCTTCGTTTCCCTTCGGGAAAGATTTTAATTAGATCACCCCACTGCTCCTAGGCAAATATAGATAAAGAAGAAAGTGCCTAAGTATTGTATACATTACACACAGTATACAATAGCAATCTATTCTATTCTCTGTGGGGTGTACGTACCTGCACCTGGCTCTCTCGAATGGAACCTTTGGCAATAGCAATTTTCTGTATCTTTATATCATAATTATCACTCATACTCATACTCGTAACTCAACGTCATCATAACGTATGAGTTCAGGCGCAGAAACGTATAGTTCAACAGAAAATATGAAATATGTTTCTGAGGAATGAGCAGTTGAGCACTGCGTTAAACAAAACAATCCGTTGTTTTATTGAACTTAATGGTTCAATTCAAACAGTATTTACCTTGAAACAGTTTGCTTTTTGTTATTTTGTAAGCCGGAAATTAAATGGCTGTGTGTTCACATCCCAGGCAGAGTAAGCGCACCTGAATCGAAACCAAATACACATTCCGAAAGTTAATTGTAAAATGAATCTTATTCATTATTCATTGAATCTTATTCATTGAAATAAATTTACAATAATACCAACTAATTTAGATCTTTCTGTCATAAAAAGGTGCAAAAATTGTGCCTACAGGATGTTGCAAAAGTGGTTTAGTTAAACCGAAATGGGGTGACTTAGAGGCTCAATCTGAATCAGTGTTGTTCTGCAGTTTTGAAAGATTAACGAAAAAAATATCGGCTTCTCCATAGGAGCTTTGTTGGTCGAATGAGCTATAAGACGTTTGCAACATTCTGTATAACCAATATTTTTTTGATCAATGAATTTATCGATAACCTATAATGTCGCGCATCCCTATCGTGTGGAAGTAGAGTGAGTTTAGAAGTGGTTCGCATTAATTCGACGAGCCACAAAACACTCGTTCGCATATATAATTCGTTATGACACAGCCATTATTTAGATTTAGGGAAATCAAACTGTGCAAAACATCGCTTTTCACTTACACTGTTTCGTCGTTCATCAAGTTTTCCATCTGAAAATGTAAGGACTGTGTTTTGTTTATGTTTTATTTCTATTCTTAACCACATTATTCATGATCCTGCTGTATGAAATTTCTTCGTCGAGTTCACGGTTAAAGTCAATCAAGGAGATTTTGCTGTTGATTCTTCATTGCCATCAGAAAATTCAAAAACTAATATCTACTTACTAACGAATAAGGAATATATACTTATAGAATTTTAAATGGTGTTTATCCCTTTCTATTCATTATTATGTTCATCCTAAGTTCAACAATCTTACCTGGCGTATCTGCAGAAGTGTTGCAAATTAGGGGCAGACTCTCCGCGTGCGAGTGTCGATTACGCGATCCTGTCAGTCACTCGCCGGATTGACTGACAGTTACAAATTGTTCGTTCATATTTCACTGGAGCCGATCTTACGCCTCTGGGCGTCAAATCTGTGAAGACTTGCAGCAGCGCCGTAGCGGGGTGGCGTTACAGCATATGTATACGCGTTTTCCAAATTTCATAATAAAAGTTAAACCATTAAGTAAGTAGGTACTTACCTCTATGTGTACACAGAATAATATTTCTGAAATTAATACTGGTGTTATTGCTTGATAGCTCGTGTTCAATATTGCTTAGCGACAGAGAAGGAAAAATAATAGCTGTTGAGTGATTAAAATCTTTACAATAAGTTTTCACAATTTGACTTAATTCTGAAGTAACACAAAATTCTAAGAGCTTTTAAAGATTAAAATAACATTTACAAAAATAGCCTTTATTATTAGTACCGAGGCATAGCCTACGTAAATTAATGATCATTTAGCAATTCTCGTGTTTATTTTCACAAACGTAGGAAAATTTCACGTCACTCGGAAAAGGCCAGCTTTACGACCAACATAGGCAAAAGAAAGTGCAGGTAAGGCGTCTAAGTCTGTAGGCGTGACGTCACGTGACGTGAAGTTGTAACTCACGACAAAGGAAGGCGGGTATTGAAGATGATAGGGTAGTGTTGGAATAAATTAGCTACACCCGAGAGTGTGGCTAACGTTCTGGAAAGTTCCGTAATTGATGCGGACATTTCTTACAGCGGCGGCAAGCACTGTGCTAATTGTGTTATGTAACGGAACACAACTCTGACTCTTGGAACTTGAGAATGTTTCAATTATAATAATTATTATTAACGTACTCAATAAATATGACACGAGCCTGTTATTTTTGGCACTTGTTTCAGGTAGGTGTACTTTTATTATTTAAGGGTAGTCAAAAAAAAAATGTCACTTAAATTAATATTTGTTTCGGGAAATGTCAGAAAAGCAAGAAACTTTTTAACTGTTGTAACAATATTATGAGAATTATGAACTGATGATTGATGAAATACGATGGTAGTGAAAACTGAACACCTAAGTAATATAGCGTTATTTTATTTCGGTGTAAAAGCGGCGTTATTAATCACAGTTTTACACGAGAATAATGTCAGCAAGCTGTCATTTCAGAAGTTACCCCTTTTCATAACGCTAATGAATTGACAAGAATCACATTTTGTACCAGTATGCCTCCTAGGAGCTATCAAGGAAACATAGACTATCGAATAAATTAAAAATATCATAAAAATACAAGTAGGTACTTATTTTGAAAAATCATTTTTTATGAAAAACACAAAATTAAACTACTATCCTTAATGATTCCCTGATTCATACGATAACAGGATTAGGTACAGGTCGTACAGGGTACAAAAAAAACCTAATGTGAGTAGTTCTTGTTTGTAGTTGAATAGAACTACTCACTTCACACACTCAAGCACACTCACACACACAACAACACGAGTCCTCGTATTCCTAATTGAATTGAATTGTCATGCGATGCGATACTTCATGTCGGAGTGGAAATATGAAATACGACGTTTTTCCCGTTTTGAATTGACATGAAATGGTGGTTTTCACTGACAGCTGAAAACGAATCGGCTACAGTCCACACACACACGTAAAGCATAAAACTGATTCTCTTTTTGGACGACACTCAAAAGTTGAAACTGAAGTATGGGGGCACCTAAAGTTGGGCTAGTGTTAAGAATTATACCTTGTTGTCACCTTTTTTACGGTTTTTCTTTGAGATAATTTATATATTATCTGTGAATTTAGTCTTCTATTCATATATTTCTCTAAACTCACCTGTCACCATAAACTATGTACCATATTGCTAAGCTATGTATATACCAATTGGTACCTATACCATTTTGGTATACAGGGTACCTACTAGGTACACATAATATAATGAGCGCGTCAGATCCAAAACACCCTCACCCGGGTTCAATCCCGGGTTTTAAATAACCAATCAAAATTAAACGCTCTTAAATAACACATCCACTCTTCTATCATCCGCAGAAGTATCTTAATGAGATTTTGAAATTTTAAAGGCTGTTTTGAAAATAATTAACGATCGCGGGTGAATAATGCTGGTCTTTTGTGTCGGTTTGTGGAGTTAATACGATGATGACGAAGTGCTATTATAGAGCTGAAAGCTACTGACTCGTCAAAACTAATGAGTGCGCCCCGATAATGAATTTTTGAGCCCCGTATTTGTGCACACACATTAGGTAAGTGCTTCAAGTTTTGCGTGCTGAAATTTCATAATTATTTGGCGTAATGCTATGATCGATGTACGACTTTAAAGTCAAAGGTGTTTTTAAGGGACATGATTTCAAAACCTTGGTATAGGTTTGTTTCAGTTTTATTGTAATAAAATTAATTCAATCCTATCATTAAAATAAACTTATATTTATACACTTATAATTAGGTAAGTAATACTATTTTAACTTAAATATAAAGTTTTCACACCATTTTATCTATTTTTTTCACTTCATCTCCCTCATTTGTGATCACAGTTGCATTTCTTATTTTATCTTTTTTGTGTTCAAAGTACAGCCAACTGAAAAATAAAAACGTGAGTTAATACGGTTTGTATCTAAAAACAACATTAACATCTTTTTACCATGCTATCGTCATGGTGCGTGACTATAGTAATCTTTTGGTGGATTTATTATACTAGATATAATGATGCTTTGATTAATCCTCTTTTGGCAAATTTGCATTTAATACTGCCACACTGCCACTTACACCCTAGACCTAATCTAGCAAAAATGCTTCATCCAGAATCCATCACATCCAATAGTCCCTGTCAATCCAGAAACTGGATCATCACAATCCATCACGTCCCCACTGCTGGGGCACGGGTCTCCTTCCAATGAAGGAAGGGTTTTAGGCCTAGTCCGCCACAGTAGTGCGGGTTGGTGAACAACTGGAACTTACCCAAATATAAATATGGAAGGTACAGTCAAGGCAGCGCCTAGCAGGAACACGGCGCCGGGCAGCGTGGTGAGCGTCGCCATGTAGACGCGAGTGTACAGCGGACCGTACACCAGCGGCATCATCGCTTCGGCCAGGCCGAATAGCGAGTTCACCTTACCTGGGGAGTAAAGTTAGGGAAATGTTATATCATAAATACTCAGTCAGAGGGGGCCTGATTGAAAATATGAAGTTACTTAAAAGAGTAACGATACATTTGAATATTGAATCCTTAGCCGCCCATGACTAGAGCCCGAAGTCGGCTAAATATACCAGTGAATTGGATGTAGGCATAAAAATATAGTTACAGTGCCACAAACTTATCTGTTCCGGTGAGAGCTCACGTAAATGTCTAATATTTCTTAATTCTTTAAGATGTTAAGATTTCCCGTAATGGTAATTTACCCTTGCGGTTTTAATAAACCTATCTAATCTATATCAATATATAGGTATTATTTATGAGTAAATAATGAGATATGGACCAATTTATATAGTTAACTGTCACTGGAACAGATAAGTTTGTCGCACTATATTTTACAATTATTCGGTAGGAAAATGTGTCCTTTCCTCGTGTTTTAATCCAAATTGCCATGCTATTGACGTCTATACCTATAATTTATCAGAGTTGCGGCCCAGTAAGACCTCATCTTTAATTGAGCTAAATCTTCACTTACCGAATCTCTAGTACCGGCTACAGAAATCGGACACTATCCGGTATATTTCAACCATAGTTAAAAGAGACAATGCATATAAACACTCTGAGTGAGAAAGGGAGAGATAGACTTACCGAGATCCTCCCCAGTGACCAATTTGGTGGCGATTGACCGCATTGCAATAAACGATGTGCCGTTTAATATTTCCAGTAGGGGTGCTGAAAATAGGGAAAATGTTATGCTTCAGTTTATTTACAACTTATAATATTATCTAACAAGATAAATCAACACAATATGAAATTATAATTTACTTATTGAATTTATAACTAGATTTTTTATATGAGCTTGGCATATTAACAGTTGCTCATAGGAATTCAACGATAGCAAGCTTTTAAACCACTCACGGATACCGGATAGTGCTGCTATGGTGAAAGACATTTTAATAGTACAATTGGCCTAAAGGCTTCTTTCGAGATACCTAAATACTGTGCTTTTCATTACAGATACGAGGAAACTAAAAATTAAAACGTGTGAGCTACCTTTTTTGTATTTATATTTGTAGAAATCCTACTAATATTATAAAGGCGAAAGTTTGTGAGTGTGTACTCGTATGTTATGTTTTACTTCTTCGCAAAACAGCTGAACCGATTTTAAGTAATTTGGTATGGAGTTAGCTTACACCCTGGATTAACACATAAGCTACTTTTCATCGCGGGATTCCCACGGATTTTTTTATAGTCGAGGCGGAGCTCGCGGGATTAGCTAGTTTCACAATAAATATAATATTGTAAGATTATGATACTACTACACGTAACTAACATAATAAGTACCTAACAACGACGTGGGTGACGATTGTTATTGTTTACAAGGTGGAAAGTTTTGTATAATTTAATTCAGACGTTTAAAATAGAGCTATTTCTTATCTTACAGGTATTTTTAACTTTGGCTGGGTTATACAAGTAGCATATAAATGTTTAGATTATATTTCTAGTACAAAGAAAGATAACGTTTAATTGTTGGTCTCACAAGGGTTTATTACTCAAAGTATTGACTCTTATAGTGATAATGATAAGAGGCAGACAGAAAAGCTATCTTAAGGAAAAAAGATGGGAAAATTCGATAATTATGTGCCACGGAAAATGATACGATGTTTTACGTTAATTGTTTTCCTATAGTATACTCAGGTAAGTATTCTGTTGTTATCCGCAATGTTTCATCTTTCTAAGCACACTCATGATTATTTTACATTTACGAGAGTTGCGAGTAATGATTCCAGTTAGAATTAATATTTATTGATATTTTAGAGGGAATCTTAAAACATTAAAATGAGGCTGTTCGGTGTTGGTATTTTGAAACTTTCACGTTTCATTGGTCGCGAGTGCACTATAACATCATTCGCTGATTGATAAGTCATTCGGGGACGATCTTTCGTACCTCTACTACTTACTCCACTTACGCTTGCCGATATGGACTAAAGGCCAGTTTTTGATCCATAGTTAACTCAACCACTAGTCAAAAATGCCAACCATTAGTTAAAAACCAACAAAGTGCATATGCTCTGTCATTCTTGTTAGTACGGATAAAAAAACTGGCCCTAAAGAAATCCTCGGATCTTTATTGTACACTTATCACGATCCATCACATCCCCACTGCTGGAGCACGGGTCTCTTTCCAATGAAGAAATGGTTTTAGGCCTAGTCCGCCACGTGCTGGTTGATGAATCCAAACACAAGCAAGCTAGAGAGTTGTCAGGTAAGTGGGCAACCCCACTTTCAGATGTTTTTAAGCTGCTCGAAGACCTCTGACTAGACTTAACTTGAGTTACTGCCGTACACTCACCCAGGTAGATCTCCAGGTCGGTCCTGGCGAAGGCATACCCGAAGGAGGCGACGATCTTGCTGCTGTTGGAGATGATGCCGAGGATCGTGTCGTCCAGCTTCATGTACTTGCTGAATAGAGTTATTGAGAACACCGTGCCTGGAAGAATTACCAGTTATGATTAGCAGGGCCTGAGTAAAATATATATGAAACTGAAATGTACACTTAGTGGTTGGCCCAGGCCTATAGTATTGTACATTCCTCTGTAATTGTCACATTGATTGGGTCTCGTAGTGTAAAATGGTGTCATATATAGAGTTATAATAGACATATATATCTCTGAAGGCTAAAAAACAAGTTCGTTTGAAAGAATAAATCTACCAGATGTGCTTCATTTCTTCTTTTTCTATGATCCTCATAACGCCATATTCATTTATGATTACATAAGTTCTTTTTTTAAAGAACCCTGGTGTTACCATGTATTTATGCAAGTAAAATATTTACCTATTAAGTTTGTGATCACGCTGTATGTGCACCAAAAACTGTATTGAACTTCATTCCAGTTGAATCTGTATCTGGTAAACAAATACATTATCATGTATTCCCCTATAACAATATAAACAAATATTAGTAAAGCTAGACGGATAGAATAATAATGAAAGTCAAGTAAAGCATGGGAATTATCTAATCCATGACTCGAAGTTTGGCGATTATAGAGGTTCTTTGGCAACTGTGCTGTGACAGGCCGACCGGAACCATATATAATATGCACTCACGACTGTAATCCCCGAAGGGGTAGTCAGAGGTGGCTCACAAGTAATATTACAATTATTTGAATATGGCATAGAACCGCATAGAACTATATTCAGAACAGTTCTCACCTTGCAAAGGTCCGAAGACGACACAGACGACTATGAGCAGTAGACAGACCCGGAGGCGTCGGTTCCCCGGACCGTCCTTGAATGCACATTGGAAAGTCTCCTTCACGAGGTTCAGGTCAAAAAACTCTTTCAGAAAACCTATGAAGCAGTTATCCTGAAAGAAAAATAAAGGCAGAAACACATTATTGAAACGCATTACGACTCGACGAAACGGGACGTGTGATTGTTGAAATGACATACTTTTAAATTTTCTATCACTAGTGGATACAGTCCCTAACTCAATATCGCTACATGTTTGTATTGGTGTTATGTTATAATTATGTATTTATAATAATATACTTACATCTGTTTTCTCCAACACTTTCCTTTTAGGGTCTTTCAAACAACAGAAGCCATAAATCATACTGAATAGATACATGGTGGCTGATATAGTGAACACCCCATAGTATCCAAGCCAGGAAAGCAACACGCCACTCAGGGCACTCCCCACCGGGTAGCCCAGGTTTGAACACAGGTTCACTATCCCCACCCTGTATGTCCTTTCTTCTGCTGTCGTTACATCTCCTATGTAACTAAATATACCTATGAAATTTGTAAACCATCCACCAGTGATCGCGGGAAATATCGCCTCAGTTAATATAGACACCTCGACTGGTAAGTCGAAGTAGTAAGTATTGACGATAAACCCTACTGCTGTTAGGAACTCTCCGACTATAGGCACCATAATGCAGGCAGTCCGCCGGCCAGTCTTGTCACTCCACGCCCCTACGAAGAGGATAAGGAAACATGGTATGATGGTTTGGATGATGTTTTTATATGCTCCCATTTCGGCTATCAGTTTCTGGACTTGCTCCTCTTCGTAGCCGTAGTTCTTGGTTTCTCTCATCGTCAGCGCATCGCAGACGGTAGAGTTGTAGTTGAGGTTCACGCGACACGCTTTCTCTAGGTTTAGGTTTTGTGTTGCCAACGACGCGACCACACTTGGCATGACATAGCAGATCAGTATAGGCTCTACTGTTATGTTTTCTTTGATTAGTTTTAAGCGTTCCCGTATTGTGAGTTTCCGTTTAACAGTTTCATCAGTGGCATTGTTTAGTGTCTTCGGTTTGAGAGGAACGAGTTCCTCTTGTAGTTCTGTGTTTTCATTGTGTTCTTTTTCTTTACTGCCAATATTACTATCTTCAATATCACCCATATTTACAACTTTTTATTAAAACTAATTAATTGCACTTTATCGCACATTTCAACAAGTGTCATTAGATCTAGAACGAAACGTAGTAACTGAGGTAGATTGTAAATTTCCTTCTTTGTGTGTATTTGAGCTGCGCATCAAGTATTTACTTAATTATAAAGGAATATATATTGCTGTTGTATTTGGTTAGCTTTGTTCTAATATATATCTATGAGTGGTTGAGATATCTTTGGTATGCGTGTTTGAACTATAACTGATAGCGCTGTCGGTTTGTATTACACAACGTTATAAATTATCCTTTATTTACGTTTTATCCTCTCCTCTTTTATAATTTTAATAATGGAGTCAACTACATACAAAAGTGGTTCCTTACTTATTTACAGTATACTACTAAAAAAATATTTTAAAGTGCTTTTAATGGTTTGATAGTTTAATCCGGGTTGTGCTCTCGAGTTCGCGTTGTTTTATATTTTATACGTGTATTGTATAGCAGAACATAATTTAAGTCCCGGTAATAATAATATCAAAGTGAGCTTCCATTTGTGAGTATTAAAGTTAAAACAACCGTTAAAATTTTAAAAAAATATAAATTTAAATAAATATGTAGGCTTAAGTAAAATAATTTATTCAGGTACAACTTGTTTCACTATATTAGTATCTATATTTAACATTTCCCTAGGATCCTGTTGTCTTCGCGCCTGTTTGCGGTGTTCGTATAGTAACCATCTGAAAATAAACAATCATCATCAGCCAACATTTCACTAGGTGTGGCACCTGAAGGTACTCCGGCAACAACGTATAGTAATAATATTCTCTAAGATAACTACGAAGGTATTATACCGTCTAGGAATACAGTAATATTTTCCATAACAATATAGAGACAGATACACCGCCCTCTAATTTATGTTATATTTGATTTCTTTTTACGGAAGGTTGCCTGTAACAGGTCGTTTTTAGCGATAAGGTCGCATATATTGTATATTGTTCCAAGTCTGTACCTACTTATATTTTATTATAAGTTTAACGTATCTACGTATCTGTATATCTGACTGTTTAACTCAAGTCATCATCATCATCATCACGACCCATTACGTCCCCACTGCTGGGGCACAGGTCTCCTTCCAATGAAGGAAGGGTTTAGGCCTAGTCCACCACGCTGGCCAAGTGCGGGTTGGTGGACCCCAACACAAGCAAGCTTGTGCTGGGAGAGTTGTCGGGTAAGTGGGCAACCCGACTGTCAGATGTTTTCAAGCCGCCCGAAGGCCTCTGACTAGGCTTAACGACTGCTGCCGAAGCAGCAACCGGGACCCACGGCTTAACGTGCCGTCCGAAGCACGGAAGCGTCCAGAAAAGCACCACTTGAAAATGGTCACCCATCCAATGGCTGACCGTGTCAGTTGTTGCTTAACCTCAGCGATCAGTTACGATCACTGAGGCCCGCTCGACTACGGACGCTTCGACTCAAGTGATCTTCAATAAAGTGTTATTCTATCCTAGCTGAAGTATTACTTACATGAAGACTATCAATATAGGCACCATCAAACCACCGGTCATGAGAAACATGAACCCAGGGAACCACTGCATGGTAGCTGTATACACTCTGGTATATAACGGTATGTACACTAGTTGCATCGCATTTTCTGTTAGAGAAAATATTGAGTTCACTTTTCCTGAAAAATAGATTGCGACAACACATTTTAATAACTTTTGGCATTCTCTCCTCAACTCCAATGCCCATTACATAGTATACATAAAAGTATATTAATATAATCATAAGAACTAACCGAAATCATCTGGCTCCACCAATTTGGACAACATTGAACGAGCAGCTATCAAAATCGTCCCATTTAGTATTTCCACCACTGGACCTGAAACATTAATAAATGGAAACTCATGCCTACGCCTGTGGTGTTGGTAAAGTAACCTGACTTTTGTATATCAAAATAAAGAAATGAGGTTCCTGTATAAAAGCTTGAGATTTTGTTTACCGCTTTCTTCAACGTGATTGCTGATGAGGAGGAATCGTACGTTTTACTTTTAATTCATTTTTATCTCTGCCCAGAAGCAGGTTTAATACCACCTGATCTAGAGTGTCGTCATTGTCAGAATATAGGTTCTACTGGTTTTCTTGTCGCTCCTACAGGAGTAATGCTAAAAGCATTTTCTACCAGCCAACCTACAGGTTGCAAGTCCATCTCTATTACATTTATGTAATATTTTTGTACATTTATAGTATTAAATATGTAAATACAATCCATCGAAGTAGAAAAAAAGGCGGATGGAAGCTTTACTAACTAAAAACTGAATCACCCTAAGTAAGTCGATTTCATTGTTACGACGAGCCCGACACACGGATGATGATGAAATCTTACCAATAAAGAATATCGTCGAGGTAAACGCGAACCCGTACACGAAGGAGCTGGCGACCTTGCTGGTGGCGGAGATGATGCCGAGCGCCGCGTCGGGCAGCTGCATGCGCCGACTGAACACTGTGATGGAGAATAGCACCCCTGGAACAATGTACGTAGACACGGTTAAACAGGGTGTGAAGGCAGGAAGACTAGCGGCTAGTATTGACAGTATAATCTGGCAACGTAATAAAAGTTATTGAAATAATGTGGATATTTGTCAGAAGTTTCCAACTAGAGTGCCCTAACCCATTATTCCTAAAAAATAATGTATTGCGTTTCTCTAAAAAAATCTACTTTTCAATAGCATAATGCTTTACATTGAAAGAAAATGCCGTGTGATGCATTTAGTCGCTTGTCAAAGTCTGTTAGAGCAAAATGTATTTAAATTTGATTAAATAATTATGTTTAACGTTTGGTAAAAAACAAATAATAATGTGCCGAGTGATCATGTATATACCTAATAACTAATACATTTATATTACTATACTGACCAATAGTGTGGGTTACAAAGTTGTAGGCCTGGAAGTATCCGTACATGACTTCGTCCCAGTTGTACCGGTATCTCGTCAGCAAGTATGACACTGCTGTTTCACCTAAAATTATACAATAGGTTTTATATTAATTATCTTCAACACCCCTCTTTTATTTTAATAATTTGGCGGTCAAAAGGAGATACTAAATTTTGCACCTGCAGATACAAAAACAGATACAGTGGCAGTTTATCTACACTGAGGGTATTCTTTTTTAAATTCATGTCTCTACAATAATCGATATGGTAATTGATAGCAAATCCGGAGACAGATTTAATCAATTATTATGTCATTGAAATATAAATGCACACCTGTAGCGGTGAGTGATTGATCTTCTACCTACTTTTGAGCCATTCACACACACACAATGATAGGTATGATTAATTAATAATCATACTGGGTGGAATTTTATAGTATAAAAATATTGACATAGTGTCAAAACGTTAAATTATGGTCAAATTTAAAATTATCATTGCTAATTATTATTTAAACTGCCTACAGAATCGGCTTCGAGTTCTCCTTACCGTACATAGTCCCATAGCAAATGCTGACCACAGCCAACAGCAGACAGATCCGGGCACTGTCCTTGTAGATCACTTTGAACGTATCTCTCACATTGGACATGTCAAAAAACAGGCCCGCTAGATGCTTGAATCCCTTTCCCTCATGCTGAAAAACAGGTGCAAAGAAACTGTGATATGGCCATAAGTGTTATTTTCATTGATGTGATCCATCAGAGATAGGTTTGGACACAAAGCTGGGGTAACGGGAACGTCACTAAGAAAATGACACCCTGTATATTTACATAATATTATTATGTTTTAACTTTTTTTATAACTGAATGAAACTATACTTGCCTAAGCTGATAGATAATAAGGAGTTAACACTCACTGATAAAAATAAACTACAGCAAAGCTAAAATAAATGGCGGCTTCATCACCCTCACAGGCATCAATAAAATTGAAGAAGAAAAATTTAAAAGCAAAATGTCGAAGATAAGGGATAATCTTTTTTAATATTTAAGATATGGCTCAATGACCTCGACCGAATTTTAAAAGGATTTATCCAATTTTCGTAAATACAACGAGATCCTTGTCAATCCTTATAAAGATTAGATAAAATATTTATTATTTTATTTCGGTGAGACAGAGATACCTATAATCTAATACTTACAACTTATGTTTCGTAAAAATAAATAAAGTATGTACTGTGATTATACTATCCATGCCAATTATGTACGTTAACTATTGTACGAGTATGTTATATACTAACTGTTTTTTTATGTGTCCCTCTCTGATCATTCATAAATGATCAGAGAGATTTCCATGGGAACTGAAGGGAATATTGTTTCGATATGTACTGACAAACATATATATGCAGGTCTGAGAACTGATCCTGCTCTTTTTAATAGATTTCGCATTACATAAGCTACTTTAACAAAAAAGAAACATACCTTTTTCTGTTCACTGGTTTTCTTTGTGTCTTTTAGCACAATGGCGGTATACACCACATTTATAAACTGGATACCAAAAGCCACGCCGTATGTGGCGATGTATCCAAATTTCTTCATGAGCGGCCCACTCAAACCCATGCCCAGCGGGAAGCCGATGGACACACAGAACGTGGTTATTCCCATACGAAACGTCCTGTTCTTTTCCGTGGTTATTGCGGTAATGTAGCTGTAGGCCACCAATAAAAGAAGACACCAGGACCCGTAAATACCTTCGAAGATGGCCTCAGATATCACCAACACCTCCAGACGAAGTTGATAGAAGAAGATGGCATTAACGATGTTGCTGGCACAAGTTAACATTTGCCCGATGATTGGCAAAACCATGAATAGGATTCGTTTGCCTGTCCGGTCTGTCCAGGAGCCCACGAAGATGGCCACGAGGGATGGTATGATCGACGTTAGCACAGACTTCCAGGATGTGGCTACAGCTGCCAGCTTCTGCACGTCTACTTCGTAAGTCTCCAAGCCCACAGTGTCCCGCACTTTGAGCCTGTTGCAAATATCCTCGGTGTAGTTTAGGTTCACTCGACACGCCTTCTCCAGGCTCAAGTTCATTGACGTCAGCATCGTCAGTATGGAGGAGAATATAAACAATAACACTGTCGGTTCCACTGTAATGTTTCTGAGAGCTGAACACATTGTTCCCCTAGATTTGTCTCTTTTATCTGTATCACTGTTTCCTCTGAGAGGATCACGCTCCGTAACTTCCTCATTGTGTTCCTTTACTCCTGCACTCACAGTATCACTATCCATTTTAAATATTCTAACACCAACACTGGCCGTGGTGTTTTAATCGAATGCTATTTACTAATGATCAGACAGTGATCAGATAGTATTTGTAAATTGGTAAATAAACTTATCTTTGAATTTTATTCCATAAGGCGGTGTTAATAAACTAAAGATAGCGGAGCGTATTAAGATAAAGCTAAATTATTTAGCCAAAGATTGTATGTGTATAGTAAGTCTACGGTTTGTAATTACATTGCTCGTGTCAGTTTTATAGGTATTAATGCAAATATTTTATCAATAACCTTTGACTCCATTCACCTTTATCATTAGATTAGATATATCTCCGTAGAAACATTATATACGTTATCTGGGAAATATTTATGTATTTGTATGGATACTTTGTACCTCATAAAACATTACAACCCTTTAGTTTTGGTTACCATAAAAAATAATGCATATAATTTATAGATTTATAAATTATATAGGTACACTCATCATCAGGATATATGTACATTACTGGCATAGCAACTGGCATAGGTCGCGAGCGTATATTGTACCTACAGAAGCCTCAGGAGGAATTATCATCGTGAACGAAAAGTAACCTACACAATCGTCAAATGTATGAGATTCCACATCATGTAGAATGAATATGAAAAATAGAATTTTATTAAAAACAAGGTTGAATTTAATTTATAAATTGTCACAATAATCTATAATATATCTTACAATCGTCTTAATAATAAAATAGTAAATATATAAAAAAAACTTACATCTACAATACATAAACTTCGATATTATTCGCAGTTTCACAGCCCAACCACAACCAGCAACAACACATTTCGATACTTTAATGCAAAAAATACCTTCTTTAATACTCCAACAGTTTGGAATAAAATCTTGTGCCCAAAGTAATCTACCAACCTATTTTGCATGGAAATAATCCTATATTCACTATATTAAAGAAAAGTTGTTGATGAGACTTAAAAGGATGATTTATATCAGGTATTTACAGCTGTATTTTAAAAAATATTCAATTCCTGTATATTTACAGCTGCTTGCTTAAAGCAAAGTACCTCTATCGTTAAATTTTACTCCGATTCTTGAACACAATTCCATACGCTGATTTTGGGGATTTCTGATTTTGTAATTTGGAGATTCCACTATTTACAATCTTTCCAACACAGTTCTCTAATGCGTATCTCTAGTTATACTAATTACTCAATTCTACCTTAACGTCCCTACTTCACACTATTAATTCATAGATACATTAAAGCTTATTTAGAAATCTATCCAAGAAATTAAGAATACAAAATTGCATAATAATATTAATCAGTCACTTTTATGAGTTTTTTTCACCCTTTTCTTTTTCATTGTTACTTCTCTTCTCTTCGGCTTCTAACGCTTTCTTTCTTGCGTTTCTTGATTCTAGCTTGTGTTGAACGTAAAATATTCTGCAAGCAAACAAAACGAGCGTTTAACATACTTAAGTCGTTGATCAAAATCTTAATAATTTATCAATATTTTCATGGAACATAATATTATAATAAAGGTTATTGCAAGGTAGAGTGTTAAACCACACAAAACTGTGATCACCCCTTAACGACGCGAGATCGATTCGTGGTTGCGTTGGCGTATAGATACCTACGACAAGCTTATGGCTCTGTCAAGGATGCCACACTGTTGTGACTGTCGGTACGCCGTACGCCTTCTCCTATTCGGCATAGCCGCGGTCCGACACGAAAGCGTCCTAAAAAGAAGTGCATTGGAATACCACTGGCGTCCATATAGTGCGTGCATGTCAGCAAAGATGGCGCTATAGGTAGCGCGGCATATTTTCTACAAGTACCTGTAAATACCAACAGAATCAGATGGCGCTATAAATAGCGCGCAGTTTCAATTTTGCTGATGTCAGTACCATAGAACAAGGGTATACCCTCGTCGTGATGCTACACAAGAAGCGCCAGTGAATCACACGAGTATGACGCAGGTGGGCACGACGAGCGCGGCGCTGATGAGGAACACGGCGCCGGGCAGCGCGGCCAGCGTCTTCATGTAGGTCCACGAGTAGAACGGGTGGAACACCAGCGACGCCACCGTCTCCGTCAGGGAGAACACCGAGTTCATTTTTGCCCATGTTTTTAACGGATCAGCGTGTCAAATGATAGAAGAATACTCACTTTCGATTGGTTGCAGCATAGTTTCTATACGTACCTGACCTTGCGTGTTGATAATTGCAGGAGCTATTTATGAATACCAACAGATGGCGCTACAAGTAGTGCGTGAGACTGCGCTAGAAGAATGCTCGCTTCCTATTGGTTGCGGCACAGGCGTTCTGCGGGCGTCCGTATAGTGCGTGCATGTCACCATAGATGGCGCTATGAGCAGCTCGCAGTCTCAATTTCACCATCACCACGCTACAGAAGAAGTGCTCGTGACTCACACGAGTATGACGCAGGCGGGCACGACGAGCGCGGCGCTGATGAGGAACACGGCGCCGGGCAGCGCGGCCAGCGTCTTCATGTAGGTCCACGAGTAGAACGGGTGGAACACCAGCGACGCCACCGTCTCCGTCAGGGAGAACACCGAGCTCATTGTTGCTCATGTTTTTAACGAATCAGCTTGTTGGCTGATAGAAGAATACTCGCTTTCTATTGGTTGCAGCATAGTTTTTACACGTACCTGACCTTTAGTGTTGATAGTTTCAGTAGCTATTTATAAATACCAACAGATGGCGCTACCTATAGCGCGCAGTAACATCTCAATATGGAAGTCGAATAGTGTCTATACCTACCTGTGCTTGCGTGTAGATAGTTACAGGTACTATTTATTAATACCAACAGATGGCGCTAGTAGCTATTTATAAATCGCAATAGATGGCGCTATAGCCAGTGCACCGTCTCAATTCAGCCGACGTGACGCTACAGAAGAAGAATAAGAACTCACACGAGTATGACGCAGGCGGGCACGACGAGCGCGGCGCTGATGAGGAACACGGCGCCGGGCAGCGCGGCCAGCGTCTTCATGTAGGTCCACGAGTAGAACGGGTGGAACACCAGCGACGCCACCGTCTCCGTCAGAGAGAACACTGAGTTCATTTTTGCTGCGGATTGGGGTGAAACATTAACAGGTTAAGACGATGAAGTAGAAGAAAAAACGTAGGAAGAAGAAGCCGAAGACGGGTGATTTAAGGGTTGCTTATTCTTTTAATGATAATTTTCTATACAGAAGTAAAATTTGATATATGAAATTAATTCACCATAATCATCTTGAAACTTATAAAAAAGCCAAGTAGAAAGTCAAAACTTACCATTTTCCTGTTTATCCACCAATTTTGATATGATGGAGCGTAGAGAGGTAAATGTGGTGGCGTTCAATATTTCCACTACGGGTACTGAAAACACAACAATAGTGCGATTAAGTCTTTAGAAATGTCGCACAAACAATAATGTCTAAAATAGTTTTAACCGTATAGGTACTTAAAGGTGGGTCTACGCTAGACGAACCGAGCACGAGCGGAGCCATTCAGGTTTCGTCGTTCACGGTGTCAAGTGTGGACGTACAACGAACCTACAACAATCATTGTCCTCGAGGGCAAAGCAAAACACTTTGTGTTCGTCAAAAAACCGACAACAGGCGGAACGCAGCCGAGCACGAACGAAAAGTTCGCAGCGCGCTCGTTCGAGGCTTGTAGGTCGGTCCACACTATACGAATTTTCGGCTCGTGCTCCGCTTATGAGCGGATGTTGTCGGTTTTTTGACGAACACAAAGGATTTTGCTTCGCGCTCACTGCGGAAAACTGCGTTCGAGGACAGTATAAGAATAAGAATAAATTTATTCAGATAACTATAGGTAATACATATTTTAAAAATAGGTCAACTCTTAAATCTAAAGGTAGGTGAAATACTGCTCTGAACTAGGAAATAACAGAGTTTTTCCTGTGTTTCAGATTAAAAAGTTACATAAAGAAACTTAAGCATCTAATTAAATAATCTTAGTAACTAAACATCTTAATATTATGAATAAGTTTAATAAGTGATCGTTGTAGGTTCGTTGTACGTCCACACTTGACACCGTGAACGACGAAACCTAAATGGCTCCGCTCGTGCTCGGTTCGTATAGCGTAGACCCACCTTTAACGTTTTAAAAAAAACAAATATGCAATGCACCGCCTTGCGATCTCGACTTTCAATTTCATGGTATAAATACACAGACCATAATTACCACTTATAAAGAATTAATTTTAAAAATGACAGAAGATTTATGGGGCATGTCCGTTAAAGTTATTAGTCATGTTATTGATATCCTAGCACCCCACTTGGCTAATCTTTTTAACAGATGCATTGAGGTCGGTCTATTCCCCGATTTGATGAAACTTAGTAAACTAATACCGCTTTTTAAATCTGGTGAGAAAAATGATCCCAATAATTTTAGGCCTGTATCAGTTCTGCCAGTACTGAGTAAAATATTTGAAAAAATTATGCTGCATCAAATGCTTTCGCACTTTAGTATTCACGGCCTTCTCCATAACCAACAGTTCGGTTTCACCAAAGGTCGATCTACAACTGACGCTGGTGTCGCGTTGGTCAAACACATATTTAGTGCTTGGGAGGAACGTCTTGATGCTGTGGGTGTATTTTGCGATCTATCGAAAGCATTTGATTGTGTGGATCATGCCACTCTACTTATGAAACTTAAATATTATGGGCTAACTGGCAAAGCTCTTACATTATTGGAATCATACTTGAGCAACAGAACTCAACTAGTTGACATAAATGGAGTGCGTTCGGCTGGCTGTCCTGTCAGTATGGGTGTTCCCCAAGGCTCGATTTTAGGACCATTCTTGTTTCTTGTATATGTTAACGATTTACCGTTTTTGGTAGATAAATTATGTGAGATAGTACTGTTTGCTGATGATACTTCACTTATATTTAAGTTGAAGCGACAAGAAGTCAATTTTGACAATGCAAACAGTACTCTTTCCATAGTTGCTAATTGGTTCACTGTAAATAATTTAGCTCATAACTCCAAGAAAACAAAATGTATTAAATTCACTTTGCCTAATGTAAGACAAGTAGAGACATATTTGACATTGAATAACGATAAGCTAGAGTTAGTAAATGAAACGGTATTCCTGGGTATTACAATTGACTCAAAGTTGCAATGGGGACCCCATATTGAGAGGATAAGCGGTAGATTGAGTTCTGCAGCTTATGCGGTTAGAACCATTAGACAGTTAACAGATGTAGATACAGCCAGGCTTGTGTATTTTAGTTATTTTCATAGTGTTATGTCTTACGGAATTCTATTGTGGGGACGAGCGGCTGACATTAATCAAATCTTTGTTCTGCAAAAACGAGCAATTCGAGCCATATATGTATTAGGGTCTAGAATTTCATTAAGAGATACGTTTAAGGAAATAGGTATACTAACTGTTCCATGCCAATATATCTATGAAAATATTATGTATGTTCGTAAAAACTTAAATTCATTTAGTAAAGTAGGAGCCACTCACGGTATTGAGACCAGAAACAAAAATAAGTTGCTTTTCCCCACACTCAGACTTTCGAAAACAAACACATCATTCATGGGGAACTGTATACGTTTTTATAATAAATTATCAAATGAAGCAATAAACCTTACTGAGCAAAAATTTAAGAATCATGTTAAAGCTACATTATGTAGTAAAGCTTACTATAGTATAAATGATTATTTAAACGACAAAAACGCGTGGTCTTGTCCACCTCAGCTAAGGCTATTGAAAAAATGAAATGGATATAGGTACTTAAGTAAAATTGTAGGTACTAGATATAAGTAAAAATTGTAATAGATTATAAGGAAAAAGTTGAAAAGATGCTCGAGGAGTTTTTTTCGCCATTTCTTTCCTTCTCAATGACGGGGCCTTTGTGAAATGGTGGTAGATGACTATCGACAAATAATTGTAAAATTTTACGTCGATTAAACCATTTGAATTTGAATTTGACAAATAGTTTGACCGTCGAAAAATAAAGTTGCAGTGTCCACCCTTAATATAATTTTCACTGTTATCTATAACTTTGTAATTTAATTGCAATAATTAAACATAACTTTAAAAATGCTTAACAATAGCAGATCTCCACAAAAACTCACATAAGTACATCTCCAAATCCGTAGTGACGAAGGCGGTCCACAGGGAGCCGACGAACTTGCTGACGCACGAGATGAGGCAGAGGAGAGAGTCGTCCACCTGCAGCCGCCGGCTCAGCACCGTGATCGAGAATAGGGCGCCTGGAATACATCGAAACAAATATTAATAAACAGCCATTTGTCATCAAGTGTTAATAAACAGCTCTTAAAACTTGATACCCATATCGGCACTGCAAATTAACTTAAAACTATAGTAGGAACCAATGAGAGTTCAATACCGCGATGTACCTTGACACCACTTGATGAGCCACAATTAATATACTAAACAAAAGACAATACCACTAAGTAGGAACCTTTACAAATGTTGATAATAGATGGTGCCTCAAACCCAATTACCGATAAACAGTACCATAACACGCGATGTAGGATTGTCTTTACATGTGTTTTGATATAAATATGGCGCCACAAGCTCACTTATTGAAAAACAATACCGCGGTTCACGTTGTAGGATTTTTTTCATATGTTGATAAAAGATGGCGCCACACGCCCACTTACCGAAAGAATGCAGCACCACAGAGTAGCTCACCAGCAGACTGTACTTCACCATGTCCCAGTTGAGGCGGTTCCGCACGTACAAGTAGAAGATTGTGTGCTCAGCTGGAAATAGAGACACAGATTATACACTCGCGAGCAATGAAAAAGTTCCACCTGCCATTTTCAATCCATCTATTATGAGACGACCGAATGGCGTAGTGGTTAGTGACCTGACTACTGAGCCGATGGTCCCGGGTTCGATTCCCGGCTGGGGCAGATATATTACATTGGGACTAACATAACACTCTGGCGAAAAGTGGGTGTAGCAATGCACCTCTGCCTACCCCGCAAGGGAGTACATTGGTACAAGGCGTGAGTGCGTGTTTTATTTTTTTCTTATATGTTACTGAATTGCTCGTGAGACTCATAATAGTATAGTGGGTCACCTCTACATGGTCATCCGACAACAAGATAGGCAGAGCCACCGAATAATAAAGAGCCTGTAGGTAATATCGGTATGGGACAGCTGATATACCTATACAGATTCATATTATAATGTTAATAGATATGTCGCAGGCAACTGGTTTAATCTTCTGTTTGATTGAACCACTAGCCCGTTCATTGGATGGCGCTATTCAGTTGTATGACTAAAGGACAACTCGTCAAGTCGTTGATTGTAACGTTCGACGTCTTGACTGAACGTCATTCAGCGAAGTCGTTGAATGGGATATAGTATAGCAACTTTGTAATGTCTGGTTAGGGTGAACATCACCAGACAAGAGTCAACAAAAACACTATTTTACAAAGCTCTTATCTCACAAATGAACTAAACAATAACAATAAACGTACCTTCATATTGTTGTTCATAATTATCCAGTTTCGCCACTTTTTCTCTTTGAAACTATCCGCCCGCGGCGTAATAATAGGTAAATCCATGTTTTCACACTATTTTAACACAAATAACGCACTTTAAAGCTAATTTATTTGCAAAAAACTAACAATATAGGTGCTTTTTGTGTCAGCTGTTAGCTGTTAGACGCCATATTTGTTTTATTCACCACCTGACTGATTTTAAGTCAGCTAACTAGTTGGACGTTTTGTGACGCTTGTACAATCAACGTTCGGCCTAGTCATACAACTGAACAGCGCCATCCAATGAACGGGCTAGCGGTACAATCAAACAGGAGATTAAACCAGTTGCCTGCGACAGATACATAATATTAGCACCCAAGGCCCGAGTACAACATACGAGTACTGTATTTAAACAAATATCTGCCCCAGTCGGGGATCAAACCCGCGCATGATGGTAGCAGTCAGGGTTAATAAAGACTACAATATTCGGTCGATTATTAATTAAAATTTTGCTGAACGGCGTAAATTAACAACATAATAAAATGTTGTGCTATTCAGCTCTATAAATACAGAAAACCGTGGGTGTAGTTAACTGGGAAGTAATTGAAACAAAGATGGACTTTTATTGACGGAATTCTGTGCGATGTAGGACTGTAGGTACCAACAAATTACGTAAATAATTTTATTCATTACGTAAAACGACTTTCAGTTAAAAAAAAACAATCATTTTTTTTTAAATAAAACGTAAATCATAATAATTATAATATAATGGTACAAATAGTTTCGATAATGTTTGGGTAAAGTACCTACTACTGGTTTATTGAAGCAACAGGTACAGTCGGAATTTATCAGTGAATGCCCCGAAGACAGGTCAACGTACCCGACGATCAGAATGTCATTGACACCAGATTATTTACATACATTTTATAACACGGGGTGTAAATGGCAGAATATGTGGTTTACGTTTTCGGGGGGCATGACTTTAGCAACCTGTAGCTATAGTATAAAGAATGAACAACATATTTCTCGAAGGTTTTTAAAAGCAGTTTTGTCTGCATAGATTTCGTGTAAAAATATAATTACCTATATAATATATAAACTAATTATTTGAAGGGTACTCAACTCACACATGCTTGGTCCATACACGATAAACACGATGAAAAGAGACAGAATAATTTTCGTCCTTTTTTTCCCATCTCGTCGTCTGAAAGCCACCCTGGCAGTGTCCACAACGTGAGACAAATCGAAAAATGATACATCCGGGCTGTTGGTGCGGTCTGGCTGCAAAGAAAATAGAACATCCGTTTTTATTTTTAGAAAAAAAGTCATAAGGTTTTGCTGGCTGGATGGAAGAAAAACAAATGCGGATATATGACAGATGTTCGGGTGTGCGACCAAGGAGGTTTCAGTTGAACACTACCCTTATTCTAAATCGTAGCAGCCTGTATTTGGGCCAAAATACTCATATAGGCTAATAACCTATTTTTTTTAAATGTACCTAATGCTACATTGACCACTATAAGATATTTTTTATCCAGAAAGCCCATAATAAACCATTAAAATTCGAAGCTTTCAGGAAGATAAAACCCATCATGAATAGAATAATATATTCCGGTGTTAACCAGAGCGTTAATATTGAAATCTTTAAATAAACTTCATTTAACGTTCAAAATCGGGGTTTTCATAAGATTTATTATTTTAGTTCGTTTTAATAACAATAATGTTTTTGGGAATACGCGTTAATAAATTATACATTCAATTTCATTATGGCTGGTGACTGGTGGTCGGCAATCGCCCTATTTACATTATTGAATTTTAAATTCTCTAGGATTTTCCAGTGGTTTCGGAATTATCACCATTTAACAAAATACAACAAGGAATTTAAATTAATATTTTTATTCTGGAGGCTATGGCACTCGCATTATGTAAATATATTTTTAAGGGTGTACTAAGTTAATGACTTATTGCTCTCACAAACAAACCGAACTAAACATAGAATATACTATAAACTTTTGGTTGGATGTCATATAATTTTCACTGTTACTTTGGGATATATTTTCTGGAACATCCGAATTAGAAGTAAGTAATAATAATTATTAATAATCCGATTAGGTGTAGCTGAACCAAAATCTTATATTATTCACACGTATATTATAATCTTCGGAGAATCGACTGTAAAGATTTAATATTTTTTATCAAAATTTTTAGTAATCTCATTAATTAATGTTTTGATAAAAAGAAATAGGTTAAGATATTGATGCGATCTGAATACACTACACTATTCACATCTATGATAATAATAGGTATCTACTTGTTTTTAATTAATCGTTTATCGAATTACTTATGACTATCAATGTCATAAATAAAAATTATTTAATGAAAAAACAGTGTTATGACTATTATAGGAAAAACAATTTTCCTGTAAAAAATGATTTCATGACATCAGTTTTTGATCCTTCAGTAACGCTACCAAATTATAGTATTACTGTATAACCTACCATATAGAAATAATAAAACTAAAAACTATCCATTAACCTTAAAAAATATTGCTTTGGTAGTTACCTACCTAAAGATTTATAAATATTTAATGACTAAATACTGTACTTATATCCGATAATTCATGAAGTGTTCTTCTATGTAAATTGTACACTTGATTTGCGTTATAATAATTATGATTCACTTTAATCATTCATTACTTATCGAATATTTACAGTTGGCTGGATGACTGGTACTTTATTTAATTAAGTATAACTAGACATCCTTGTCCTTATTTGTATTATATTGGTGCAAAAAAGGATTCTTGCAAAGAAAAAAACAATCGAAGTCGCTTGACTTCGATTGTTTTTGATGCTGAAATTGCATCAGTAGACTTCCGAGAACTGACCCGATATTTACAAAACAGAAATTAAATCCTCCACAATAATGATAAATAAATTTACAGACAAAATCAACCTCAAATGTCTATGGTAAGAGGGAAATTAGTAATGAGCGTTACTTACCACTGGTTCTCCTTTCTCTATCAGCAACTGCTCGGGCTCCTTCAAGCAGAACAGCCCGTACATCAGCACAAAGAAGAACATGACGCTCGTCGTGGAGAAGATGACGTAGTAGCCGAACATCTTCAGCAGGATCCCACTGAGGGAGATGCCGATAGGGACCCCCACCGTCATGCAGAAGTTGACAAGACCCACTCGGAATGTGCGGGCTTCTTCTGTCGTGATGTCGCTGATGTACGCAAACACGCCGAGGAACATGGTGACCCAGCCCCCCGTGAACGCGGGGAACACCGTCTCCAGGAGTACCGTGATCTGAACAGGAATCTCGTAGAAGAAGTACACGTTCACGATGTTGTTCAGCGACGTGATGAATTCTCCGAAAATCGGCAGTAGGATGCATACTTTCCGCTTCCCTGTCCTGTCGCTCCACGCTCCTAGGAACATGATGAGGAGGCACGGCACTAGAGTCTGGATTATGCCTTTCCAAATGTCGATAGATGAGATGAGCTTCTGAACTTCTTTCTCGTATGAGGAGTAGTTGTTGTTGTCTCTGGCGATGAGCGCGTCGCACACTACGTCGCCGAACTCCAGGTTGACGCGACACGCCTTGTCCAGGTTCAGATTGCCCATCGCGAACCTGGATATGATGCTAGGCACGATGAGGCCAGCCAGAAGCGGCTCCACGGTGATGTTCCCTCGTATGTAGGTGAGCTTCTCCCCAAAAGTCTTGTCTTTATACAAGATGGCGGCATCTTTGTTCAACGGCTTCTCCTCCACGCTCACCTCGGCTTCAGCTGCTTTGTCACTTTCTCTGTCTTTGGCCACCATGTCGGAATATTTCCACCACTTTAACTACCACTTCAATCTAATTGTGAAATTATTGTACTTACTACTTTTTTCACTATTGATTATTTGTACAAAGATAAAAAGATATTAATTAAACACTTGAACAAGAAGCCATACATGTCGAGGGACAATAATTGAGGTTATTGCTTGTCCGATAATTACGTGTGTTTGTACCGTATCAATATGCTCACTGATAATGAAGTTAAGTTTGAGATAAAACACTTTTGTTTATTGCTAACAATTTCAATGGGATTATACACCTAATACCGCATTAACCTTTATATAACGAGCACCTGTTTGTTATTTTATGATATTTAATATATACATTAGGCAATTTATTTAGTGTTGTTTATATTTTGACGAAGTAGGTAATGTGGTTAAGGTTGCAGTTCCTTTATTAAAGAAAAGAATTGAGGATAAGTAGGTAATATCTGCTGAAGAGAGCCATTCTGTAGATCCTAGGTGTACTAAAAATACATTTAATTAATTTTGTTTACTGACCGAAGCTCATATATTTATAGCACAAAACAATAATAATCAATTATCGACATTGGTTACAGACGCAGTGTGGGCGGCACGGGTTGTGGCTACGCCGCCGCCGGCAGCCATAGGCCGCTTACGGCATCATATTGAAGGCATAAACCAAAGATAATATTAGCTGAAACTTATGTACAAAGTTATTACTAAGTTGCCAACAACCGTTTAGGGTGCCTCACTGCAAATAAGGGAAACACGTTATTACGGACCAGTCACGGCTTTGGAAAACCTTTGACAGGGGCTGAAACTTTCTCATGAATAATATAAGTATACTAATATGTAGGTATATGTAACGGGAACTATGTATAGCTACTCTGCAATTTACATAATTAAGTCCTATTCCATTTTAGTAGTAGAATTTACCGATATCATGTTTATTGAAATATACAACAGAACAAGATCTTTATTTTAAAATAAAGATGCATGACTGTGAACATGACTATATGGTCTAATAACAATACATAGGTATGAAAGTACCAGGCTGCAATTATAAATATTATAATTATTGGCCTATTTATATCTAAAGTATATCTATTTATAAAAATCCGGGAAGTGAGACATTTATATTCAGTAGGCGAGTTTGTTGTACCTCTCTGGCATAATATATTCAAACTCTGACACACAAAAGAAAGATTTTATTTTTTATTTTCTTTTTTACAGTCAAGAAAAAATGACAAAATATTTGTATCATGTGTATTAGCAAATATAAAAGAAGAGCAGGTAAAAGGCGTAAAAGGTTAGTGCATTATTGTGATATTACTTAAATAATAGATTTATTATTTAATGAAATACTGATGAGATCAATTGTTTTAGTTGTTTTTAATACTTAAGTTAATTTGAAGCTACATACATTAGAAAAAAAGCACTACGTGATATTAGTCTTTCTTTAGAACGATTAAGAAACCTATCTGCATTTATCTTTTATCAGCACAGATACGCATTCAAATAAAGCCTTATCCTTGTTTCCATAGCCTAGTAGTACATTAAAATAAACATTTGCTAGCAGCACCGTTGAAATAAGTACTTCTTCTATTTCAGACTATTGAAAGATAAATTTGTATAGCCCTCAACAAGTTATTACTGTGCAATTTTAACTCTACATTGATATAACACGTAATATTTTCACACATAATCAAATTTTAACGCTTTTGTTGATAAATGTACCTACTCTTGGCAAGAATATAAAATAATTGAAAATATTTAATTCAGTCATAGAATTCAGTAAAAAGTCATAAGTATATCATAGCGAAGTTAATTATATTATATATTATTATAGGAACATTGAGACATCGTTTATTGACGAAATAAATATTTTTGATAGAAAATAATACAAGGGATCGGATATAGTTACTGAAATGAACTAGTGCCAATTTTAGTATAACATACAGTTAATTAAAGTAATGCACATAATTATACTGCTGTCACAAGTACTAGTCTGCAACGAAGGCAGACAAGGTACGAGTGGTTAGGTACCTACTCAATATTACAGACAAGTACTTAGTACGTAGACACATACTTGAAACCTATCTAGTTTTGAAATGGCTTTTAGACAATCATAAGTGTTAAGTAATGAGCAGATAACCATTGATCGATTTAACCCATTTTGATGGAACAAAGGTTTTTACCTATGTATCTACCATTTTTAATTCATGTACTTCAAGTAACGTAAATATTATATAAATAAAATTTAAAAAAATCCCGAAATAAAATAGATAAGTATCGGATGTTGCAAGTTAAAAAGTTGCTTAGGACGATGGGTACAGTCAGTCACCTACCGACACCTGGTAAAATACAGCCTGTATCTCATGGTAAAATTCTAATATTATGAACAAATTATGGTACCTACTTAGTTGTAGAGATGCATCATCCCATGACCGCGTGCAGGCGTGCGTGACGACTACTCGTGAAGGTCATGATTTGGACTATTTCAGCAACGCTATAGTCTATCTATACTAGGTACATAACACAAGGTGTTGTAAAAAGGGTATATTAAGCCGAAATAAAACTCAGAATGTCAAAATTCGCGAAAAAAAACCCATTTTCTAATAGAAACTTCGTTGGTCACGCGACTTTTTACTATAGAGATTGTTACTTTTTTCGCGAATTTTTAAATTCTGATTTCATTTCCGGGCTTGAATAACATGCTGCACATGTAGGTTTTGGCTTAGTATACCCTTTTTGCAACGCCCTGTATACATTATTGTTATGGTATTCAGTAGTGTGCAAAAACAATGTGGTTCAGCTAAGAGTCACCTCTAATTACCACGAAGGATTGAAGTCGTGAATGTAGTTATAATTACGTAATCTCGGCAGGCAAAAACATTGTAAGTACCTGCTATAAAAAATATGTCCATAGGTATCTACTTTATCAATAGACGAGATGTACATACTTAAATATGCATACATATGTGCAGTTTGTGCACTGTGCATGTGCAGTGGCCAGACAAAGGCTAAAATATTAAAACAATACACAATATGTATAAAAACATGGAAGACAATAGATTGGGAATGGACCGGTTAGGTAGTTTTGTGGTAAATATTAAATAAAAATAATGATGCCAGGTGCTTATGATCGATGTGATCATAAAACAAAACGTTTGTATCCACTAGTCTAATTTATTTGAACTTTGCCTAAAAACTAACATACTTTGCACGCTTTATACACTCACGGCCAATGAAAAAGATCCACTCACAAAATGCCGACACCAAGCAAATGAATTTTTTTTCAAACATTTAATTAAAAAATTTAACAAAATAGGTACCTATATCTTTTTTAGTTGGTACTTAATATCCTGATGCTTTGTTAAATGTACTTCAATGTCAGTAATATAAAGAGTAATTATGCTAGCCTTCTCCGTTATAGTAATTTGGTGCTTTCCTCACTGGAACCATTTCATTGCCTGTGAGTGTACCTAATAGTAACCGATCCTACACGTGATTTCAAATAAGTGACACCGTTTTTTTTTATCCTTACTGATAAAAGATTTAAATATCATGCTTTCGACAAATTGGCATGATCACCCCATGATCCGATGGTCAAAAGGAATATCTTTAACCCAAGAAACATAGGTACCGTTGTAAATGTTGTTGTCTCGATTTCGCATCCAAAATTTTCTACAGCAGATATTAAACGTTGTATTGGAAAAAAATTCAGGCAAGAGCATTTTTACTAAGAAAATTTTCTCAAGAGCTTCACTTTTACACCTTGTATGTATATAACTAATAAAATAACAATTAATTAGTTTTATTTTTTTGTTTTCTATTTAAAAACAGTAAGCACTGTTCAATAACACCGACGTTGTACAGTTATAGGACCCGCTGTCCGGTTCCAACGTAACTGATAATTTTATTGATTTCAACCGGTTTTTTACACGCCTTTTTAGTTTTACAAGTATTTTTAGTACGGCTCTCATTCTCAAAAAAATGTTTTTATACCGATACTTAAATATGTTTAGTTTAATATTTTATAAACCTCGAACTGTTCACTCACTCTCTACCGCTTTCAAATGAAACTGAACACTAAGTTAAACCTGCGTTTGAACTATGTATAATTTAGAAAAGTGAATATCATGCGATTATATGGAATACTTGCAAGCTAATGTGACAATTGCTGCACCACCGGAAGTAAATAATAGTCAAACATGCAATTTAAGTTAAAGAGATAAACGTGAATTTTATTGTGTGCATGTGCATACCGTAACATAATTATTCTAACATTTTAACACCGGTAATGGCCACAGCTAATCCATATAGAAAATTACACAACTTTTTAGCTTATCATCGATAAATCTCACAATTACCAGTAGCAAATGGATAAAAACGGAACAAACACACAATGCCGACTAAAAAAAAATATACAAAATATTGAAGTTTACAATTCTTACTCGATTGTCTTTTGTAGTTACAAACAGTTATTAACTAGTTATTGATTCACATCACTTTCACCGTAACATTAGCGGCACCAGTGGCTGTGGCGAGAGGCCGGCCGCACTGTAGCACGTAAATTGCCCGGCTCCACCAGCCTTGCGTAATAATTCATTGGCTCAATAAGGTAATAGCTCTTGCCTTTGTACGATTGTTATAAACAGGTGAACTGTTCGACGGGATCCTTAGGTCTTCATCACACTGTGACCGATACGCGGCGTATGGACTCGTATTATCTGATTGAAATTATAAAACGTACTGAGAGTTGGTGAGCGCTTCGGTGACTAGACAGTTTTTAAAAACAAGTTCTTGCCTACTGCACTCGTGCGTCGTGATGTACTTACAAGAAGCGGACAGACATGTTTCTGTAAAAGGATAATTAAGGTTTCTATGACCCTAATGAATTTATTCTTCGTGTATCCTTCTAATGAACTTCACCTAGCCTTAGGGGTGTTCTGTATTATCTACCTCTCGGTATATTCTTGTTTTTCTGCTCAGTATTTTCCCGAATGTGTATATTGTATTAATACCCACCTATCGTGTATATTTATTTATTCATATGTATAGACCATTTCTTGAGTGGAGACCACAAACAGATAAACGTAGCGTGGGACGCCCCAGACCGCTGGACCGCCATCGGTAGACGGGTAGCCGCTAGCCGGTGGTTGGATGAGGAAGGCCTCCTTGGGACGGGCATATTATGTCTAGCCGTGGATGAATATGAGCTGATTGTCCCGAATTATCGGGAGTTGTACCGATTTCGACTCACAGAATAATCAAGATAATTATTCTGAGTGTAGACGAGCCTTAATATTAATATCGGCGAGTTGAGGGTAGACTAATTTATCCACGTAAACGAGCAGCGCGGGAGCGCTTTTTCACTTTTGGTGAGCAGCCGCGGTGAGCAGACGGAGAGTGAGGGAGTTATCAGTGTCGTGGGTGCGAGAGGACCCCGCGGAGCGGAGCCGAGGCGCCCAGGCTCGGGGAGCCGAGGCGGGCGTGATGGCCCGGTTCAGACAACAGCCAGTTACTGCAAGTGCGCAGCTAAGTGACCTTTCTACTTACCTTTTATATCTCGTTTATGATTGATAAGTTATACCTACACTTGATTTCTTGATGTACCAATTGTGTTTATAATGAGTAAGGAAACTAAGGAGCTAATAATGTCAGGTTTAAAGGAGGTACGAGTACATACCGTACCCGTACCGTGTGATAATAGATAGATTAGATATTCAGTGCGCCAGGGGAAACAATCCCATGTGATCAGTGTAAGAAGCTAGGGAATCAATCCCATGTGATCAGTGTAAGAAGCTAGGGAAACAATCCTATGTGATCAGTCCCAGGGAACAACCCTGCTAGCGAGGCACGGGGTGGCTATAGGGGAGGTTGGAGGCCACTGGGGTGAAACCCCTAAGAACATCAGGATTATCCTTGACATTCAGACGATCAGGTTATTAGACTGATCGGTCATCACGTGTGCGTGATACTAAGTAACTAATTTGTTTATGATATATCCCATATTCAGTTCGTCACCGTGATTAGTATGTTTGTACTAATCACGGTTATTAATTATTAACAGTTCAGATATTCGCGTTTACTCATATAAATAGTTAAATGAATCCGCGACATGGTGGAGATGCTGGGATCTGAGTGCAGTGTTACAGCTTTGTTTGACTTACGTGTAATTTATTTTTCCCTGCAAAAGGGTTTTGCAAAATACAAGAAAAGTTATTTTGAAATATCATGATAAACGTTCACCAGTGAATACTTTAGTTGTTTGAGAGAAATTGGGGACTATTCTTGAGACTCGTGAAAGGTTTTAATGAAAATATACACATAAAGATTAAAATACAAGTAAATTAGTTTGGTGTAACTCTTATATTAGTAGTCAATAGTATTTGACTGATCTAAGCATTACTTATTGAGTATTTGATGAAATTACAAGTACCTATAAATTGAAGTAAACCTTTGAGAGTTTAAATGATACATGCATTAGAGTCGCTTTTAGAGTAGCGTAACATTATAGTGACAAGATCTTCCAGTAGTGGATGGCATACGATATTTGAGAGGATTATGATTGGAATTTTGCAGTATGTCAATTTGCAGTTAGCAATTGATCAAATTTAGACCTGCAAATGAGCGAAGTCAGATTTGAATTTATTAGTTATCATACTGAAATAATGTGATAGTACAGTCCGTTCACCGAAATGTGACTTTTAGATAATGAGTATTGTAGTCTACAATCTGTTCACTCAGCATATATTTTTCCCTGAGTATTATAGATATACCTATTTAGTGAATTTTTGAGTAATATATCATAGCGTGTGTGAGTAATTTATTCCTGGCACTTATTATGGTGCAGATTCAGATATTTAGTGATTGAATTAGACGCCATCGGGATAATCAAGTGGTTGCTCACAAGTTATTGGACTGCAAAGATGTTACATAGTTAATGCTATCCTTGATAAATGAAGCACAAATTCTACAATTTTATAATGAAATGAAACTTGTAAAGGTTCAAGTCACAGTACGAGGCGAGTAGACAACAGGCGCCCGCGCTGGCGCCACCGCCCGTTTCTTTGTTATGTTACATTGTTGCAGTCTAAATAATTTGCAAAGAAATTTGTTTTTTATTGCCTATTGAATATGGTTCAGTTTAATGAAGGATTTCCCAGAAAATATTTTTTGATTTGATGATAAGTAGTACAAAACTCAGGTGATGCTCTTGCTTGTGGGTAGCTACTCCTTGAAATTTAGAATAACCAGTTGAAAAGCTATGAGCTAAAGAATATACCTATACCAGATGTTCGAAAGGAACAGTTTGCCTATTACCAAACATTTTGTAGTTCTCTTCGGATTGATAATTCGAGGATATTAGAATTAGATATCGTGAAAGTTGGTAGAACTTGTACTAAGTATCTGAGTTCGGCCGCCACGGCGCAGTCCGCGTTGCACGTGCACATACGGGATTTCCTAGACGAAACTGAACTTCTTAGGGTGCTTTTCCACCAGAGATGTGCTATGCAGCTATGCTGCGAAGATGTGATATCTACGCTACGAAAATATGTGACCGTTTCCACCAATACTACGCTAGGTAGCTGTGCGAGGAAGATGCGCTACGAAGATGCGCCGCCGCAAAGTAGCTGTGCGAGAAAGATGCGCATCTCGAGCTATGCTATGTATCGATAGTAGGGAAACGACGGGGGCGGCGGCGCCATAGCTACACCACTCGCGATGGTCCATAGCACATATCCATAGCACGCATCCATAGCACACATCCATAGCACGCATCATTCCATACAAAAAACATATCTTAGTTGAATCCGTTTCCACCAGTGCTAAGCTATGTGCACCAATAATTATGATTGGTGGATATCAAACGCATCCATAGCATCGTAGCATAGCACATCTCTGGTGGAAAAGCACCCTTAGACGGTCAAAATTAATCTCTTGACATGGAGTCAAGTAATTAAATTCAAAAATTGTACCGAATATGAATAGTGAAGTTGTCAGTTAATGAAGATTATACCCATGTATATATTGTTCTCTGAAGTTATTTTAATTAATTCTGCTTTATAATATAATAAAGCTTCAAGTTATTTAGAAGTTAAATGTGTGTCTTACTTTAGTTCAATGTGAACTTTAAAATGTTTAGATTTCAGTAAGCGTTAAACTTTAGTTACAAGTGAATGGCCTTAACCAAGGAGCGACTCAGAAAAGGATCAGAATTTAAAGTACTTAGCTCATAAATCAAAGAACGTTTTTGGTTATTAATACCCAAGCAGGGTGGCCAATATCGGAGAATGAATCTCCTCTTGAAAATGAATATGATTCGCATTGTGCCCAATACTGTTAAGAGTGTTTGAATTGTCATTGTATTGAAACTCGTACTCTTACTGAGTATACTTACTTATACTTACATATATCTTAGCAATGTAAAATTTCAGATAAATTCTTGCGATTTTCTTCTCAAGCAGACCAAACGTAACATAAGTCTGTATAGTTGCTTAAGTACTGTACCTTCAACCTAAAGTTTCTGAAGGTAAAGGAAAACAAACTGTAAAATTGATATACTCAGATGAAATTAGATATATGAATACTGGGTTAACTAAGACTATTCTTTTTCTTTGCATATAAGTACCAAGTTGGGGCACACAATCACGTGCCAACGTTAACAAGATATATACCTTATAGAATGTTTATAGTAATCATATAATTTAAAGGATCACGAGTGATCTCAGAAGTTTTAGTCAATGAGTCCGAGACGAAAATAAGTAGTTTCAGTTTCATCAAAGTTGAAACAGTATGTGAGATGAAGTTGATTAGTGTCGTTACAGCTGTTAGAATTATATCACATTAGAATTATAAAACAAGTAATAAAGTAGCGCGACAACACTTGCATGGTTGCATGTTATGACCTATCAGTAACAGTAAGTTGCCTATACAGAGAGATCAAGTTAAGTCAGTCATTCAGAACGTTGCATTGTGGTATGTGGTATTCACCATATTTTTAAAATGAGTTATTTAGCTAATATTCAAATCTGTCGTAAAATTGGCCATTTTTATGAAAGTTCTGCTATGATTAATGTTATAACATTCTAGTAATAGCACGTAAAATAGCCCAGTTGCAGCAAAAGCAATGCTATTAAGAAATAAGAATTCAGATCTAGTTAAGAAGTTAATCTAGACTACTCATTGACAATGTGGAATACCTACAAAGTAACTAAAATCTTAGTGATAAATATCATGATGGTACAGTAGATCGATTATTAATTTAGAGTTTTACTTTACGAAACGTGGTCTTAAATCCATGGTTATAAACTTATAACAGTACTGATATAGAGGAACGCTAGATATAAGACATAGACCACCACAGACTTAAATCAGTCATCAAAGATAAAATTCAGATTCACGTTATTTTGAATCCAAAATAGTTATAAAAACAAGTTTGCCATAGGTAAATAGTATGGATAACTAAGTAGTATATAAACACATCCCTTTCATTGAGATCTGCAATATTCTTAGATTTTGTATCATTTTTAGAATCCAATTATGTGTGGTATACAATGTATAATTGTATACATATAATGCACATGACCTTAACTAGCATGTGGTATTGGTACTCATAAAGTAAAGTACCTATGTAAGAACAGAATTATATGTAGATATACATGGGTACGTACGTACGTCACCAATGTAAGAAGAATTCAATAGACAGATAGACGGTAATCCTCTTTATGTTTCCTTAACATACAGATGTTATATCAGAAGAATATTGTATAAGTCAGAAGTTTAAGTAGTGTGAGTGTTGAGTGTTGAAGCAAAAGTGTACCTAAGTCTCAATTAAAATTAAAGATTAACAATTTTCATGTTAAATGTTGAGTACTTACTTACCTAACTAGAGAACAGATGTGCAAACTGGTGCTTACGTACTATGTATTAGGCTTGAAGAAGGATAGATAGAATATGTGCAACACATGTAGGTACATGTGATGCACATGATGTTGGCTGTGTTTTAGTGTGAATAAATGAAATGAATATTTGAGGCCCAATGGGGATGTAACTGAAATATTATGTAATTATAGGATAAGATAAGAAGACCTTTGTGCAAGGTATGCAGATTGGGGCATACAATTCCGGATAAATTTTTAAATTTACAACTCAATACCGGGATTCCGGTATTGGTGCCGGTATTAGACTTCATTGTAATAAATGGCATATATTGTGTTTAAAGGTCGTGTAGGACCAAATTAAACAAGAAAAGTTTTACTTACAACAATTGTGTATTAGAGTTTATATTTTAGAATATATATTTTTTAACATTGATTTTCGTTTACGCATGGACAACAGTAGATTTCCAACGTCCGAAAACTGCATTAAACGGTTGGAAACAAGTGGGCTTTCGTGGTATATAGGAACACAAGGCTAACTATATCTTAATCGCTTTATTTATAGCCTAAAAGGGTCCGATTCCGGTGTTACTTCCATGCCGGTATTAACGTTCGATACCGGTATTGAAAAAAGCATAAAGTTTGTCCGGGATCCCGGTAGACAGATATGCAAATGGTAACCTGTGTGCATTTTATAGTGAATGGGTACTACTATACTTGTTCATTGAGTCAGAGTCAGAGTCAGAGTTAGAGTCAGAGTCAGAGTCAGGGTCAGAGTCAGAGTCCGAGTCAGAGTCAGAGTCAGAGTCAGAGTCACAGTAAGAGTCACAGTCAGTCACAGTCAGAGTCACAGTCAGAGTCACAGTCAGAGTCAGTGGCAAAGTCAGTGCCCGTTGTAATTGGAAAGGTTGAGCTAATTTATAAGTAATGAACCTACCCATACATCTGAACTTTCATAGAACGTTGACCAGAACTATAGACAGAACATATAATTGCATATCAGTATCAGTATCAGAACCAGTATCAGCATCAGTATCGGTGTATGACTAACCGTGTCATCAAACTCTGTATAATAACCAAGTCCAGTGTCAGACCAAGAGAGAGTTAGCCTCAGTTTAGATATACTAAAGTATCTTATTCATGATCTGACTTTTATGTGGGTTTACTATCACATAATATTCCCAGCAACTTAGTCCTATTACAAATACTTGTTGCAATGAATGTTTCCAAACTTATATCGTAATCTGTTAATGATAAAGAGACAGATTCTTTAATGGTATTCTAATATGAAGGGATGAAAAGACAGAATAGCACTCCTAAAGTTCAGGCATACTATAAGAGTCTGATGACTACTAAGTTAATGTTTTATGGCAGACAGACAGACATAAGTATACCTGCTTTCACTAGGTATTTCAGTAACAAAATGGATTTTGTTGTTTTGCTAGCATTTATTATCATTACCAATCTATAATAACTAGCACTGTTTTATACGAATAGTCGTAAGGATAAAAGACTTGCCATAGGGCAACGACGTAATAAGTCGAATACAAATCACAATTTTTAACTTTGAACTGCTGTTAACTTCCTATATTTGCCCTTGAACCATGTATGTGTTGGTTCAACATTTTAACTGTCAAAGGCAATATGAAAGCATAACAATAATGATGGAGGTTACAGAATGTAAAATATTACAATACACAGAAATTTACTCTAATGCTTGTTATAATAAAAGCTAAGGCTTAGATGTTCAAATTAAAAGTTTTTCTGTGCCGGGGAGGGTCTTCGAACGTAGTTCAAGATAATAGCTTGTAGTAGCTAACACTCCACTTATACCAAAACATAAATACATATAGAATAATAAAATTGAGTTACAGTATGGTTATAGATGAAGAGATTAATATAGTTGTTGTACATTGAACATTCATTTGGGATACCTACTAATATTTATATCCTTAGAATAGCAAACAATAAATACAATATTAATAAAGATAAATGATAAGAATATGACATGATTATATTGTTTAGTCTGAAGCGTTAATTTAGCTATATGGGGGACGTGTCGACACCGAATACATTATTGTGTGTTGAAATAGATGTATTCTATTCTATTCTGTGCAGAGAGGGGGCGATGTTTCTGTGCGTGGCTCTCTCGAGTGGAACCTTTGTGCATTTCCCCTTGGTTTCGGCTAGGCCAGCCACAGCTCCCGAGTAAACTGTCACAATAGTTTGTTTGCTAATTCTTATTTGATTTAAGATTATCGTTGATTGAGTATTAAGATTTAGAGTGTTCAAGTGTCTACATGCTGAAGTCAACAGGACAAATAGCTAAAAGCAGAAAATTGCAGTACAGCCGTGTGTATTATGTGACAGATATCAGTAATAAATGTAAATGCAAGAAGAGGTGTAGTAAGAAAAGAAGAGGTGTAGTAAGAATAAAAGATAATAGAAAAATAGGATGAACTATTATTTGTAATAGAAGCCACATAGTAGAAGTATCAAATAGAACTTGCAATAGAAAATTGCTTGAATTACTGGAATGTTGTTATGGTACGAAAGGAGAAGTGCAATTGAGGAACTTGTAGCAAAGGAGCCAAAACTAGAGATTGCTACCGATGTATGCTTTATTGCTTATTCATGAAACAGGCATTAATATAGACGTAAAATCAAAACACGAAAAATTTTAGAAGGGTCTAATTTTTCGGTGGCTGATCTATACATATACTTATGTTAGACTTTCTATTCCATTGATCATATTTCGTAATCATAATTACCTTGTTTCACTTATTATTAGTATAATGTTATCATGTGTGTAACACGTGGACATAGTGCCACTTATTAGGAATTAATACTGTTATAATAATTCAAATGTAATCATTAAACAAGCTAGAACCGGACAAACGCACACAGCTTCTATAATAACTCGCACCCGGCCGCAGTACGGCCGTTTAGTATAAATACTGGGCGTAGAAGCTGTGAGCGTCAGTTCGGTTCCGACGCTTGACAAGTAAGGTCGCTCTGAATATTGTACTTAATCTTGATCTATAGAATATTGTACTTGTCTTGATGCTAAAATACAGTTCTGACATAAAATCTACAAGTTTTTATTTTTGTGTCCCACAAATCAGAAGTGGAGATAACACTGATTTTAACCAGGAGGTGTTGTCAGTGGCTACCCAGCACAACATAAGGAAAAAAAAGAGTAAGACGCTCAATTATTTCTTTTGTTGAAACCCAGGTGAGTGTATTGAAGTTTGTTTTTTATTTTTCTTCTTTTATTGTGTGATAAAATATGTATTCTGGTGGGAACTTCTTGTTTCACTCAGAGATATCGGGTTCAATTCCTGTGCGAACCATTAACATGTTGCTAAGTGCTTGTTGTTGCTAATCATTGCTATAAATCTGTTACCATGCCTATTATGCCTGCATAACGCCATGTAGACCAGGTGGTTGCTTTATTTTTCTCTATTACTGGCTTAACATTTTATCTCATTTTGCAATTATCATAAAATTACGGGGTTTGATTCCTTCAATAAAAGTCAAAAAAGTTTACTGATTTATTAAATACTTCATCACAACTGTCATTTTATGATTTATTATATAAGATAATTAACATTTGTTTTTTTTTATTTTGAGCCGCACTATGGAACGCAAATTGTGTACTCCATCGCGGCTACAGGGTCGAAGTCGCAGCCCACACTCCAGGCAGCGGCACACTGGGTCCATGCAGCAGCGCATTGACTCCGGGCCACGACGCTCCCGCTCCAGGCAGCGGCGCTCCGGCTCCAGGCGGCGACGCCCCCGGTCCAGAGAGGGTCGCTCCAGACAGCAGCACTCCGGCTCCAGCCGAAGGCGCTCCAGCTCCAGGCAACGGAGCTCCAGCTCCAGGCAGCGGAGCTCCAGCCTGAGGCGCTCTCGCTCCAGGCAGCGGCGCTCTCGCTCCAGGCAGCGGCGCTCTCGCTCCAAGCAGCGGAGCTCCAGCTTCAGGCAGCAGCGCACCAGCTCGCATCAACCGGGTAACATAGACAATGTTTTAACTAATAACAGTAACATGGATATTAATAAGCTAGTAGAGGCATTACAAGTACTTAAAAACACCAACACTACAGACAGAATTCAAACCCCCTCCGCGCAAAACTCAATACCTGATTTCGATCCTTCACGTCCTGAACAAACAATTGAAACGTGGCTTCATAAAGTAAACGAATGTGCAATAATCTTTAACTGGACTCAGAAGGAAACTACATATTTCGCGTTACCAAAATTAAAGGGGGTTGCAAAAAAATGGTATGAGGGTTTAGATTCCTTGCTGTTTACATGGCCAGAATGGCAAACTAAACTAAAAACTGCCTTTCCAAGTAACGAAAACTACGGACAAAAATTAACGACGATGCTTGCCAAACGGGCAAAATTTGGCGACTCCTTAGAGGACTATTTCTATGAGAAGATCGCATTACTTAATCGTTGCGGAATATCGGGTAAAAATGCAATAGAATGTATTGTTTTTGGTATCGATGATCGTAACATTAGATTAGGTGCTGAAGCGGCACAGTTCGAATCACAAGATAAACTTTTATGCTATCTAAGAAATACAAAATCCCTTAGGCCAAATTTTTCCAGTAATACACAGAAAAACAAAACGTTTAGCACTAAAATAGAGTCAACTGGAGCAAAAGATCCACCAAGATGTCACAGTTGCAAAGAGATAGGTCACTTTAAATCCAATTGTCCTAAAAACCCCATGATATGTAATAATTGTTCGAAAACTGGTCATACGGCCGATAAATGTCGTACCCCTAAACCTAAATCTGTCCTCAATATTACGGCTGATAATTCTGGCGACAAAAAATACTTCAAAAATGCAAAAATAAATGGAATTACTAAACCATGCTTCATAGATTTTGGTAGTAATGCAACCATGATAAAAGAATCTGAGATTAATAATATCGACACAAATTGGGACAGAAATTGTTATTTACCGGTCTTAAAGGGTTTTGGGCAAAGTCTTATAAAAGCTGTAGGTAAAAGTATTCTGGACATAGAGATTGATGGAATAAACGCCATGGTTGAAGTATTTATTGTACCCGACACCGTGATGGACACCCCCTTATTAATAGGACAGTCATTTACTGAACAACCACACATAATTTTCCAAAAAGATTCAAACAATCTAAAAATCATGAAAAAGGGTTCTAAAACCCTTAAAATTAATCTTACGAGTAGCAAACAAATAAATATAGATGGATTAACAATAGTTGAAGTAAAGTCATCCCCGAGTTTTACTGGCGATGTGTATATAGACGGTACAACAAGGTACAAAATAGGCGGAGATCATTATTTGGTTCAGGGATTGTTTTCTTTGGAAAATGGCCATGGTTTTATACTTTTAAAGGGTCTTACGGCTAAACCATTTCCGGTGAAAAAAGACCAGATCATTGCGCAATGCACTCCTGCTGTCCAAGAACCAATTAATGATTTGACAACAGTTAACATCCGGTCACTCTCAACAGTTGATGATTTAAAACCTATTGACCGTAAGGACGTAAATACAGAAGAGTCATTAGACGAACATGATGTATTAAAACTTTTAGAACTTCTAAACGCTAATCGAAAATGCTTTGCCCTCAACTTGCAAGAACTAGGCGTGACTAACAAGACAGAGATGTGTATAAAATTAAAAGATGACACCCCAGTAGTTTATAGACCATACAGATTATCTATCCATGAACGATCAAAAGTGCGTGACATGATTCAAGAACTTGAAGATAGCTCTATAATAAGACCATCAAACTCGAATTACTCAAGTCCCATCGTTCTAGTTAAAAAAAAGAATGGTAAAACTCGTCTTTGCGTGGATTACAGGGCATTAAATCAAAAGACGGTAAAAGAAAACTATCCTTTGCCCCGGATAGACGATAAAATAGATGAGCTAGCCGGTAACGAATACTACACAACACTTGATCTAGCGTCAGGCTATTATCAGATCCCTATTCGTGAAGAAGATCGCCACAAAACAGCTTTCGTGACGCCTGACGGACATTTTGAGTTTACTCGAATGCCATTCGGGTTAGTTAATGCGCCAGCAGTTTTCATGCGACTTATAAATCAAGTCTTAGGGCATAACGTTGCATCGGCTTACATGGATGATATAATTATACCATCAAAAACATTAGACGAAGGCATGAGTAGGCTTGAATCAGTTTTAGAGTTGTTACAGGATGCGGGGCTAACATTAAATCTAGAAAAATGTTGTTTCTTTTACAAAAAAATAAATTACTTAGGTTTCGAGCTAAGCAAGGATGGTATAAGACCGGGAGATAGTAAGATCCAAGCAGTGACTAGTTTTCCAACACCAAAGGACCAACACACGGTTAGGCAGTTTATAGGATTATGTAGTTTCTTTAGAAGATTTGTGCAAAATTTTGCCCTTATTGCTAGACCTCTTACTGGGTTATTAAAAAAGGACTCTGATTGGGTATGGGGAGAACAACAAGAACAATCCTTCCAAAAACTAAAGGAAATACTCACCAATAAACCAACCCTTGCTCTATATGACCCCTCTCTAGACACAGAGTTACATACCGACGCCAGCAAATTAGGGATAGCTGGCATCCTTATGCAACGTGACAAACAGGGAAATCTCCGTCCAATTGCTTATTTCAGTCGACAGACAACAACACACGAACAGCACATGACGGCTTATGAGCTAGAAACATTAGCCGTGGTCGTATCAGTCCAACGGTTCAGAGTGTATTTAATTGGCATACAGTTTACTATATTTACTGACTGTAACTCCTTAAGAGCTACTTTCTTAAAAAAGGACCTGATACCACGTGTGGCTCGGTGGTGGATTGAGTTGCAGGAGTTTAACTTCACAGTTAAATATAAACCTGGTACGACCATGGCTCATGTGGATGCTTTAAGTAGAAACCCAGACCCTTCCGGTTATACTGAGAAAGATAGACTAGCTTTGGTGATGGAAGTGACAGAAGCTGATTGGATAACGACGGTCCAGCAAAATGACTCGGAAATACAAAAAATTATATCAATTTTGCAAGGCCCCGACCCTAAAGATGTAACGGATATTAAATCAAATTTCGCAATAAATGATAGTAAACTATACAGAATTACTGACCAAGGGAATAGATGGGTAGTACCTAAAGGGGTGAGATGGCAAATATTAAAACAGAATCATGATGATTTAGGACATTTTGCGTTCGAAAAGACGTTAAAACGGATACAAGACTCGTACTGGTTCCCTAAAATGAGACCGTTTGTTAAAAAATACGTCGAATCATGTTTAGAATGCTCTTACGCTAAATCGGGTTCCAATCTTAAACCCCCACTACATACGATTGAAAAAAATAATAACCCGTTTGAAACTTTACACATCGATCATGTCGGGCCTTTTGTCAAAAGTACTAAAGGTAACACCCATATTTTGGTGATAATAGAAGCTTATACTAAATTTATCGTACTAAAGCCAGTTTCGAGCACCAATGCCGCTATAGTCATTAATAAATTAAAGGAATATTTTAGTATATTCGGGGTGCCCAAAAGGCTGATATCAGACCGCGGAAGCTGCTTCACAAGTGCAGCATTTAAAAAGTTTATGACTGATTCCGGAATTAAACATATTCTGAATGCAGTAGCGACTCCAAGAGCTAACGGACAGGTAGAGCGGTACAACCGAACACTCTTGGACTCGCTCACTGCCAAATGCATTGGTGCTGATGAAAATAAATGGGATACTTTTGTGCCCGACGTTCAATGGGCCCTAAATAATACACATAATAAAGGCATAGGTCGTACACCATCCGAGGCTCTGTTTGGTCTAAATCTTAACAACCGCAACGACAACATAATAAAATCTTACCTCGACACCCCCGGAATGAATAATCCAATACCAATACAGGATATACGTACAGAAATAGACACATATATACACAAATACCAGGAAAAACAAAAAAATAACTATGACAAGAAAACTAAACCCCCAAAACACTTTGCCGTTGGCGAATTGGTAACAATTGAGCGAGACGTCCCTTGCACAGGACATAGCAAAAAATTAATTCCTAGGTTTCAGGGTCCGTATCGCATTACAAAAATTCTTGGAAACGACAGATACGTTGTAGAAGATACTCCTATAACTCGAAAAAATAACAGATCCTATAATGCAGTAATTGCCATAGATAAAATGAAACCTTGGTTGAATTTCCGGAGACCCCATCTATCTCCAGACCATTCATCCGATGTTGAATAAGTACAAATTTATAGATACATATAAATGAAAAACAAAACAGATAAATTGGTACAGTAACTAAACCTTTATAATTTATAATAAACTTAGAGTGTTATGGGTGATAGTCGATAAGGGCTGTCTCACAGAGATCCCCTTGTCAGGTGACTTGAACCCTGAACACAGATTGACAAATTGACGGGGAAAAAGTCAGCAAGAGTTATCTCACAGAGATCCTCTTGTCAGGTGACTAAATCCCTAAAACACTTAATGGCATTGATTTGCAAGAAAAGTCGATGAGAGCTGTCTTACAGAGGCCCTCTTATCAGATGACTTGATTCTTGTCTACATTAATTAAAATTTAATAATTACTAATCTACTCAAACGTTTCAGCAATTCTATGTTTAGTTTTAAGCTTAGATCAATATAATAATTTTTGGGTCTTTATGTACATAATCAAGAAAATAATAATGTCATGTTTACTTATGAAATTTGCAATAACATCAATGATTTATAAATTATAGATAAAGCAAATTATATTTTAGTAACACAGGTATAGATTTAATAATTAGGTTAATATAAGAAAGTTTATTGATTATTAAAGAATTGTATTATCAATACACGAGGACGTGTAATAAGGTTGGATGGCCGAGTTGTTAGACTTTCTATTCCATTGATCATATTTCGTAATCATAATTACCTTGTTTCACTTATTATTAGTATAATGTTATCATGTGTGTAACACGTGGACATAGTGCCACTTATTAGGAATTAATACTGTTATAATAATTCAAATGTAATCATTAAACAAGCTAGAACCGGACAAACGCACACAGCTTCTATAATAACTCGCACCCGGCCGCAGTACGGCCGTTTAGTATAAATACTGGGCGTAGAAGCTGTGAGCGTCAGTTCGGTTCCGACGCTTGACAAGTAAGGTCGCTCTGAATATTGTACTTAATCTTGATCTATAGAATATTGTACTTGTCTTGATGCTAAAATACAGTTCTGACATAAAATCTACAAGTTTTTATTTTTGTGTCCCACACTTATGACCTATATTAGAATAGGTAAAAGCGTCTCACTCATAGAAACTTTTCTCTCGGCGGGAGTGTCCCGAATGAGGCGTTTGTTAAAAAAAAAAAAATAGTTCCTTTTTGGAGAAATAGATGGCGTTGTCTGGGGTTGTACCAACTTTCAAACCCTCAGAACACACTCAGATCACAATATGTTATTCTGTGAGGCTAACGAAATGTGAAAGTGACGTAGGTAGGTAGAATTGTAGTATTATTTTCTCTATGATGTCGATGTCACTGTTGCTTCAGCGTTCAGTGCGATTGTGCGTACAGCCGTTCTTTTCAAGTTTTCTCAGTTTCCTTGTGTTTCTCCTGTATTAATTGAGTTGTAGTTGAGCTATCTGCTCCTCCTCCCTTGATACTGTAGAGTTAGTGCACATTTCTTTGGGATCTTATTTAGGATCATACAATAAATAAAAATAGAAAATCAGTTCTCGCACGCAGCACCCGTTCAAACGGCGCGCATAGAGAAAAGAACACTACGTGACGGCGCGGGTAGAACTATTCACAGAATACTTAGCACTATCCCAAGCCACATGCAGTCTGAGCCTCGGAAGGATGGCTCGCGCTACCACCCGACATTTAATCACAACTAGTGAGTTCTTATTCTGAGTTTAGTACTCTTTGCTCTCTATGTAATTTTTGACAGTTGGTACACTGCGTTTTCACGCCATCTATCGGCTTACCCAAAAGCTCAACTGACAGCTGTCAAGAAAAACGGCTCATTATCGGGAGTTGTACCGATTTCGACTCACAGAATAATCAAGATAATTATTCTGAGTGTAGACGAGCCTTAATATTAATATCGGCGAGTTGAGGGTAGACTAATTTATCCACGTAAACGAGCAGCGCGGGAGCGCTTTTTCACTTTTGGTGAGCAGCCGCGGTGAGCAGACGGAGAGTGAGGGAGTTATCAGTGTCGTGGGTGCGAGAGGACCCCGCGGAGCGGAGCCGAGGCGCCCAGGCTCGGGGAGCCGAGGCGGGCGTGATGGCCCGGTTCAGACAACAGCCAGTTACTGCAAGTGCGCAGCTAAGTGACCTTTCTACTTACCTTTTATATCTCGTTTATGATTGATAAGTTATACCTACACTTGATTTCTTGATGTACCAATTGTGTTTATAATGAGTAAGGAAACTAAGGAGCTAATAATGTCAGGTTTAAAGGAGGTACGAGTACATACCGTACCCGTACCGTGTGATAATAGATAGATTAGATATTCAGTGCGCCAGGGGAAACAATCCCATGTGATCAGTGTAAGAAGCTAGGGAATCAATCCCATGTGATCAGTGTAAGAAGCTAGGGAAACAATCCTATGTGATCAGTCCCAGGGAACAACCCTGCTAGCGAGGCACGGGGTGGCTATAGGGGAGGTTGGAGGCCACTGGGGTGAAACCCCTAAGAACATCAGGATTATCCTTGACATTCAGACGATCAGGTTATTAGACTGATCGGTCATCACGTGTGCGTGATACTAAGTAACTAATTTGTTTATGATATATCCCATATTCAGTTCGTCACCGTGATTAGTATGTTTGTACTAATCACGGTTATTAATTATTAACAGTTCAGATATTCGCGTTTACTCATATAAATAGTTAAATGAATCCGCGACATGGTGGAGATGCTGGGATCTGAGTGCAGTGTTACAGCTTTGTTTGACTTACGTGTAATTTATTTTTCCCTGCAAAAGGGTTTTGCAAAATACAAGAAAAGTTATTTTGAAATATCATGATAAACGTTCACCAGTGAATACTTTAGTTGTTTGAGAGAAATTGGGGACTATTCTTGAGACTCGTGAAAGGTTTTAATGAAAATATACACATAAAGATTAAAATACAAGTAAATTAGTTTGGTGTAACTCTTATATTAGTAGTCAATAGTATTTGACTGATCTAAGCATTACTTATTGAGTATTTGATGAAATTACAAGTACCTATAAATTGAAGTAAACCTTTGAGAGTTTAAATGATACATGCATTAGAGTCGCTTTTAGAGTAGCGTAACATTATAGTGACAAGATCCTTCCAGTAGTGGATGGCATACGATATTTGAGAGGATTATGATTGGAATTTTGCAGTATGTCAATTTGCAGTTAGCAATTGATCAAATTTAGACCTGCAAATGAGCGAAGTCAGATTTGAATTTATTAGTTATCATACTGAAATAATGTGATAGTACAGTCCGTTCACCGAAATGTGACTTTTAGATAATGAGTATTGTAGTCTACAATCTGTTCACTCAGCATATATTTTTCCCTGAGTATTATAGATATACCTATTTAGTGAATTTTTGAGTAATATATCATAGCGTGTGTGAGTAATTTATTCCTGGCACTTATTATGGTGCAGATTCAGATATTTAGTGATTGAATTAGACGCCATCGGGATAATCAAGTGGTTGCTCACAAGTTATTGGACTGCAAAGATGTTACATAGTTAATGCTATCCTTGATAAATGAAGCACAAATTCTACAATTTTATAATGAAATGAAACTTGTAAAGGTTCAAGTCACAGTACGAGGCGAGTAGACAACAGGCGCCCGCGCTGGCGCCACCGCCCGTTTCTTTGTTATGTTACATTGTTGCAGTCTAAATAATTTGCAAAGAAATTTGTTTTTTATTGCCTATTGAATATGGTTCAGTTTAATGAAGGATTTCCCAGAAAATATTTTTTGATTTGATGATAAGTAGTACAAAACTCAGGTGATGCTCTTGCTTGTGGGTAGCTACTCCTTGAAATTTAGAATAACCAGTTGAAAAGCTATGAGCTAAAGAATATACCTATACCAGATGTTCGAAAGGAACAGTTTGCCTATTACCAAACATTTTGTAGTTCTCTTCGGATTGATAATTCGAGGATATTAGAATTAGATATCGTGAAAGTTGGTAGAACTTGTACTAAGTATCTGAGTTCGGCCGCCACGGCGCAGTCCGCGTTGCACGTGCACATACGGGATTTCCTAGACGAAACTGAACTTCTTAGGGTGCTTTTCCACCAGAGATGTGCTATGCAGCTATGCTGCGAAGATGTGATATCTACGCTACGAAAATATGTGACCGTTTCCACCAATACTACGCTAGGTAGCTGTGCGAGGAAGATGCGCTACGAAGATGCGCCGCCGCAAAGTAGCTGTGCGAGAAAGATGCGCATCTCGAGCTATGCTATGTATCGATAGTAGGGAAACGACGGGGGCGGCGGCGCCATAGCTACACCACTCGCGATGGTCCATAGCACATATCCATAGCACGCATCCATAGCACACATCCATAGCACGCATCATTCCATACAAAAAACATATCTTAGTTGAATCCGTTTCCACCAGTGCTAAGCTATGTGCACCAATAATTATGATTGGTGGATATCAAACGCATCCATAGCATCGTAGCATAGCACATCTCTGGTGGAAAAGCACCCTTAGACGGTCAAAATTAATCTCTTGACATGGAGTCAAGTAATTAAATTCAAAAATTGTACCGAATATGAATAGTGAAGTTGTCAGTTAATGAAGATTATACCCATGTATATATTGTTCTCTGAAGTTATTTTAATTAATTCTGCTTTATAATATAATAAAGCTTCAAGTTATTTAGAAGTTAAATGTGTGTCTTACTTTAGTTCAATGTGAACTTTAAAATGTTTAGATTTCAGTAAGCGTTAAACTTTAGTTACAAGTGAATGGCCTTAACCAAGGAGCGACTCAGAAAAGGATCAGAATTTAAAGTACTTAGCTCATAAATCAAAGAACGTTTTTGGTTATTAATACCCAAGCAGGGTGGCCAACTGTTTCTAGGTATTGATAATACCTTTCATATGAACTATCATTTGCAGTTCCACCTGCAAACTTGAATATTCGTGAAATATTGTAAATTTTTCACGCAAAATCTGTCAGAAAGTGGCTCCTGGACACCTGCTATACCGTTTCAATGTTGATGAAACTTCTGTCAGTGTTTTCTAATGACACAACACACATAATAAACCAGGTGTGATGCGGGCAGGTCTATAGCATCTTGGTGCCCCCATACAAAATGTTAATCTTGGGCTGCTAAGTTTTATTTTTAGATTTTCACCTTGAAGAGTCACCAAAAGTCATTTAATCTGAAATTGCTGAAAACCGTTTCTAGGTATTGATAATACCTTTCATATGAACTATCATTTGCAGCTGAATCTCTTCAGGTTCCACCTGCAAACTTGAATATTCGTGAAATATTGTCAATTTTTCACCCAAAATCTGTCAGAAAGTGGCTCCTGGACACCTGCTATACCGTTTCAATGTTGATGAAACTTCTGTCTGTGTTTTCTAATGACACAACACACATAATAAACCAGGTGAGATGCGGGCAGGTCTATAGCATCTTGGTGCCCCCATACAAAATGTTAATCTTGGGCTGCTAAGTTTTATTTTTTGATTTTACCTTGAAGAGTCACCAAAAGTCATTTAATCTGAAATTGCTGAAAACTGTTTCTAGGTATTGATAATACCTTTCATATGAATTATCATTTGCAGCTGAATCTCTTCAGGTTCCACCTGCAAACTTGAATATTCGTGAAATATTGTCAATTTTTCACCCAAAATCTGTCAGAAAGTGGCTCCTGGACACCTGCTATACCGTTTCAATGCTGATGAAACTTCTGTCAGTGTTTTCTAATGACACAACACACATAATAAACCAGGTGAGATGCGGGCAGGTCTATAGCATCTTGGTGCCCCCATACAAAATGTTAATCTTGGGCTGCTAAGTTTTATTTTTTGATTTTCACCTTGAAGAGTCACCAAAAGTAATTTAATCTGAAATTACTGATAACTGTTTCTAGGTATTAATAAAACCTTTCATATGAACTATCATTTGCAGCTGTACCTATTCAGGCTCCACCTGCAAACTTGAATATTCGTGAAATATTGTCAATTTTTCACCCAAAATCCGTCAGAAAGTGGCTCCTGGACACCTGCTTTACCGTTTCAATGTTGATGAAACTTCTGTCAGTGTTTTCTAATGACACAACACACATAATAAACCAGGTTAGATGCGGGCAGGTCTATAGCATCTTGGTGCCCCCATACAAAATGTTAATCTTGGGCTGCTAAGTTTTATTTTTTGGTTTTCACCTTGAATATTCACCAAAAGTCATTTTATCTGAAATTGCTGAAAACTGTTTCTAGGTATTGATAATACCTTTCATATGAACTATCATTTGCAGTTCCACCTGCAAACTTGAATATTCGTGAAATATTGTAAATTTTTCACGCAAAATCTGTCAGAAAGTGGCTCCTGGACACCTGCTATACCGTTTCAATGTTGATGAAACTTCTGTCAGTGTTTTCTAATGACACAACACACATAATAAACCAGGTGTGATGCGGGCAGGTCTATAGCATCTTGGTGCCCCCATACAAAATGTTAATCTTGGGCTGCTAAGTTTTATTTTTAGATTTTCACCTTGAAGAGTCACCAAAAGTCATTTAATCTGAAATTGCTGAAAACCACTTCTAGGTATTGATAATACCTTTCATATGAACTATCATTTGCAGCTGCACCTGTTCAGGCTCCACCTGCAAACTTGAATATTCGTGAAATATTGTAAATTTTTCACCCAAAATCCGTCAGAAAGTGGCTCCTGGACACCTGCTATACCGTTTCAATGTTGATGAAACTTCTGTCTGTGTTTTCTAATGACACAACACACATAATAAACCAGGTGAGATGCGGGCAGGTCTATAGCATCTTGGTGCCCCCATACAAAATGTTAATCTTGGGCTGCTAAGTTTTATTTTTTGATTTTCACCTTGAAGAGTCACCAAAAGTCATTTAATCTGAAATTGCTGAAAACAGTTTCTAGGTATTAATAATACCTTTCATATGAACTATCATTTGCAGCTGAATCTCTTCAGGTTCCACCTGCAAACTTGAATATTCGTGAAATATTGTCAATTTTTCACCCAAAATCTGTCAGAAAGTGGCTCCTGGACACCTGCTATACCGTTTCAATGTTGATGAAACTTCTGTCTGTGTTTTCTAATGACACAACACACATAATAAACCAGGTGAGATGCGGGCAGGTCTATAGCATCTTGGTGCCCCCATACAAAATGTTAATCTTGGGCTGCTAAGTTTTATTTTTTGATTTTCACCTTGAAGAGTCACCAAAAGTCATTTAATCTGAAATTGCTGAAAACAGTTTCTGGGTATTAATAATACCTTTCATATGAACTATCATTTGCAGCTGTACCTATTCAGGCTCCACCTGCAAACTTGAATATTCGTGAAATATTGTCAATTTTTCACCCAAAATCCGTCAGAAAGTGGCTCCTGGACACCTGCTTTACCGTTTCAATGTTGATGAAACTTCTGTCAGTGTTTTCTAATGACACAACACACATAATAAACCAGGTTAGATGCGGGCAGGTCTATAGCATCTTGGTGCCCCCATACAAAATGTTAATCTTGGGCTGCTAAGTTTTATTTTTTGGTTTTCACCTTGAATATTCACCAAAAGTCATTTTATCTGAAATTGCTGAAAACTGTTTCTAGGTATTGATAATACCTTTCATATGAACTATCATTTGCAGTTCCACCTGCAAACTTGAATATTCGTGAAATATTGTAAATTTTTCACCCAAAATCTGTCAGAAAGTGGCTCCTGGACAACTGCTATACCGTTTCAATGTTGATGAAACTTCTGTCAGTGTTTTCTAATGACACAACACACATAATAAACCAGGTGTGATGCGGGCAGGTCTATAGCATCTTGGTGCCCCCATACAAAATGTTAATCTTGGGCTGCTAAGTTTTATTTTTAGATTTTCACCTTGAAGAGTCACCAAAAGTCATTTAATCTGAAATTGCTGAAAACCGCTTCTAGGTATTGATAATACCTTTCATATGAACTATCATTTGCAGCTGCACCTGTTCAGGCTCCACCTGCAAACTTGAATATTCGTGAAATATTGTAAATTTTTCACCCAAAATCCGTCAGAAAGTGGCTTCTGGACACCTGCTATACCGTTTCAATGTTGATGAAACTTCTGTCTGTGTTTTCTAATGACACAACACACATAATAAACCAGGTGAGATGCGGGCAGGTCTATAGCATCTTGGTGCCCCCATACAAAATGTTAATCTTGGGCTGCTAAGTTTTATTTTTTGATTTTCACCTTGAAGAGTCACCAAAAGTCATTTAATCTGAAATTGCTGAAAACAGTTTCTAGGTATTATAATACCTTTCATATGAACTATCATTTGCAGCTGAATCTCTTCAGGTTCCACCTGCAAACTTGAATATTCGTGAAATATTGTCAATTTTTCACCCAAAATCTGTCAGAAAGTGGCTCCTGGACACCTGCTATACCGTTTCAATGTTGATGAAACTTCTGTCTGTGTTTTCTAATGACACAACACACATAATAAACCAGGTGAGATGCGGGCAGGTCTATAGCATCTTGGTGCCCCCATACAAAATGTTAATCTTGGGCTGCTAAGTTTTATTTTTTGATTTTCACCTTGAAGAGTCACCAAAAGTCATTTAATCTGAAATTGCTGAAAACAGTTTCTGGGTATTAATAATACCTTTCATATGAACTATCATTTGCAGCTTTACCTGTTCAGGCTCCACCTGCAAACTTGAATATTCGTGAATATTGTCAATTTTTCACCCAAAATCCGTCAGAAAGTGGCTCCTGGACACCTGCTATACCGTTTCAATGCTGATGAAACTTCTGTCAGTGTTTTCTAATGACACAACACACATAATAAACCAGGTGAGATGCGGGCAGGTCTATAGCATCTTGGTGCCCCCATACAAAATGTTAATCTTGGGCTGCTAAGTTTTATTTTTGATTTTCACCTTGAAGAGTCACCAAAAGATATTTTATCTGAAATTGCTGAAAACTATTTCTTGGTATTAATAATACCTTTCATATGAACTATCATTTGCAGCGGTACCTGTTCAGGCTCCACCTGCAAACTTGAATATTCGTGAATATTGTCAATTTTTCACCCAAAATCCGTCAGAAAGTGGCTCCTGGACACCTGCTATACCGTTTCAATGCTGATGAAACTTCTGTCAGTGTTTTCTAATGACACAACACACATAATAAACCAGGTTAGATGCGGGCAGGTCTATAGCATCTTGGTGCCCCCATACAAAATGTTAATCTTGGGCTGCTAAGTTTTATTTTTTGGTTTTCACCTTGAATATTCACCAAAAGTCATTTTATCTGAAATTGCTGAAAACTGTTTCTAGGTATTGATAATACCTTTCATATGAACTATCATTTGCAGTTCCACCTGCAAACTTGAATATTCGTGAAATATTGTAAATTTTTCACGCAAAATCTGTCAGAAAGTGGCTCCTGGACACCTGCTATACCGTTTCAATGTTGATGAAACTTCTGTCAGTGTTTTCTAATGACACAACACACATAATAAACCAGGTGTGATGCGGGCAGGTCTATAGCATCTTGGTGCCCCCATACAAAATGTTAATCTTGGGCTGCTAAGTTTTATTTTTAGATTTTCACCTTGAAGAGTCACCAAAAGTCATTTAATCTGAAATTGCTGAAAACCACTTCTAGGTATTGATAATACCTTTCATATGAACTATCATTTGCAGCTGCACCTGTTCAGGCTCCACCTGCAAACTTGAATATTCGTGAAATATTGTAAATTTTTCACCCAAAATCCGTCAGAAAGTGGCTCCTGGACACCTGCTATACCGTTTCAATGTTGATGAAACTTCTGTCAGTGTTTTTTAATGACACAACACACATAATAAACCAGGTGAGATGCGGGCAGGTCTATAGCATCTTGGTGCCCCCATACAAAATGTTAATCTTGGGCTGCTAAGTTTTATTTTTTGATTTTCACCTTGAAGAGTCACCAAAAGTCATTTAATCTGAAATTGCTGAAAACAGTTTCTAGGTATTAATAATACCTTTCATATGAACTATCATTTGCAGCTGAATCTCTTCAGGTTCCACCTGCAAACTTGAATATTCGTGAAATATTGTCAATTTTTCACCCAAAATCTGTCAGAAAGTGGCTCCTGGACACCTGCTATACCGTTTCAATGTTGATGAAACTTCTGTCTGTGTTTTCTAATGACACAACACACATAATAAACCAGGTGAGATGCGGGCAGGTCTATAGCATCTTGGTGCCCCCATACAAAATGTTAATCTTGGGCTGCTAAGTTTTATTTTTTGATTTTCACCTTGAAGAGTCACCAAAAGTCATTTAATCTGAAATTGCTGAAAACAGTTTCTGGGTATTAATAATACCTTTCATATGAACTATCATTTGCAGCTGTACCTATTCAGGCTCCACCTGCAAACTTGAATATTCGTGAAATATTGTCAATTTTTCACCCAAAATCCGTCAGAAAGTGGCTCCTGGACACCTGCTTTACCGTTTCAATGTTGATGAAACTTCTGTCAGTGTTTTCTAATGACACAACACACATAATAAACCAGGTGAGATGCGGGCAGGTCTATAGCATCTTGGTGCCCCCATACAAAATGTTAATCTTGGGCTGCTAAGTTTTATTTTTTGGTTTTCACCTTGAATATTCACCAAAAGTCATTTTATCTGAAATTGCTGAAAACTGTTTCTAGGTATTGATAATACCTTTCATATGAACTATCATTTGCAGTTCCACCTGCAAACTTGAATATTCGTGAAATATTGTAAATTTTTCACCCAAAATCTGTCAGAAAGTGGCTCCTGGACAACTGCTATACCGTTTCAATGTTGATGAAACTTCTGTCAGTGTTTTCTAATGACACAACACACATAATAAACCAGGTGTGATGCGGGCAGGTCTATAGCATCTTGGTGCCCCCATACAAAATGTTAATCTTGGGCTGCTAAGTTTTATTTTTAGATTTTCACCTTGAAGAGTCACCAAAAGTCATTTAATCTGAAATTGCTGAAAACCGCTTCTAGGTATTGATAATACCTTTCATATGAACTATCATTTGCAGCTGCACCTGTTCAGGCTCCACCTGCAAACTTGAATATTCGTGAAATATTGTAAATTTTTCACCCAAAATCCGTCAGAAAGTGGCTTCTGGACACCTGCTATACCGTTTCAATGTTGATGAAACTTCTGTCTGTGTTTTCTAATGACACAACACACATAATAAACCAGGTGAGATGCGGGCAGGTCTATAGCATCTTGGTGCCCCCATACAAAATGTTAATCTTGGGCTGCTAAGTTTTATTTTTTGATTTTCACCTTGAAGAGTCACCAAAAGTCATTTAATCTGAAATTGCTGAAAACAGTTTCTAGGTATTATAATACCTTTCATATGAACTATCATTTGCAGCTGAATCTCTTCAGGTTCCACCTGCAAACTTGAATATTCGTGAAATATTGTCAATTTTTCACCCAAAATCTGTCAGAAAGTGGCTCCTGGACACCTGCTATACCGTTTCAATGTTGATGAAACTTCTGTCTGTGTTTTCTAATGACACAACACACATAATAAACCAGGTGAGATGCGGGCAGGTCTATAGCATCTTGGTGCCCCCATACAAAATGTTAATCTTGGGCTGCTAAGTTTTATTTTTTGATTTTCACCTTGAAGAGTCACCAAAAGTCATTTAATCTGAAATTGCTGAAAACAGTTTCTGGGTATTAATAATACCTTTCATATGAACTATCATTTGCAGCTTTACCTGTTCAGGCTCCACCTGCAAACTTGAATATTCGTGAATATTGTCAATTTTTCACCCAAAATCCGTCAGAAAGTGGCTCCTGGACACCTGCTATACCGTTTCAATGCTGATGAAACTTCTGTCAGTGTTTTCTAATGACACAACACACATAATAAACCAGGTGAGATGCGGGCAGGTCTATAGCATCTTGGTGCCCCCATACAAAATGTTAATCTTGGGCTGCTAAGTTTTATTTTTGATTTTCACCTTGAAGAGTCACCAAAAGATATTTTATCTGAAATTGCTGAAAACTATTTCTTGGTATTAATAATACCTTTCATATGAACTATCATTTGCAGCGGTACCTGTTCAGGCTCCACCTGCAAACTTGAATATTCGTGAAATATTGTCAATTTTTCACCCAAAATCCGTCAGAAAGTGGCTCCTGGACACCTGCTTTACCGTTTCAATGTTGATGAAACTTCTGTCAGTGTTTTTTAATGACACAACACACATTATAAACCAGGTGAGATGCGGGCAGGTCTATAGCATCTTGGTGCCCCCATACAAAATATCCATTAACCAACAACAGCGTCAGTAAGTAAACGTCGTATTTTTTAGAATTTATTTATTTTAGAACATATTTTAGTGTTTATATAAATACCTAGCATTATTATCCCAATGTTTTTGGGGCTTTTTACGTATTTTAATTGATAAAGTATGCAATGATTGAAGTGACCATCTTAATTTGGTCGGGTATTCAAAGGCTGCTAACTTTAGGCTGCTAACTTCACACACCTTGATACCCCTATTTTTCCGTCAGGGGAAAAATGCTAAAGTTAGGTTTGGTTGATTATGAAAAAATTATTACAAGTCGGTGTTATGTTTAAACTTTATTTAATTTTCATACAATCAATACACGTCATATACAAAAATCTCGTCATCAGTCAAACATTAACTTACATAAAAGATAATATAACATACTTACTCCATTCATCATCATCACATATCTCAACTGTTAACAATGTGATCTATAAACATTTAAAATTCCTTACAAAAAGTAAGTAAATAATCACAATTATACATCTTCACGTTTCCTCAAAATACACTAAAGCAATATAAAAATATCTTAAACAAACTAAACACTTTTCGCCATCTGTGGTATTCTCCCCTTCTTTATTTCTTCAATGGCGTCTTCTTTGCCGTCAATAAGCTCTAGTCTCTTCTGCCTTGTTTCCTTCCGGTGTTGCCAGAAGAACCAGCTGTGGAAAAATAAATTAAAGCATGTTCAGTTATTGTTAATATAAATTCAATGTCTGTAATTGTGGCTCGTCAATGGTCAAAGCAAGTACATAAGGTATTCAATAATCTTAAATATACGGGAGCAAGAGAGAGAGAACCGATCTATTATCAAATATAGGTTTTATTTTTGACGAAGCTTGTTGCTGATGATGAGGAGGTGCCAACCTAGTAGCCGGTACAGTCTGTAATCTGTACTCAGTATTATCATAATTCCTTGGCCCTTGTCATCCAGCCACTATCAGCTACTTGTCGTCAGTCCAGGGATCAGAGGGCATCCCACGCTACGTACGTGGTCTCCACTAGTTATCGGTTCGTCGACATATATTATATGGCCGTAACAGTACTCACATGAGCAGTAGCATGGCCGGCAAAGTCATGGAGGCACTACGTGTCGTGCAAACACTACTAGTGCAGCACAAGATTGGGCTCGTATTATCCTTAATTGTCAAAGCGAACACGCCACTGGTTATCGCTTCCTCGATATACATATGGCCATAACAGTACTCACATGAGCAGCAGCATGGCCGGCACAGTCATGGAGGCGCTGAACAGGAACACGGCGCCGGTGAACGCGGACAGCGTCGCGAAGTACATCGCCGAGTACGCCGGGTCGAACACCAGCGCCGCTAGAGTCTCCACCAGGCTGAACAGCGAGTTCATCTTGCCTGGGAAATAGAGGAGGTATTAATTACATTCATATATCATGTCCACGGGATGGTGGCACTAGGCCAGCGTGGTGGACTAGGCCTAAAATCCTTCCTTCATTGTAAAGAGCACCGTGCCCCAGTGGGGACGTGATGGGTTGTGATGATGATGATGATGATAATAGATAGGTATATCATAAAATTTTATAGCCGCGTCCCCACCGGCCACACGCCTCAGCAAAGCAAGCCTCTGGGTTTCTAAAACCAAAACTCGGTCTGTATCGTTGTCCTCGAGTGCCTACATACAGACTGAGTTGGCGTTCTAGAAAACCTGAGATAAGTAACAAAATTTGACTACGACGACGGCCAATCTCACTGTGATCAGCCATACACACGCGGAAGAAAAGTTGCATAAGTGTATGTGACGTGACAATAGCGTGGGGCACCCTGCATATCGTTAACCCAGCTATCTTAGACGGGTCTGTAGTGGTTGGAAGTTGGCTTGAAACACAGTTAGTGGCGCTTACTGAAATGGCCAGCTTAAGCTATTTTTGGAAGATGATGTCAAAGGGCCTATGTTTATTAATTAATTAGTGAAGGTTAAATATTTGCTAAATAAACTTCCCAGGCGTTAGTTTTAGTACTTAACCACAAAAAGTTTATTCAAAAGAAACTTCTGAACCCTTTTGCTCGTACAGCTAGAAAATCCATTAGCATCAAGAAAGTTTTCAAGTTTCCAATAAAATATCATAAGCCCTATTAAACTGGTTTCTTCTAGGTTCTCACCTTATAAAAGTAGATGAATAATATTATAGTAATAATCTATGTTTTATAATTTCTATATGTATCTTTTCCTCCTATAATACAAAATTGATGTTTTTTTTTTAAATAATGGTATACGTTTTTAAACATTTTTAGATCGTAATATTCTTAATATATGTATTATACCAATATTTTTCAATGACATATATACTAAAGGCAACTAATCTACCAATAGGTAGTTAACGAAGTGCACTCACCCATTTCTTCTTTTTCGACCAATTTGGAAGCCATTGATCGCAGACATGTGAAAGTCGTCGAATTCAGAATTTCCACAAGCGGGACTGAAAATTTAAAATCACATTAGATACTTACTTACTTTATCTACATACAGGAGCAAAAGTGGTATAGCAAAATGAAAGGGTGTGACTGAAAGATCTATGTCTTTGAATTCGCCATAAGAAAAGTCACGTAACCAAGCGCGTTTCTATGGAGAAACAAAGTTGTTTTTTTTTCGAATTTTCCAACTTTGTAGAACAACAATGGACAACATTTCAAAAAACTAAAGCTGCTATAAATCGAAAACCATTTCGAGATTTAGCTCTAAAGGCCACAAAAAAAATGTTTTTGTATTTTTTGGATGTATAATTTTCGAGAAAATCATAAAATAGTAAAAAAGTGCTGATGACGTCATGCATCAGGTGCGATGCATTTTGATGATCAAAGCCTATAAATTTAAAAACAAAGTAACTGTCACTTTAATTTTCGATTGACGTTGACGTTTTATCGTGACGTTGTTGTTTATTTGGGTCATTTCCATAAATTCTGTTCTGACACTTTCTGACTATTTTTTTTTATTTATCATATAAAATGGTTAGTACGTATTAAGAGATGACCTCTATATAATATGTCCCAGAGCATGCCACCGCCTACACAGCTGAAAAAATGCTTCGGCTTATTTTTTTACATGATAAGTATCATCAGAAATATCAATGTCATTTGAAAATGACCCATTTGTTGGTTGGCATGTAAACAAAGTTTAAATGTCACTTGTCAGTGTCATTCATGTTTTTTTTCGAGATTAAGGCAATAGACAAATATAAAAATTGAGCCTAATATGTGCCGTCACTTCCGGTTTTAAAATAATTAACTTTAAAGTTAAAAATAACATGGAAAAATTAATGTATATACAAAATAAAAAAATACGGGTCCTCTAATTTTTTATAAACTTTCCGAATAGCTAATAAAAATATAGGGTAAATAAAATGAAATGTTGTCCATTGTTCAGGATGAGGCATGAGTCACTTTTTCAGTTTCATATAGCTTAGGATTTTGCAACAACGATCAATTAGTAATAAAGTTTAGCAACAAAGTAACAAAGCAATTTTGCTCCTTTTACAAAAGCCTTCGAAAGCCCGTACCCATGAACATCTGGAAGTCGGTCTGCACGAAGGCGATCATGATGGAGCCGGCGCACTTGCTGGCCACGGAGATGAGGCACAGCATCGAGTCGTGCAGGCCCCAGCGCCGGCTGAACACGCTGATGCAGAACAGACAACCTGAAGAAATAATGTGGAAATTAATATATTTTTTATTATTATAATATGAAATCATGGGTCCGCCAACCCGCACTGGGCGAGCGTGGAGGACTAGGCCTAAAGCCCTTCCTTCATTGGAAGGAGACCCGTGCCCGTGCCCCAGCAGTGGGGACGTGATGGGTCGTGATGATCCAAATGATTTACGAAATTTTAGTTCATTTCGCTAAAAAGGGGATACAGGATTCTCCTCGATTCTGGAGGTACTCAGATTATTTCCAGTGTTGAAAAACTTATCGCTGAAATTTTGTTTGGATCGGCTGACACTTAAAAAATGCCAAGGTTCAACGGTGCGGCAATCTCGAAATGAAAAGGTTTGTTCGTTCGAGCGTTGTTTTACCACAAGTTTTAAATAGTACAGTATGTAAATACAATTACAAAGTAAAACGCATGTCATATAAGTTTACAGTCTCTCTTATGACATAGCACACTTATTACTAAATTACATTTATTGAATGATATATGATATATGGCATGTATAATCCGTCCACTTACTCAATGAATGTATCGCGATGCCGTAGGTAGAGTACATGCTGTACTTCATCGCATCCCACTGCAGTCTGTATCTCACAAACATGTACGTCAAATTACGTTCACCTGTAAATATTAAAGTGTTATGTTAACCCGACGTGTTATGGAGACGTGGTTAAACGCTAAGGACATCATAAAAAGGATGTCCGTTGCCAGAATTGTGACTCATGGTCAATGTCTAGCTAGATCTACACGTTTAATGAGCAGAGTCAAGACTGGGTCTATGGCCAGATAAACACATAGTATAATAATAATAATAATTTAGATAATAATAATAATATAGGTACTTTTAGGCTCGATTTCACCATAATAATAAGGCTGTTCCGAGAATTATTTGAATTTATTCTCAGAATAGCCTTATTCTTATGGTGAAATCGGGCCTTAAAGTATATTATTTCTAGTTTTACCATGCTCTGTTTGATTTTTGACACATCCATCAAGAATTCATGATGAGAGATTTGATTTTAGATGACACAATGTAACATGGGTTAATGATCTAACAAACTGTGGTGAAACTAGAACTTGGCCTTATTTTTAAATGGTGCTATCGGGCCTTAGACTTCATAAGTACTAACCGTGATCAGGTCCATAAATAAGGGATACCACAATTAGAGACAAAATAACTTTCATCCGTAAATTGCCTTTCCTTTCTTTGAAAGCTACTTCCGCTGTTTCTTTCGTAAGACTTATCACATCTGATACTTTAAAAGGTTCCATCTGAAACATTTCATTATAGTTTAAAAAAACCAAAACTTTAGGTCTTAATTAATTTATTTCATAATCTATATTTACAAAATCCTCTGTCAAGAATTACTGTGGACTGATTTAGAATCAACATACAACCGAAACTACTGGGTCTTAAAACTCTAAAGTCACGTAGATGTCTAGTAAAATATTAGGGTTAACTAAAATAAGGGAATTTTCTAAATTCAGTCCCTGAAGGGGCCTAATATTTTTTTATTGGATAATAGATTAGTTAGACTGTTTTATTCGAGTGGAAAAGAAGCAGATAGAAATGGAGTGAACGAGAGTTCATAACAGTAAAAAAATCTCTTAAGGCGGAGCGAAGCTCGCGGACAACAGCTAGTATTATTTAAAATAGAAGAGCTTTCGTTACTTACCTCTTTGGTATCATCTACTCCTGGTTTAGTTCTGTCCTTCAGGTAAAAGTAGCCGTACATGAAAACTAACGTATAAATAGACGTAGAAATAATGAAGACACCGTAGTATCCCAGCAGCTTCAACAATATTCCACTGACGGCGGTACCTATCGGTATACCAGCAGACAAACACAAATTAACCAATCCCACTCGGAAAGTTCTTGTTTCATCGGTCGTGATGTCGCTTATATAACTGAACACTCCCATAAGCACCAACACCCAGCCACCAGTTACGGCGGGAAAAATCACTTCCAAAAACATAGTCAGTTCCACTGGTATTTCGTAGAAGAAGTTGGTGCTGAGAATGTTGCACAAACTGACCATGAATTCACCGAATATCGGCAGTAAAATACACAATTTTCTGTTTCCAGTTCTGTCGCTCCATGCTCCCATGAATATGACCAGGATCATTGGTATTCCAGTAGAGATGATGCTTCTCCATGATTCTATTGAGGTGATCACCCTTTGGACGTCCGCTTCGTAGTAGGATAAGTTTTCGCCCTTCCGTTGTATGAGGTTGTCACAGATTTCGTCTCCCAGTTGAAGTTTCACTCGACAAGCTTTGTCTAGGTTGAGGTTCTGAATAGCAAGTCTGGCCAGCATAGACGGGATGACAATGCCTGCTAGAATTGGCTCCACTGTTATGTTCGAAAACGCACATCGGATCTTCCCAAAGAAAGATTTGTTAGCATAGTCACATTTAGTTTCATGTTTCTCTTGGAGAGGTTTTTCTTCGTATTCATGATTTTTGCTTTTCGTCTCCACTGTCATTGTGACCACAAAGTCAGCGTTCAATTCTGTGACAGTGATGAATATAGGCACTCGGTAAATTTAAACTTTGTCGCGCTTATCATGCATTGTGTCTATATTTTATTGACAAAGCTAATATCTGTATACAGTATGATGAAACTAAAACAGAAAAGAGTATTTGTTTTGCATGTATTCAGTTTTATCTATCATCTATAAATCTGAATTAGTTAAGGTATAATTCCTTAATATTTGATGGCTAAAAACGAAAATGAGCCTGAATGATGGAAATTGCCCGTAATACATTTAAACTATACACCCCATCACTTAAATTAAATTGATGAGAGACCTGCCAAATATTAGACCCCAAATTCATAGAGCTTTTTGACACTTTACAATAGGTTTAAAATTGACGTTGTGGTATACGAATTTCAACTTATTGACTGACGTAAAGAGTTGAAACTCGTGTGTTTCAAAGTAAATTTTAACCTTTTTGTAAATTTACAATACGATCTATGAATTTGAGGGTAAGACTATGTCAGTGTACTTATAATGTCAAAAATTTGTGGGCAAAAATAAGTCGCATAAAAACGCGGTGATATTCAAGCAAATTAAATATTAATTGAATTAATATTTTGTTTCTTTTTAAAATTAATATTTCAAACTGATACATAATAATTATAATGTTTTGAAAAAATCACCATACTGTTCATTAAATACTAAATTACACAAACAATTAGATTAGTACCTCTTAGTTAGATTTAAAATTATTTATACAGCTAACCGTTGTATATTATTCGACCCTGTACAATAAGATTTAAACAAATACACTAGGATTGTTAAGTAGTTTGTTAGCGATATAATACAGCCACTGATTTACTATGCTTCATAAACATTGTTTTTAGGGTTCCGTACTACATAAGTAAAAAGTTAATGAGTTGAAACGCACGGAAAAGCAAATATTCTGTCAAATAATATATGGCGTAAACTATAGTGGTACATGATACGCGCTGATGCTATGATCGGAGATCTGATACTTGTATCAGGAAATTATACAAGTGTGGACACGGCTAAAGTTATAGATTGATAGTCACACGGGTATACATGGTGTCCCGCGGCGATGCCACATGAAGTAGAAATACCATAATGACATAACATTTTATTTTACTGAAAGGAGACTTGATAAGTAATGGAAGGGCTAAGCTGGATATCGAACACGCTCAATAGCAAAGTTGTGATGGGTAATAGATAAAAAGGACAATCATGTTAATAATTTTGTTCAAAGTAGGCAACATAAACATAACATGTGGGCCCTGAAAATTCAAAACTTTACAGTTTTAAGTCAGAACCCTATTTGTATTCTACAAAAAAATGCTTGTGTTTGTTTAATTAAAGTGTTATATTGTATAATTTTTATCTCAACATTTACAGCAACATTGTTTACTTGGGATTATATGGATATTTATTACATAATACTGTATAAGCTAGTCTGTTAAGATTTCACAAAATTACACCATAATTTTGAAGATCATAATTTTTCTCGTTTTAGCGTAAATAACTAAATAATATTCCATTTCCTAAATCTAATACTTGTACTGTTTGGAGACTGTTTCTTATTATTCACCTACACCCAAACCAATGTGTATGTATATCGCAAAGCTCGCGGAAAAAGTTGTTATATATTATACTAAACCAACTTAATTAACTTACATACATTCGGGCTGGATAGCGATAAAAAATGTATTTTGTATAATATGCGATTTTTTGATAATTTTGGATTACCGCACAAAACCCGATAAATGAATTGAATTGAATTGAATTGAAATTTTATTTATGGAAATGAATTGAAATTAATATTGATTTATTTTTAATTGATTACTGGAGTATTAACAAAGTACTCTGTGTTGATTACAAAAGAAAAATGAAGATCACAGATTCTAAATTAGATTCTATCTTACCCGCACTTTATTATTCTGAGTTATTACAGAATATTTTGGAAGAGGGATTTATACTATGGTATCTCGGTACTACTTTATTACTTCCATGGTGTAAGACTCCTCTCCCTGTCTCCCTAGTGATGTACCTAGATTCCAAAACCCTATGTTTTCAACCTATATAAATTATGTTTTTTTGGTATTTATGTGACATTATTTAGTTTCATTTGTATAGTTAGCTTTGTTGGACTGTAACAACTGCAATCGATGCACGCTGGACAGTCAGAAGTAGTCCCTTACACTACCGACAAATCTGACTACCAAAAGTCAGGGAGAGGAGTCTTTCACGACGGTGACAAATGCTAGTCCAATCGATACTTAAAGAAGAAGAATCGACTCAGTACCTCTACTCCTCCTACTCCTACCGTACAACCGTACCGTAACGTACCGGCAACGGCGGTCTTATATTTGTATAGCTTACCAATTTTTGTGGAGCACTATTCTATTCTATTCTCTGTGGGGGTGTAAGTACCTGCACCTGGCTCTCTCGAGTGGAACCTTTGTGCATATCCCCAAGGTCTAAACTGCCTTCCTAATCTTGGACCATTTCCCACCACGCTGGTCCACTGCGGGTTGGTGGGTTCACATATCTAGATGTGCTAAATCTAGATAAGCAGGTTTCCTCACGATGTTTTCCTTCACCGTAAGAGCGATGGTATACATTGTACTTAAGTTAAAAGAACTCATTGGTACATGTCAGCGCCGGGATTCGAACCCGCATCTCTTGCGTGAGAAGCGGGCGCTTACCCGATTGAGCTACCACCGCTCGTGGAGTTCTAAATAAAATCTTTTTCTGTCTTTCTTTCTTATTTCAACTGCTATTGAATTTACTACGCTTACTGTATTTCTGTTCTTTCCATAAAGGAGGGATGGATCTGTGGAAAGCATTTCCTACAGTTATAGTATATATACTAAATGTATACTTAAGTTGAGCTCGAAATAAAAACTTCAACAGTCCTTATTTTTATTTATTTATTTAGAAAGGTCGCTATTTACTAAATCGGTGGCTCTGTTTCAGAGTTATCATAATACAGTGGCGTCCCCGCGAGACCAATGTGTCTGGACTCTGCAGCTCTCAAATGTCTGCACTTTTATTTTGTAGGGTGACATTGCGAACAAAGATAGAACTAAAACTTATTTAATACTTAGCACTTTTTTTGCTGACCTTGAGTGCTGGTTATTAGAAGATTTGTTTACAGTACGGGCACTTTGAAATCTTTGAATATACAGATTTATCAGAGAAAACAACTAAATCTTCTAATAAACCAGAATTTGAGGTCAGCCAAAAAAATATAGCTTTAAAAGTATGCTTACAGATTCTGTCAAGTCAAGTAAGTATAACTACTTGAACCTATTCATTAAATTAAAATGCTCATACGATATACCTACGTGTTTACATAGTACAATGCATCAACTGGCAAGTAGTAGGAAAGGTACCTTTCGAATAATAAATGGTACCAGCATGGATTATCCCGCGATCACACACGATATGGTAACATTAGCTTCTTTATAAATGTTGTGAGTTCCTGGCTCGAAGCTGGTAGTAGGTCGCTTCATGGACGCTATATATTAATGCTTTAGCGCCTTGTTATTTTATAACGATAATTTAGTGCACTACTTTTTTCTTTTTAAAAAGCACTCCTGAAATATGGACTGAGCTATTTAGTTGTTTATTTTTATTTTTTATTTTATTATTTTAAGATTAACAAACAATAGTACATTATATTTAACCTAATGGTATTATACACATTAAATAGTAACGAATGTACTACCAACACAGTTAACCACAGATTAACAAAAAAGTATTTTTTGAGTAAATTATACAGTTAGGTATCTAATTTCATTAAGTAGGTAATTACTTAAACTTATGGAAAGAAACATGCAAACTAAGAAAGTAAGATTTAACTTAAGTGACTAAAGAAAGAAACTAAAGAAACACCTTTTTGAAATTTGAAAAGTATTCAGTAACAAGAGAACATAAATATATGGATAATATTAAGTAAATATATGTATAGCAGGTAGTAAGTTTGTACATACTATACATTGTATAAATATATTTGCAATATATTACATGATATAATATGTAGATAATAATTATTGTGATTACGTTAGATTTTCCAGAGTATCAATAATATGTCTCCTATAATTACTTGGCTTACTTGATATGATGTCAACACTATTAAAGAATTTATTATAAGAGCTTGCTAAGCGATTAAATGGCTCACGTTTACCGGCGTTAGTGCGAGCTGTTGAGATAGCGAACAGCTGATAGGGATGGGCAGCCCGCGCTGGAGTCGCCCGGCTGGGTACACGATAACATAGTTTATTGTTCAGGTCAATACAGTCATATTTGGAGTGACAAAGGTCATAAAGAAGCATAGCATCTAGTAAGGTGCGTCGATTTTCCAGGGATAAAATAGTGTAATTGCTGAGGAGCGTTTTATATGGCATACGTGAATGGAAACATCGGTAATGCATAGATCTCAAGAATTTCTTCTGTACCATTTCAAGGGCTGTGTTATATTTATTATAAAATGGGTTCCACACTGCTATGGCGTATTCAAGCTGGGATCTTACTAGCGATTTATACAAATGAAGGAAGGTAAATGGCTTTTTAAAATGTATGCTAGATCGCATGACAAACCCAAACATCTTAAACGCCTTACTTTTCATTGACTCTATGTGAATATCAAGATGTAGTTTACTATCTAGTATAATATATATATAGTTTAGCTAACGTTTCTATAGAAGCTTGCCGACATGTCTCTCAAGTTAAGCTTTTAAGATGGAAAGTATAGAAGAGTTTGAGGGAACTCCTAGATAAATCTTAGCTATATATTATACAGGGTTTTGCAAAAAGGGTATACTAAGCATGTTTATTCTGTTCGTATAATGTTTCATTAATTATGACTAATCTAAGAACGGGGTGCACGATTGATGAATCAGGAGGGTTACTCTATACTGACTAAATACGAACAGACAAAGAGCTTAAATACGAGATAGATTCGTGTCCGAAACTTAGTTTTTCATCATACAATTCACACAGCATCTTACCAATATAGGAACGTCCGGAGCACGCTGCCGCTGCCGCTGGCTGGGCTGGCTCCTGCACCATGGACACAACTAGTCACAAGCGCTAGTAGGTAGATATACCTGTTATGTCTTTTACTTACACGTTAAGAAGATCAATTGACTTTCAGAATGGCTCTTCAAATTACCTCTATTATTCATTATTTTGAGTGTGCTTTTGTGAGGTATCAAAATATACTTACTGGAGGATGTTTGTTACGTAAGAAAATATAAAACTTATCTATCCTTCAACTGCGGAATACCTAATCAAATTCAATCAATACCACCGACCTCAAAATAAATAGGAATCATATACCTAGCTATCACGAGCTTCCTTTACATATACGGAAAAGATTTTGTATATTTTCCTTATTTTCGAATGAATTCTTTCATTTTATACGTGACATTTCCTCTCATGAAGCAGCAGGCTTATCTACGCTTCTCAGAATCACGGCGTGCGTATGAAGTAAAACCATTTCCTGAAGGTAGCTCCAAGTAGCACAATGAACAGGATATTTATACAGACACCATCTACACTTACATTATAGTATAGAGGAATTATTAGTATGTGGCTAAGTTAAGTAATCGTCCTCTACTAGATCTATTTAAGACTCTCCCACGAAGCGTCACAAGTCCTAGCCAGCACTTGTCTAAGGTCCTAGCCCTTTCTCATCTAGCCACTACCGGCTACTGGTGTAAGGTCACCGTTCTACTAGGAACAAGAGATCCCACCTTACTCGATCAAAAATAGAACAATTTCAATTCTCTTTCGCTACTCTGACGCCAAGTGTGAGGAGCTCCGAACCAAATACAGGGTGGCCCAAAGAGTGACGTCCAAAGGAAAATGTTTGATTCCTTAGGTCAAGGGGTAGCCAAATCACCCCTATGTATGTTCAGCAATTTTTTGTAGTTTAGGAGTTATGATTTTTTTTCCTAATTTTCTACGAAAATCGACCTCAGTGGGTTAATTATGTTTTATTATTTTTTTGGATAACTTTTTTAAAGTATTTTTTATTTTTGTGGCATCCTCTTAAGTTGTTCTTTTAACCATAAAAGTTTCAGCTTCCTAGTTGTAATGTAAGTTAGTTATTTTTTATCGAAAGTTCGAATTTTACGATCGAGCTAGACTGCTCAGAAAAAAGCCTTCAAAAGTACCTGGGTGGAAATTACCTAATTAGTAAATTGTTTCAGAAAGTTGAAATATTCCTGTTATGTCATTACTAAGGACTAATTAAGTTAGAAATTAATCAAATTACAGGGAAAATAAAATTATTTACTTTTTTTAATTTAAGTTACATTTTTAATGTAAATTCTTAGTAAAATGTTTTAGTCTCAGTAGTAAGATTTATGAGATAATTGTATTATTAATAATAAGTAAATAAACTCAAATAATTCTTTTACACATTTACTAACAATAAAATTTCAAAATGGCGACCTCCCACAGCAATACACCACAAACATCTACGCAAGAAATTTTCTTTAAGTCAAAAAAGTTACAAATGTTACAAAATATGACGTTTGTCAAAAGGTTAAACATGTAAAAAAAAGTACCTTTTCTCAAAAATATGACATCTGTCAAAAAGTGTCATTTGAATGAAACATAGAAGCGTATAGGCGAATTAAAGAAAATTTCTTGCGTAGATGTAGGTTGTTTATTGCTATGGGAGGTCGCCATTTAGAAAATTTAGTGTGAGTAAATGTGTAAAATAATGATTAGAGTTTATTTTCTTATTATTAAAATAAAATTATCCCATAAATCTTATAAATCACACTAAAACATTTTACTAAGAATTTACATTAAAAAATTTAACTTAAAGTTAAAAAAAAAGTAAATAATTTTATTTTCCCTTTAATTTGATACATTTTCTAACTTAATTAGTCCTTAGTAATGACATAACAGGAATATTTCAACTTTCTGAAACAATTTACTAATTGGGTAATTTCCACCCAGGTACTTTTGAAGGCTTTTTTCTGCAAATAATACCCCATTAAGCAATAGTTTATTTTTATTTTTATGTAATTTTGGAACCTTGCGGAGTTTTTAAAATTAATAAGGTACCATGAGAATAACTTTTTCAATTTTTAATTTCAAGTTGAAAATTCAGAGCAGTCTAGCTCGATCGTAAAATTCGAACTTTCGATAAAAAAATAACTAACTTACATTACAACTAGGAAGCAGAAACTTTTTTGGTTAAAAGAACAACTTAAGAAGATGCCACAAAAATAGACGCATTTTTCCTGAAATAAAAATGACATATTATGTATCTAGCCTATCTGAAACCTAGTTAAACATTGTGAGATATGGCGTTTCGACTTTCTCCGTGTTCGGCATCATAAGGATCACAGTGACAGTTAAATAAAGTCCATTTTTCTCTCCACCTTTAATTTGCAAGGTGCGGGTGCCTATATAAATAGAGTGAGTCGCCCGCGCGCCTCAGTTGTAATATCACCATGCAGAAATGACTAGGTTTCAGATAGGCTAGATACATAATATGTCATTTTTATTTCAGGAAAAATGCGTCTATTATGTAGTCTGAGCCTATCTGAAACCTAGTTAAACATTGTGAGATGTGTTTATTATCGCATGGTGGAGAGAAAACCAACTGTGACCCATAAGCTACTGATGAGTATATCAGTAGATAAATATTTGAATCTATAAATTTATAATGCATAGATTTCTAGGTAATAGATATACTAAAAAGAAAGGTATAAGTATACACAAGACTTAAGTACTTCCTTATTATTCCTGACTTGTCAGAAAGTTATGGAAGGTATGTACCTATACATATAGGTAGGTATTTATATATATGGATACACACAGTGCCTCTTCGAAAGCAATACTTATAAGTAATTATTGATCAAAATCTTGTTATTGTCAAGGCAATATTTTTAACATACACTATTTGCAACAATATTTAAAAGCTGTAAAATGTAGAATATCGATCCAGGCCGCTGGGGCTCAGGTCAGCACATGCTGACTAGGGTATGTAATTCTGGACTGACCTCAGAAATGCAGCAGCCGACCCTGGAGCCTCGTGGACCTGCTCAGTCAGCCCCGTACGACGACACGGCCTGCAACACCTGGCGCGGCATCTAGACCTTGGAACGAGGAGTGGTGCTTGAAGGGAAGATAATTTTACCAAATATCTCAGCCTCATCATCTACTGGAAAAGATTAGATGAATATAATAACTAAGTATTCAGTTTTTCAAAACATGATGCAGGTCACTATATTCATATTCTAGATTGACAAGTAACACACAGTCTAATTTTGTATTCTAACTAACTCGGCGGTTAACGAGTTCCTGTGCAGTCCTACTAGGAAGGAAAGATATTTTATAAGCCTTTGCACCGATTTTGTGGGCTACTATCATTCTGTATCATCATGTGTGAATATTATGAGCTCTGGCAGCATTCCTTGGTAGATGACATCAATTAATAAAGATTGATAAACACAACAATAACAATTATAATAGTTGATAAATGAAACCCGGCTAACATGTCTTAACTGGGTAAGTAAATGATCAGTCATGCCACCAGGATAAGTAAAATGTTCAGTACTTCATATAAAAAACATTAACAAGGTCACGTTTAGGTATGTTCGTCAACACTAAGGGCAGGTCTCGGCCAAAACCTTAAGGCTTCGCCTTGTTGCAACTTCAAAGGTACGTAGGTAGGTACCTACTTACCTTGTTGTAGGTTCGATTTTGAAACCATTAAGTCAACTTAGATAAAACAAAATAAAATAGCTCGATTAAATAAAGATGGTACGTAAAGATGTTAGTTGTACCTGATGAGACCTGATGCAACGACAGCCAACATAGACTCTCTAATCTGTGGAAGCACCAATCATGGTGGCGGGAACATGGACAGTTGGACGAGCCACCCCGAGCCTGACTTATCAATCAGAACTGACAGTTCGCCAACAGCAGATAGCTTGCGGCTATCTATAGGTAAACTTAGGTAGTTAGCTATACCCAAGAAAAAGTCCTTGGACATCGATATGACAGTGGAACGGCGAATAACTGTGCCATTCTTTAAAACAAAAAGGCTTGTTGTTGTTGTCCAGCTAAGGAAGGTTATCTACTTCAGCGACCTGGTATTGCATTCTGAAAGAACTGCGAAGAGTTAATATTATGACTAATAATTATTACTTATTTAGAAAGTTTTCAGCAAACTCTAATAAATCAAGCAGCTACCACGTCACCGCTGCCCGGTTATAACTCTGTACTAGCATAGTAGATATATATACCAGTTCTAGCCTTCAGCTAGAGGTCAGAGAGCTCCTAAATGAGATGCGAGTACGAGCATGACACAAGTAATTTTTTACTTGGTAACTAGTTATGTAACTAACTGAAAGATCCATAAAACAGTTGAGGATTATTCAAAATGGAATTGTGAAAACGGCACGTCTGCATCTTAACAAGTCAGTCTAAGTAGTTTCAGCAGATACAGTGTTGAAAAATAGTTACGAAACGTTTGCGCCAAAATCGAATTAAAAATACATTTTCATTAGAGAAGCCGTTTAGGCATGAATAGGTACTTTCACACTTTGTATTGTGCTCCAAATGATGACCTTCGAAATTCATAGAAATTTAATGACGACTGCCATTGTTTATTATCTAGCCCCGTACATTGAGTAGGGCTGCGGCTACACGTGATGTGATTCACAGTACACAGTAGGTATATGCATGTTCCCAGAATAGTGGAAGTTATAATTTTACCAAAAGGTAGTCGTCTCGTGCAAGAGCACCGTTACTCGATTTATTCGATACACAACTAATAGACAGCTGCTGCGTAGGAGGTTCACGCATTTTTCAACAAAGAGCTCGGATACACACTCACAATCCACTGGGACATAAGGAAGACAGCTAATATGGTGCCACTCAGAAACCGCGATGACACTCCGATCATGATCACCGGACAGTAGGATCATAATAAATTCGGTAACTTGTGAAGCGGTATGGTATAGCAACAGCGACTTTCACGAAATCAGGAATTAGCTCAGTGCTTTTAGGTTGAACACTCGCCAGTGGGATTCACTTTGCTCACAGCCGAGAAAAGAAAAGACTCAAAGCTGGAATCTGCCGATGTGTCATGACACTTAAGATAGTGTCTGGAGGGTCACTTTATATGACGAAAAACGAACTTTCAGTGCACTGCGGCGCGAGCCGCTCTATTTGTTTGTATGTATTAAACTAGAGGTCGCGTTGTGGCGCGGGCTGCAAGCAGCCGCGCGGGGCTTTGATGCTTTTGGTTCGGTTTCAGCAGGGTATTGACTTGAACATATCGTAGCAAATCTTTCTTGCGTTTTGTTACGCCTTAAAAACTGTTTTCACTATGAATGTCTTTATTAAAGGGGTACTGATGATTTTATTTTAGGTGGGATTAGTTTTCAGTATGAATTTCGGTTTCAGCAGCGTATTGACTTGACCATACCGTAGCAAATCCATCTTGCGTTTCGTTATGCCATCAAAGCTGTTTTCACTATGAATTTCTTTACTAAGGGGGTACTGATGATTTTGTTTTAGGTGGAATACAGTTTACAGTATGAAATTCGGTTTCAGTAGGGTATTAACTTTAACATACCGTAGCAAATCTATCTTGCATTTTGTAGGCCTTAAAAAAGGTTTTCACTATGAATTTCTTTATTAAAGGGGTACTGATGATTTTGTTTCAGGTGTGATTACAGTTTTTAGTATAAATTTTGGTTTCAGCAGGGTATTGACTTGAACAAACCGTAGCAATTCTTTGCTGTGTTTTGTTTTGGATTAAAAACTGTTTTCTGTATGGTTGTTATAAAAGGGGTTCTGATGATTTTTTTCAGGGGGGGGCACAGTTTTCAGTATGAATTTCGGTTTTAGCAGGGTATTGACTTGAACATACTGTAGCAAATCTTTCTTGTGTTAAGTTTTGCCTTCAAAACTGTATTTTCCGTATGAATTTCGTTATCACGTGGGTATTGTTGCTTTTGCTTTTATTTTAAAAACTGTTTTTTTCAGTATAAGTATCGGTCAGCTTTACAATAACGGGACCTTTCCCGTACTCTTTCTAGCGTTTTTCTTCGCATTAATATTTAAATCATATTGAAGAAATACTGGCTTTAACTGCTTATGATTTTCTTTCAAAAAACGTTCGCTTCTTTAATAATAATATAACACCTTATAAATCTGAGTCACCGCCATTCGCGCGTTTTTCTAGCGTCTCGATTTTTCACTTATACTCCTGAGTTTTTTAGTAGAGAAACTACCTACGTATATGAACTTTTTTTTTGATGAACTTTACCTAGTATCGAGGCGATATCTTTTGTATACAAATATTGGATTATTTAGTATTATTTGCCACATTCAGCTTTCAGATTAGTTTTGTTGATGAGGGTTTGAGTATTTTTGCCTCGCTTCGCTCGGCCCTTCAGGGTTTGGGTTTTGGTAAGTTAAATGGTTTTGCCTCGCTTCGTTCGGCCCTTATATTTTTACGATAAGTGTATACTGAAGTTGTATTGCCTCGCTGCGCTCGGCTCTTTAGTCGTTGTGGTATAATGTTTTAAAATGTTTTGCCTCGCTGCGCTCGGCTCTCCAAAGTTTGTGGTATGATGGCTTGGATTGTTTTGCCTCGCTGCGCTCGGCTCTCCAGTTAAATAGGCAGTTGGTAATTAAAGAAGTTAAGCCTCGCTTCGCTCGGCTCCTCTCTAGGTTTCGGAATGATAGTTTTGATCGTTTTACCTCGCTTCGCTCGGCTTTGCAGTAACATAGGCATTTTCTGTTTATTGCGCTTTAGCCTCGATTCGCTCGGCTCTTCGGGTTTTCGGTTGTTGATTTCAGTAGTTTTGCCTCGCTCCGCTCGGCTCTCTAGGTTTTGGATTGAGGTCTAGGTTGTTTTACCTCGCTTCGCTCGGCTTTCCACTTCTTAAACGGGACCTTTCCCGTAGTTTTTCTTTATTAATATTAATAATTATGATACGTAGTGCCTAGGGCATGCAATACCGGTAATATTTTCAATACTGGTATTGAGTTCCGGTATTAGAACTCAATACCGGGATCCCGGTATTAATACCGGTATAAGACTTCCTTGTTATAAATGGCATATATTTTGTTTTAAGGTCGTATAGGGCAAAATAAAACAAGAAAAAGCAATCAAATTCTGTATAATGTAATATTTTTTACGAGAATTGAGTATTAGAGTTAAAATTTTAGAACGCATGGACAACAAGTAGGTTTCCAAAGGCCAAAAACGGCATGTAACGGTTTAAAACAAGTGGACTTTCATAGTATATGGGAGCACAGGGCTAACTATATCTTAATCGCTTGATTTATAGCCTAAGAAATGTCCGATTCCGGTATTACTTCAATACCGGTATTAACTTTCAATACCGGTATTGAAAAAAGCGTGGATTTGTCCGGGATCCCGGTATTACGCAATACCGGTATTGCGGTATTGCATGCCCTAGTAGTGCCTCGCTTCGCTCGGATTTATTTTCTTTATGGCAGGGTTACTTGTCGGATGCCCCGCTGCGCTCGGCTGGTTTTATTTTGGTATAGCTTGTAGAAGGACTATGGCCTCGTTGCGCTCGGCACTTACACTGTGGTGAAGTTGATTTACATTTTGTATATTTTTAGGGAAAATATTTTTTCCTCTATAAGTGGGGAGTTTTTATTTAAAAAAAAAATCTTTGTATTTATCTTCACAAATGCGCCATATACCACAAATCTGTGTGACCACTTCAAAGGGGTCAAATTGCAAATGTTGGTAATTTTTTCTACGTTTTTAGGGAAATTTTGATTTTTTTCCCTACAAGTGGGGAGTTTTCATTTTAAATAATTATTGTTTGTATTTATCTACACAAATGCGCCATATACCATAAATCTGTCTGACCACTTCAACGGGGTGAAATTGCCAATGTTGGTAATCTTTTCTACGTTTTTAGGGAAATTTTGATTTTTTTCCCCATAAGTGGGGAGTTTTTATTTTAAATTAAAATGTTATGCATTTAACTGCACAAACACGCTATACATTCAAAACCCCTCAGACCATCTCAAAGTGCTAAAATTGCATATTTATGTAAATTTTCCCATGTTTTTAGGGAAATTTTGTTTTTTTTTTCCTATAAGTGGGGAGTTTTTATTATTAATTAAAAATCTATGCATTTAACTACACAAACGCGCCATACATTCGAATCCCCTCAGACCATCACAAAACGATAAAATTGCATATTTATGTATAATTTCTCATGTTTTTAGGGAAATTTTGTTTTTTTCCCTAAAAATGGGGAGTTTTTATTTCATAAGAAAACTAAATGCATTCACCTACACAAACGCGCTCTACAAGTCAAAACTGTCAGACCACTCAATACAGGTGAAATAGCCTTAAAACATGTAAAATTTCTCTTTTACAAAATGGCTGCCACTTCATCCGCCATTTTGATTTTTGCAGTTTTCGGAATTTTCCCATGAATTTCACCATATATCCAACCATTTACAAAGAAAAACATCACCCCACCTTCCCCCCTTCTGGGAGATCAATTCACCTCAACTTGAATCGACGTCGAACTTTTTCAAAAATATAATCTCCCGTATTTCTCAGGGTTGCCAGCCGAAAGTGATAAAAATAGTCAAATGTCATTAGTATGAGCCTTTCTGACTAAACTGCATCATTTTTTTAAATCCAAAACGGTTATTTCTATTTTTCAGGTTTTTGGGGAAAATCTCAAAATTTTCCCTAAAAATGGGGAAATTTTATTTAACTGGTATAGTCTACTCAACATACTACACAAATGCGCTATACAAGACAAATCTCCCCAACCACTCTAAATAGGTAAAAAATCCAATCAAAAATCGTGAAAAAAAGTCACTTTTACAAAATGGCCGCCAAAGCAGTCCGCCATTTTGTTTTTTCAACTTTTCGGAATTTTCCCATAAATTGCACCATAAAACAGACGATGTCAAAAAAAAATCATCACCCCACCTGCATCCCTTCTGGGAGATCAATTCACCTCAAGTTGGGTCGACGTAAAAAAATCCGAAAAAATATAATCTCGCCTATCGCGCAGGGTTGCCAGTCGAAAGTAATAAAAATGGTCAAATGTCATTAGTACGGGTCTTTCCGACAAAATTGCATCAAATTTTAAAATCAAAAGTGGCGATTTCTACTTTTCATGTTTTTGGGGAAAATCTCGAAATTTACCCTAAAAATGGGGAAAATTCTTTCACATGGCAATTCTACTTGTCAAAATACATAACCGCTCCATACAAGTCAAACCTGTCAAATGTCTCCAACACAATAAAAAAACGGTTTAAAAATCCCCGAAAAAACACGTTTTTATAAAAAAATCTCCCCTCCCCCCGCAATTAAAAAAAAATCATTTTTTGGAATTTTCCCATAAATTTCATCATGTGCCCCACCGTTTACAAAAAACACCATCCCCCCACCTCCCCCCCTTCCGGGAGATCAATTCACCTCAAGTCGGGTCTGACACGCCCTAAACTTTGCTTCACTGCAACTCGGCCGCCATTTTGTTTTTTTATTTTTTTATATTTTTTTTATAATCTGTCAGACATTCTAAACACACCCTCGAAATATGAAAAAATGTATGGTCACCAAAAAAGAGGAACAAAAAAAATTTTTTTTTTTTACAACTTTTTTTAAAATTTCGGATTTTTTCTTTACTCACCCGAGCACCCTGTACATTTCCCTAAAACATTTTCATATCAAAAAATGGCTCCTTCTGGGAGAACTACTATGTCAATGAATCAGTGAGTGGTAATCCAGCTTTATATAATATAACTAGAGGTTGCGTTGTGGCGCGGGCTGCAAGCAGCCGCGCGGTGCTTTGATGCTTTCGATTTAGGTTGGTGTCTGTTTTCAGTATGAATTTCTATTTCAGCAGGGTATTGACTTGAATATACCGTAGCAAATCTTTCTTGCGTTTTATTATGCCTTAACAACTGTGTTCACTATGATTTTTTTTTTAATTAAAGGGGTACTGACGCGGGAAACAGTTTTCAGTATGAATTTCAGTTTCAGCAGGGTATTGACTTGAATATACCGTAGCAAATCATTCTTGCGTTTTGTTATGCCTTAAAAACTGTTTTCACTATGGTATGATGTATGTAGGTACCTAAACTGTTTGTAGGTACCTAAACTATTTTTTTTTATTTATTTACTATGATTTTCATTATAACAGGGGTAGTGATGATTTTTGTTTTAGGTGGGATACGGTTTTCAGTATGAATTTTGGTGAGATACGGTTATTCACTTGACTATAACGTATCGAATATTTTATGGGGTTTAGTTTTCCCTTGAAATCTCATTTCAGTATGAAATTTGGTAACAGATGGGTTGTTGACTTGGCCATAATAGACTCACGGGCAATGAAAAGGTTCCACTGAGAAAAGCTAACGGAAAAATCTAGCTTAATGCCGTCTTCTGCAACATTGACGTACATTTAACAGAACGTCAGGATATTACCGACTAAAAACGGAAGGTAATATTTTGTTCCAATTTTAAATTAAATCTTTGTAAAAAGTGAGTGGAACTTTTTCTTTGCTCGGGAGTGTACAATGGATATTTCTTGAATTTGGGTTTACATAAAAAAAAACTCCACAGGAATATTAATATTTGCCTTGAAAACTATTTTCATTATGAATTACGGATTGTCTCACACAAATACGGTAGAGAAATTGATCTATATGGTAATTTTTAGGTTTCGTAAACTTTACCTAGTATCGAGATGACATTGTTTTGTGTACAAATATTGGGTTCTTTAACACCTCATAAATCTGAGTCTACTCCATTCGCGCGTTTTTCTAGCTTCTCGATTATCAGTTTACTCTGTCCCTGAAGATAAACTTTTTCATAGAAACGAAATACACAGGCTTTTTTATTCATTAATTTCTAACGTGGGTTTGCTGTTTGAGACTATTTTTACAGAACTATGTTTACTTCAATTAAATCCATAATTAGAACTATAAACGCGTCCAAAACTTTGTCTATCTTTTTTATTCATTCAAGGTATTTCTTTGCCACAATCGGCTATCAGGTTATATAGTTGTGTTGACGAGGGTATGAGTAGTGTTGTCTCGCTTCGCTTGGCGCTACAGGATTTGCAGTATGATGGTTTACATTGTTTTGCCTCGCTTCGCTCGGCTCCTATTTTACAGTAAGGTAATACTTAAGTTGTATTGCCTCGCTGCGCTCGGCTCTTCAGTGGTTGTGGTATAATGTTTTGCCTCGCTTCGCTCGGCTCTCCAAGGTTTGTGGTATGATGGCTTGGATTGTTTTGCCTCGCTGCGCTCGGCTCTCCAAGGTTTGTGGTATGATGGCTTGGATTGTTTTGCCTCACTGCGCTCGGCTCCTCTCCAGGTCTCGGAATGGTAGACTCGGTTGTTTTGCCTCGCTTCCCTCGGCTCTGCAGTTACATAGGCACTTGCTGTTTATTGTACTTTAGCCTCGCTTCGCTCGGCTCTTCGGGTTTTCGGATGTTGGTTTCAGTAGTTTTGCCTCGCTCCGCTCGACTCTCTAGGTTTTGTATTGATGGTTTAGGTTGTTTTGCCTCGCTTCGCTCGGCTTTCCACTTCTTAAACGGGACTTTTCCCGTAGTTTTTCTTTATTGATATTAATAATTATGATACGTAATGCTTCGCTCGGATTTATTTCCTTTTATGGCAGGGTTACTTGTCAGATGCCTCGCTGCGCTCGGCTGGTTTTATTTTGGTATAGCTTGTAGAAGGACTATGGCCTCGCTGCGCTCGGCACTTACACTGTGGTAAAGTTGATTTACATTTTGTATAATTTTAGGGAAAATATTTTTTTCTCTAAAAGTGGGGAGTTTTTATTTAAAAAAATAATTCTTTGTATTTATCTTCACAAATGCGCCATAAACCACAAATCTGTCTGACCACTTCAAAGGGGTGAAATTGCTAATGTTGGTAATTTTTTCTACGTTTTTAGGGAAATTTTGATTTTTTCCCTACAAGTGGGGAGTTTTTATTTTAAATAATTATTGTTTGTATTTATCTACACAAATGCGCAATATACCATAAATCTGTCTAACCACTTCAACGGAGTGAAATTGCTAATGTTGGTAATTTTTTCTACGCTTTTAGGGAAAAAAAAATTTTTCCTTTAAGTGGGGAGTTTTTATTTTAAATTAAAATTGTATGCATTTAACTACACAAACACGCTATACATTCGAAACTCCTCAGACCATCTCAAAGTGATAAAATTGCATATTTATGTAAATTTTCCCATGTTTTTAGGGAAATTTTGATTTTTTTTCCCATAAGTGGGGAGTTTTTTATTTTAAATTAAAATTGTATGCATTTAACTACACAAACACGCTTAACATTCGAAACCCCTCAGACCATCTCAAAGTGATAAAATTGCATATTTATGTAAATTTTCCCATGTTTTTAGGAAAATTTTGTTTTTTTTTCCGTAAGTGGGGAGTTTTTATTTTTAATAAAAAATCTATGCATTTAATTACACAAACGCGCCATACATTTGAAACCACTCTGACCATCTTAAAGGGATAAAATTGGATATTTATGTAAAATTTCCCATGTTTTCAGGGAAATTTTGTTTTTTTCCCTAAAAATGGGGAGTTTTTATTTCATAGAAAAATTAAGCGTACCTAAACACACAAACGCGCTCTACAAGTCAAAACTGTCAGACCCCTCAATACAGGTGAAATTACCTTAAAACATGTAAAATTTCTCTTTTACAAAATGGCTGCCACTTCATCCGCCATTTTGATTTTTGCAGTTTTCGGAATTTTTCTATTAATTTCACCATATATCCAACCATGTACAAAGAAAAACATCACCCCAGCTCCCCCCCTTCTGGGAGATCAATTCACCTCAACCTGAATCGACGTCGAACTTTTTCAAAAATATAATCTCCCGTATTTCTCAGGGTTGCCAGCCGAAAGTAATAAAAATAGTCAAATGTCATTAGTATGAGCCTTTCTGACCAAACTGCATCATTTTTTTAAATCCAAAACGGTTATTTCTATTTTTTAAGTTTTTGGGGAAAATCTCAAAATTTTCCCTAAAAATGGGGAAATTTTATTTAGAAGGTATAGTCTACTCAACAAACTACACAAATGCGCTATACCAGACAAATCTCCTCAACCACTCTAAACATGTGAAAAAACCAATCAAAAATCGTGAAAAAAAGTCACTTTTACAAAATGGCCGCCAAAGCAGTCCGCCATTTTGTTTTTTCAACTTTTCGGAATTTTCCCATAAACTGCACCATACAACAGACCGTGTCCAAAAAAAATCATCACCCCACCTGCCTCCCTTCTGGGAGATCAATTCACCTCAAGTTGGGACGACGTAAAAAAATCCGAAAAAATATAATCTCGCCTATCGCCCAGGGTTGCCAGTCGAAAGTAATAAAAATGGTCAAATGTCATTAGTACGGGTCTTTCCGATAAAACTGCATCAAATTTTAAAATCAAAAGTGGCCATTTCTACTTTTCATGTTTTTGGGGAAAATCTCGAAATTTACCCTAAAAATGGGGAATTTTTTTTCACATGGCAACTCTACTCGTCAAACTACACAACCGCTCCATACAAGTCAAACCTGTCAAATGCCTCGAACACAATAAAAAAATGCTTTGAAAATCCCCGAAAAAACACGTTTTTATAAAAAAATCTCCCCTCCCCCCGCAAATAAAAAAAAATCATTTTTTGGAATTTTCCCGTAAATTTCATCATGTTCCTCACCGTTTACAAAAAACAGCATCGCCCCACCTCTCCCCCTTCCGGGAGATCAATTCACCTCAAGTCGGGTCTGACACGCCCTAAACTAAACTCGGCCGCCATTTTGTTTTTTTATTTTTTTATATTTTTTTTATAATCTGTCAGACATTCTTAATACACCCTCGAAATATAAAAAAATGTATGGTCACCAAAATGGAGGAACAAAAAAAATTTTTTTTTTTTACAACTTTTTTTAAAATGTCGAGGTTTTTCTCTACTCACCTGAGCACCCTGTACATTTCCCTAAAACATTATTATATCAAAAAATGGCTCCTTCTGGGAGAACTACTATGTCAATCAGTCAGTCAGTGGTAATCCAGCTTTATATATTATAACTAGAGGTTGCGTTGTGGCGCGGGCTGCAAGCAGCCGCGCGGGGCTTTGATGCTATTGGTTTAGGTGGGATTGTTTTCATTTTTAATTTTGGTTTCAGCAGGGTATTGACTTGAACATATCGTAGCAAATCTTTCTTGCGTTATGTTCTGCCTTAAAAACTGTTTTTTTTACTATGAATTTCTTCATAAAAGGGGTACTGATGATTTTATTTCAGGGGGGTTACAGTTTTCAGGATGAATTTCGATTTCAGCAGGGTATTGACTTGACCATACCGTAGCAAATCTTTCATGCGTTTGGTATTGCTTTAGAAACTGTTTTCAGTTTGATTTTCGTTATGACAGGGGTACTGATAATTGGTTTCAGGTGTGGTACTTACGGTTTTAGTATGGATTTGGTGTGATATGGGTATTGACTTGAACATGCCGTAGCGAAACTTTTTGTTGAAGTTTTGTTTTGCATAAAAAAAGAGTTTGCATTGTGATTATTGGTATCACGTGAGTGTTGCATTATGCAATTGGAACATTAAGCAGAGTGAAAGTGGTATAAGGGTCTATCGTCAGTCTGATTTCGTTTTCAAAATTTATTAGGAATGAACTTCAGTATTAAAACGGGTATAGACTTTACCATAAGCCATCGGATTTATCCTAACTAATATTATAAATGCGAAAGTAACTGTGTCTGTCTGTCTGTTACTCTTTCACGCCAAAACGACTGAACTGACTGAAGGATTTGAATGAAATTTGGTATACATATGGTCTAGACCCTGGCAAAAAACATAGGCTACTTTTTATCCCGGAATTCCCACGGGAAATCTTTTTAATGCGAAGCGAAGCGCGCGGGAACAGCTAGTAAGTATATAATCATTTTGTTTGATTGTAAATGTGTAGCATATATGCAGGGGTTTTGCAAAAAGGATATACTAAGCCGAAACTAAGGGTTACTCAGGTCATTCTAAACAAGTTTAGTTCTAAAAGTTTAGAAAATTTACGAAAAAATTATTTGTTCCCTAAAGGGTAAGCCTAATTGGGTGAATTTCCAAAACTCGTAGAATAAAAGTTGTTCAGAATAGCCCCCTGAGTCACCCTCTTTCGGCTTAGTATACATACCCTTTTTGCAACACTTGTAGTAAAAAGTCACCTGACCAACAAGTTTCCTTTCGGCTTAGTATACCCTTTTTGCGATATAGCTGTATATAATATGCTGTATTATAACAATAAGTACCTATATAATTTTACTTAACACCAGGTTGCCCCTATCCTATTTCTTTTCTACGTGGAGTCGCTTAATCATTCATTAGTTTTTTAAAGTAATTCTTCTTCGAGTAGGTATGTATGGATTTAAGATTGTTGTTTTTTATAACTTTTCATAAGCTAACGAATGATTGAGCAACTCTGAGTAGATGCAAGATCCATAATTAGGCTAAAAGTTATATATGCAATGAAAACAATTTTTTGAGCATTAAATAGTATTTATTTAAGACATTTTAACTTTTTTCTGGATTGTGCTTCATTATGCTTTTCTAACTTGTTGTAGGTGTGATATTTCATGAGTTTACCTGAAAATAAAATAAATTCGTTTAATCTACTAATTCAAATTCAATAGGAAAATAATATAACTATCTAATTGTGAGAATTACTTGATAATATTATACGAGTTTCTACCACAGTGGAAAAACGAATGAGCTATGCTATACTTAGGTGTAACCAGTTATCAGCATTAATAGAATTGCAAATATAAATAGCACAATTAGTAAGTATTTTTTCAGGTATTTGGTACCACAATATAAATCATTGAGTACATCATAAAGAATCAACAATGGCCTACAGGGAGGGTCAGAATGATTTTTATTTTATATTTATAGGAAAACTTACTATATGACATTGATTAAGACTAAAAATAAATTACGTCTAACAAGTTTTAATATGATGCCCCTGGGTTACCCATTTTCGTGACATCATGATGCCCTATTATGATTTTTCCGTTTAGGAGTAATTTTGTGCTTTTCTCACTGGAACTTACATTGCTCGTCAGTGGCTTTAGAAGATTCTTCATCATTCAGGTTGAGGCGATGCACGCTGCAGGAATCCACTTTTGGCGGCTATGCGATGTGGGGGGCGTTACAGTAACTCTTTGGTCTGAAAATTGAAAAGAAGCTTCGTTATCATCAATAAATAAATTACATAATTACAATGTAAACTCTCTACCAGATGTTTTAAAAGCAGAAAAGGATACCCATTTTCGTCTTACAGTACCGTTTTTTCAATACCTGTATTATGATATTATGATTATGATATGATATGCCCCATTGATGGAATAACGACAGAACTTCTGAAAGCCGGCGGTAGACCGATTTTAATAGCACTTCGGAGGCTGTTTAATTCCGTCATACTCGAAGGCACAAGCCCGGAGGCATGGAGCAGAAGTGTAGTGACTTTGTTCTTCAAGAAAGGCAACAAAGCCCTATTGAAGAATTATAGACCCATTGCACTTCTGAGCCATGTGTACAAGCTGTTTTCGAGAGTTATTACGAATCGTCTCGAGCAAAGACTCGACGACTTCCAGCCACCCGAACAAGCCGGGTTCCGAAAAGGCTATAGTACCATAGATCACATACACACGCTTCGGCAGGTTATACAGAAGACCGAGGAGTATAATCTACCTTTATGTCTAGCGTTTGTGGACTATGAGAAAGCCTTTGATTCTATTGAGCTCTGGGCGATGCTTCAATCCCTTCAGCGGTGCCATATAGACTATCGCTATATCGAGGTGTTGAGATGTATGTACAATGCTGCCACAATGTCAGTTCGATTACACGAACATAGCACAAAACCGATCCAGTTGCAAAGGGGCGTGAGACAGGGAGATGTTATTTCTCCGAAACTGTTCACCTGTGCACTGGAAGATGTTTTTAAGCTTGTAGAGTGGAAAAGACTGGGCATTAACGTCAATGGCGAATATATCTCTCATCTACGATTTGCTGATGACATAGTTATTATGGCGGAAACGCTGGAGGAGTTAGGCGAAATGCTCACAGACCTCAATGATGCCTCTAAACAAGTTGGGCTGAAAATGAACATGGACAAGACAAAGGTCATGTCGAACGAACATGTTTCATCATCGCCCGTAACTGTAGGAGGTGTCACCATCGAAGTTGTTGATCAGTATCCCTACCTAGGACAAGTGATCCGATTAGGTAAATCCAACTTCGATAAAGAGGTAGCTCGTAGAATCCAACTCGGATGGGCAGCGTTCGGGAAATTACGACACATCTTCACTGAAAACATACCTCAGTGTCTGAAAACAAAAGTTTTCAATCAGTGCGTGTTGCCAGTGATGACTTACGGAGCCGAGACGTGGTGCTTCACCAAAGGGCTTATCCACAAGCTCAGAGTTGCTCAGCGTGCTATGGAAAGGGCTATGTTAGGCGTGTCCCTGCGAGATAGGATTCGTAATGAAGAAATCCGCAGGAGAACTAAAGTTACCGACATAGCCAAAAGGATTAGCACGCTGAAGTGGCAATGGGCTGGCCACGTAGCCCGCAGAGCCGACGACCGCTGGAGTAGAAAGGTTCTGGAGTGGAGACCCCGTGTCGGCAAACGGCGTGTCGGTCGCCCCCCAACCCGTTGGTCTGATGATCTGCGGAAGGTAGCGGGAAGCCGCTGGATGCAGATGGCGGGTGACCGTTTGGGGTGGCGATCGTTAGGAGAGGCCTATGTCCAACAGTGGACTACGGAAGGCTGAGAGAGAGAGAGAGAGAGATGCCCCATTATGATATTATGAATTTTCCGTTTAGGAGTAATGTTGTGCTTTTCTCACTGGAACTTACATTGCTCGTCAGTGGCTTTAGAAGATTCTTCATCATTCAGGTTGAGGCGATGCACGCTGCAGGAATCCACTTTTGGCGGCTATGCGATGTGGGGGGCGTTACAGTAACTCTTTGGTCTGAAAATTGAAAAGAAGCTTCGTTATCATCAATAAATATAAAATAAATATAAATAAACACAACAACCAAATGGTGGTCGTAGCTCAGTGTACCAGGATTATGCTAGAGGACAAAATCCTAGCAAAAGCGGAAACCATTAACGCTACCTGGAATAGCTGGACGATGCCCACCATCGCTTGGGTGAACGGGGTACCTGGATGTGGGAAGACAACCTGGGTGGTAAATAACTTCGATGTGAGCAAAGACACCATTATCACCACGACAACTGAGGCGGCCGTCGATATACGAAACAGGCTAGCGCATAGGATCGGGGACATGGTTAGAACTAGGGTACGTACGATGGCATCAGTCCTAGTAAACGGCTTTAGAGAACATGTCGGATGCCAACGCCTGATAATTGACGAGGCCCTGATGAACCATTTCGGGGCAATCGTAATTGCCGCCCGCCTGTCCCGTGCCAGTGATATTGCTCTAATCGGAGACATCAACCAGCTACCGTACATAGACAGAGAGAACCTATTCGAACTAAGGTACAGTCGCCCAACACTGGTAGCAAACATCACCCAGGAGCTGTTGTGCTCATACAGAAACCCCATGGATGTTGCATACGCCCTAAGAGAAGTATACTCAGGCATATACGCAGCCACAACGCGTATCCAATCCCTGCAGCTGAAAAGGTTTACAGACGCAGCAATTCCAAAATCCCAAACCAACACTCTATTCCTGACGCATACACAGGAAGAAAAAGAGACCCTGACCAGCCAAGGGTTTGGAGAAGGAACGGGATCACGCGTCTTAACCATACACGAAGCACAGGGATTGACGTACGAATCCGTCATTATCATAAAAACAAAAGATAAAATAAAGTTGCACGATAGCATACCTCACGCAGTAGTGGCGCTGTCGAGGCACACCTCCGCCTGCACCTACTATGCGGATGACACCGAGGACGCTATCGGCAACCTCGCTAGAACGGCAATAACAGCACCGAAGAAACGGATCCTCGAGTACAACCTAAAGATGGCAATAAAAAATCGGGACAAAGAGGTCGTTGCCCAGCAATCAAGGCTTTTGGCAACGCAAAATGGAGCGGAATAGGAGAATTTTGATTTTAATTTTATATTGACGGCCAAACCGTATTGCATGTATTTTATAGTTTTGTTATGTATAGTATATAGCATGTATTGTATAGTTTTGATATGTAGGTATTGTATAGTATATCATGAATTAATATTATCTGTATAAGAACTAACCAATAAAATTAAGATAGTTTTAAGAACACTGTCACACATTAACACCAGGCAAAACAACAGCGATGACAAAAGGAGTGTGTGGCCACTGACAGGCGTCTGTTAAGTTCTCTGAAGACAGCTGACACTGGCCCTACCCTTCAAATGTTTGTTGCCATTATAATTGTAAGTGTGACTGTGTGAAACAAAGAAAAAAAAAAAAAAAAAAAAAAAAAACAAGAAATGCACAACTGGGGGTTTTTAGTCGGTTAAAGGCCGACACTACCTGGGTCCCCTTCCCAGGTGTCTGTGTAGATTTTCCTCCAGGAGTGCAAAAAAAAAAAAAATATTAATAATATATAGGTATATATATATAAAAGATAAAATATATATATTATAAGCTTCCACATTGAGTAGTGAGTAGTTAAAAGATGAAGACAAAAAACAACCAAACTCTCACAATACATTGATCTCTCAAAAAGGCACGGACATAAAGTCTGTGGAGTGATAATAAAATCTTTAAAAAAAAAAAAAAAAAAAAAAAAAAATCATCAATAAATAAATTACATAATTACAATGTAAACTCTCTACCAGATGTTTTAAAAGCAGAAAAGGATACCCATTTTCGTCTTACAGTACCGTTTTTTCAATACCTGTATTATGATATTATGATTATGATATGATATGCCCCATTATGATATTATGAATTTTCCGTTTAGGAGTAATGTTGTGCTTTTCTCACTGGAACTTACATTGCTCGTCAGTGGCTTTAGAAGATTCTTCATCATTCAGGTTGAGGCGATGCACGCTGCAGGAATCCACTTTTGGCGGCTATGCGATGTGGGGGGCGTTACAGTAACTCTTTTGTCTGAAAATTGAAAAAAAGCTTCGTTATCATCAATTAATAAATTACATAATTACAATGTAAAATCTACCAGATGTTTTAAAAGCCGAAAGGGATTACCCTTCGTCGTTGTTTAGAATAGCCTATGGGTCACAACAACTATTTAATAGGTAATGGTATGGAACCCTTAGTGCGCGAGTCCGAGTGGCAATTGGTTGTTTTTTTTTTATTATTTATGAAGGTGTAATGCTGTCATAGAAGGGGCTAGCTAACTTTATCCCTATGTACTTAGAGAGGTAAGTAAATTTGTAATATAGTTTTCATTAATGATCGATTACCTAACTAAGGCATTATACATATTAATTATTTTGTGTCTGAATATTCTAAGATAAAGGATTGGATACAATAACGAAATAGTTACACACCTGAAAAATATTATTTCGTGTTTTCTTAATTTTGGTTCTTTGAAGATTCAGCCCAACTGGTTTTTGTTTTTCGACGCGTATTTGAGAATCAGCTTTCTGAAAAGTATTAACTTCATATGAGATATATAAAGTACTGGCAATACTATTTTTTTAACACGAAAACACATTACATATTTAATTTTATAAGTCCTTTAGCACCACCCGGAAGGAACGTGCAGAGTAACTGAAGTCTGACATAGATTGTAGTTAGTTATACCTATACATAATTAATAATAATATTATGTTCTGAGATAAAGAGACATTTGTTTAAAAATACAGGACTTGGAAATGAAATAATGATTTTATTTGATAATTGATTTCTAAGTCCTGTATGCGTAAGCAAATATGTTTCTTCCTCAAATAGACCGATACGTCACTTAATCGCGGGACAATCGACTGTTGATGAACCGTTCAGAATCAGTTACTCGTAATTTAGTATCTGAGATTAAAAAACTGACTTTAGGTGTACTCAAATTTCTTAATTGAATAGTCTTTATTGGTACCAACCAGCACTAATGACCATGAATAATTAAAGGCTCTATGTCAGGTTTCAGTGGTCTTGCCTGCGGACGTAGGACTAAATCCTCCCATCTAACTACTTCTACTTACTATTCTATGCCATAGTAAATAATCTACTCCCCGTTCGGAAAGGACCCTTCTACTAAAGCCCGATTTACATTTTAACAAGTACAGTAGCGCAATTTCTATGAACTACTTATAATTTAAACTGTCAAACAACTAAACTCGCTCCAACTTATTTAAGTGCAAATCGTTCTTTACGGAGAAGAACGGGGGCAAGAAACTCCAGAGTCATCTTTTTTCAATTATAAAGCTACATAATTTGTATTAACAAATTTAATAAATAAAAGTACTTGATTATAATAAAAATACGTGTGTGTCTTGATGATAAATAAGGCATATAAAGCTTTTTTACTATATTACAGTCTAATAAAGATTAGCAAAATTACGAATTAAATTTTAAAAGCAATAATAAAATATTTGTATGTAGTGAGTGTTTGTGAACGTACATTTTATTTAAATGTACTGACTGGGGACGTCATTAAGTTTAATTGGGTATACAAGCAGCTCGATCGGTAGAAGAAATTAACACAACCATTTTCTGAATACTATTGCCGTTCCTGATATGAGAACGAATGCAATAATGATTAATGACGTAACAGTATACAAGAAAACCGAAGACCATTTCCCGGTTGTGCCAATGAGTGGAAGCACCAACAGCCAAGCATGAAAATGGATCGATAGAACAGATATCGGGAGCACCCTTGAACCGTGTAGTCAGTATTTGATCGAAGAACTGATTCTAGGTCCACCTTTATCGGAGCCACAATGGTGCCAACACTGTGACGCACAGGTCAAACACAAATATCCTCGGATATGGGCAATGGCGGGGTCGTGGTTTTTTCACAATTGTTTGTGTTCATCGCAACGGCCGGCCAAGGGGCGGTGCCGGCATACCTACACCAGACGGTATCATGTACACCTACTATCTTCTGGGAACTTCGTGCACGAGTGTCCTGCGCTGAACAGGCGGTGGCGTGGCCCAGGCACCCACCAGGCTAGCGGGTGGCGCGTGGAGTAGCTCAGGGGGGCTTGGCGTGTAATCGAGCGTCTATATACGCCAGTGTCTGTCCCTTAAACTGTCTAATCTACTATAAATATGATATAGTATTTTTCAATAACTCAGGTAATTTATTTGTACATCACACATATTTGTCACGTATACACTGACTCATTACAAAATTTCAGAAACTGCATGGGGGTTCCTTTTAGGACTTAGGTGCTGACTAAAACGGGATTTTGCAAAATTCAATCCCTAAGGGGTGTCAAAGTTTGTTTGAAATTTCTAAAGTTTTAATAGTAGGGTTTTGGAATTTTTAATAAACGTAGCTTAGGTACCGTGGAGGTGGAGGTGCACTAAAAAAAGGTAATCCCGATTTTTTTAAAGAAAAATCTAAACTGTTTAAGCTAGAAGCTTGAAATTTGGCATGTAGATTGTAGGTATCTTAGTAAATTTAAAGTTAAAACAGGAAATTCCTACGGCAATTTTTAGAAAAAACATTTAGTGTGAAATAACGATAAATATTCCGTGAAAGTTGTTAGTAAGCTGTATGGCTTGTTATACAACTTTAAGCCAAAACTAAACGGGTTTTGATAAAACTCAAAGCATATCAGAACATACGGGCTTATTTTTTTCGCAGAATTTCCACGGGAATATTTTTTAGAAGAAGGGAAGCTTGCGGGAAATGCTAATATAATGTAAATTGATGATTCTATTTTATTATATGTGCTGTAAGTACCTGCACCTGGCTCTCTCGAGTGGAACCCTTGTGCATATCCCCAAGGTCTAAACTGCCTTCCTGAGCTTGGACCATTTCCCACTACGTTGGTCTACTGCGGGTTGGTGGGTTCACATATCTAGATGTGCTAAATCTAGATATGGAGGTTTCCTCACGATGTTTTCCTTCACCATAAGCGCGATGGTATACATTGTACTTAAGTTAAAAGAACTCATTGGTAATACATGTCAGCGCCGGGATTTGAACCCGCATATCTTGCGTGAGAAACGGGCGCCGACCCGACTGAGCTACCACCGCTTTAAATTGATGATTTAAAGTTCATTAATTAAACTACATATTACTGGATGACATACTTTCGTTCACTACATAAGTACTACATTTTAAGGTTATTGAATTTATCGTGTATCATTATTATTAAATCCAGTATCTTGATTATCTTGAAAGACTGATGGGGCGAAATAGGGTTTTAGAGTTAAAAATAATAAAGAGGGTGAATCGCGTATTCAACATCGAGAAGTGTCAAAATTGTGATCGTAGGACTGAACAGAAGTTGAGGTCAAATGAGGTCTGCTTCTTGGGAGGCGCCTACTTACACAGCGAACGTGTATACATTTTTAGTATCTACACAATAATAATACCTACTTTGTTCTATTTTCATATTTTCGGCCGAGCCACTCAATCGCGCGATGGCATAGATAATAATTTCAGACTAATTAACGTAATTAATTTTACAAGTTACCTACGAAAAAGAAAGAAGAGATAATAATAATGTATTATGGTATGCCTATTTCGATAGTTAAGTACCTATATAATGTTCTAATAATGATTTGCCTTTTTATGCATTTTTTTATTATTAAGTATTTCATTTTTTTTTGTCTTTTTATGTTTTTCACAGTTTTTTTTTCTTTTTTATCTTTTTTTATGCCAGTATATTTTTGTTCTTTTTATGTTTTTTTGTATTTTTTTGTAGACAAACCATTATTTACATAAGATTGTAACAACCTACATGACACTACCATAAACAAAACATTTTTTACTTAAACAGATTGCAAAAGTTGTATACAAACCTAAGGGGTCATTCCAAATAAGTTTAGGAATGTCGTGAAAAACCTAATAATGCCAACAACTTAGTTTCTATAAAGAATCACTACCGTTAATTAGTACTTAAAATAAAATCAGTGAAACCATCTCGAAGAATTTTATGCCAGATTTGGTGAGACCCAATAGCTAATATCACGACCGATGATTGATGCCTCCGGATGCCGCCGAGCCTGCCGCCTTGCTTCTGGTTGCTGGCGCCGAAGCTGCAGTGTGACTGCTGGGTGAAGTATCCTTGTACTGGTTGGTCGTCGGTTTGATCATGTGAGCCTAGGCTGCCACCTCGGCCCTTGTAGTGACTGTGGGGTTCTCATCCAGTGCTGCCTCAGTGGCAACTTCAACAGGAATGCGCCAGAAACTGCTGATCTTGAAGAGTCAGGGGTGTGAAGGGAAGATGCGCTGCCTGGGCTAGGTCATGAACATCCTGATGATGATGTGGCTTGACTTTAAATTTCTGAAATTGGTCGTGTGGAATGTGTGTCGTACTACAAGCTTCACGCAGTGGATGTTGTATCAAAGTTGGAGACCATCATGTTATGCTTCAACGTGGATGGATCTTTACCATCATCCTTTAATGCCTGAGAAGAGTAGGGCATTCTGGCGGGCTCGGCATCCATCTTTTCTTCTTTTGTATGGCGACACTGCAGGCGCAGAATTAGCAGTACGGTCTTCTGGAAGTTGTGATAGTACCGCGCGAGCTTCTTGAGTCTCACCTTCTTAGTGATAAATTGAAATTCCCGAAAACTTTTTACAAAATTATTTTAAAATAATAGTAATATAGTGCTTATGGCATTAGTACTAAGTGAAAGTTGAGACATTGGAGAAATTTAAAGGCATGAACGGTGGTTTATCGAAAAAAACTGTGACTTTTAATGTACTCAGAAAGAGTCATTTATAACTTTGCTATTTAAAGAAAGTTAAAAGACATCTGAGTCATTTAAGTCGCAATACCTATTGAAATATCTTGGACGAGGACACGTCGCGGACGGCGCGGCATTTCGGTTATTTTTCATACAAAATGAATAGAGTGTTGTGATTCAACGCAAACAGAAAGAACAGGGCGCGGACGCGAACGGGGCGAGAAGACACGACGCTTCTATACATTTTCTAAGGAAATTAATCGAAAGGGCGTGCTTGTCGGCGACGCGTTATCGTCAAAAGTCTTGTATGTGTGTTTTATTTTTAAAAGGATGGATGACGGAGGTCATAGAAAGTATCAGAAAGAGTCATTTATAATTTTGCTACTAAAAGAAAATTAAAAGACATCTGATATAACAGGAGGCTATAGTTGGATTGATACTCATAGTTACGTGCACCGTGATGCGATTTTTCCCCGAATGACTATATGATTATATTAATAAGTTTAAACAGTCTTAAGTATAATAATAATAATTAATTTACAATATTGACATGTAATCTAATACACGTCCACTGGAGGTAGACACCTACCAAGGATTATCTCAATCTCAATACTCTGGTCAGAACTTGAGCGAAACAAAATAAGTACGTTCCTATATACTTTTTAAATGTTGTTTTGATAACTGTGGAATATAGTAGTTGTGTAGTGAAGTTACGAAACCGACAAACTAAGGTAATGATAGTATGTCTTCCAGTTAGATGTAATTTTCGCCAAAGAAGTAATGCACTAAAAATAACATGAAGCGACATGATATATGTATATGTAACTATACAAATAAATTACCTGAAAAATACTATATCATATTTATAGTAGATTAGACAGTTTAAGGGACAGACACTGGCGTATATAGACGCTCGATTACACGCCAAGCCCCCCTGAGCTACACCACGCGCCACCCGCTAGCCTGGTGGGTGCCTGGGCCACGCCACCGCCTGTTCAGCGCAGGACACTCGTGCACGAAGTTCCCAGAAGATAGTAGGTGTACATGATACCGTCAGGTGTAGGTATGCCGGCACCGCCCCTTGGCCGGCCGTTGCGATGACCACAAACAATTGTGAGCCAACACACGCTCCCGTCTCTGCCCATATCTGTGAATAAATGCATTTGACCTATGCACCCCAGTATCGACACCTTTGCGTCTCTGACAATGATGGCCCAGAACAGCTCAACGAATCAAAACCAACTCACACGATCCTCAGATACACCCGACACTGAACTATGATTCATCGTCATGAATGACTATTAGCACTTGCACAGACTGGCCCAACAGGGAAATTGGGTCTCCGAAGTTCATGCATACCGAACATCGTCAATCGATGATTGCAATCATTACCATATCGAGAAGTGCAATGATTCAAAAAATGGATTATGAAAATTTCTTCACCGAGAGCTTTAGTATAGCCAATTATACTCAAATTAGCACCCTGCAGTAATTTAAACAAAATGTACATTCAATGTAGGTAAGTATGTGTACATATTATTATTTACAGAATATCAATAAAAAATATATAATTCGCACCCATATTCCAATACCGTCATTATACAAAATTTTCAATAAAATTAATGAGTTACTGCAATATAAAAATATTTAGATTCCGCGTCGAATCCAAATCGTCACTATACCAAAAGTAACTAAATGTTGACGGTGTTGGAATAAGGGTGCGAATTATATACCTACATAGCGTTGTAAAAAAAAGCCCGCATAAATTTAAATAATTGAGCAGTGTATTTGTAGAGTGTAAAAATATTTGGCATGATTTACATCTTAATCTAAAGCAATAAATAAACGGGTCAAAAAGACAATATGCAACCATGATTTAAATTGATTTTATTTACATAATAATAATTTCACGAACAAAATTGATTTAACTACCCGCCAAATAGAGGTGAGAGAAGTCGCTTAATTACATTCTACCTAATAACTCAGGGAATACTACATTGTTAACGTACGGGTGATTATTAACGACACGATCATGGTTAATAAGAATAGTTAGATCGTTTCGATTCCGTACACGACCTAGCGCGACATAAAGTTGTCCGTGGCTGAATACGTCCGACCTAAGATCAACTCCCACACGGTTGATAGTCTGTCCTTGACTCTTGTGTATAGTCATGGCGTAGCAAACTTGCAACGGAAACTGACGACGTAACATTTCTATGGGGCTATTCGTAGCGATAGGCGCTTTAAATGAAATTCGCGGAATAAAATATAGCTCATGTTCATTAGGTTTCCGCACAGTTATTAGACGGGGAGACGCAGCTACTACTATTACTTTAGTGCCGTTCACTAAACGATCCGAAAAACTTAAATTACGCATGACCATGCAAACGCTACCTATCTTTAATTGCAGGTCATGTTCCGGTATTCCTTTGGGCTGCGCTTTGTTCAACGTATCCGTACCTAAAAATATTTCGTCGGCATTGTCCGCAACGGTTTTATCGACTGAAAAGAAATGCAGCAGTTCTCCGGAAACCCTATTTAGTACTATATTATTAATTTCTCTAACGCCGTTATTATGTGTACACAGTATCGCTCGCTGACAACAGATATCTGGGTCATTGAGGCATTCAGTTGGGAATACAGAATCAATAAAAAGATATACTTCTGTGACATAATTTACGTTAGAGACATTTATCAAATTGGTGATGTTGCGGCCTGAATCTATAGGTTCTGACTGAATATTATTAGATCCGATATTTAATAAAAATTCTGAAAATTCTGGGTCATCTCTACTCCGCTGAGCGGTTGATAGGGCAAAACATTTTAACTGGGGCCAAATATGAGAGGACTTTAATGAACAATTAATTACGTCTGCGTTACTTCTAGCGTTTGTTACTACCGGTGGGATCTGACGGAAATCTCCCGCAAAAATAATTACCTTACCGCCGAAAAGTCTATCACAGTTCATTAAATCCCGTAAAGAGCGATCTAACAAATGCACGAGATATTTGTGTGCCATAGGGGCTTCGTCGTATATGATTACGGACGCATGATAAATAAGCTCAGCTCTCTGTGTGCCGTTCGTTATATTCCAATATCCTAGGTCGTCCACAATGTCTAAAGGAAATTTAAACATGCTATGTGCTGTTGTCCCGCCTTCGTAATTTTGCGCCGCTATGCCGGACGTTGCGGTACACAACACTACGCCCCCTAATGAGCCACGGACATGAGACGCGACCACGTTTAATAACAGGGTCTTTCCTGTTCCTGCAGGCCCATCAACGAAAATCGCATTGTTATTCGTTGAATGATAGACTGGGTCTTTTAACAGTTGATCAACGTAATCGAATATTTCGCGTTGATCTTGCGATAAGACAGGCAACCAACGTTCGACGAAAGCATGCAGTTGAACTGTGCTGAATTCACTCATCTGTTCACGAATTAATTCAGTCGTGTCATCTGGAACATCAGGGAGTCCCTGTGCCACAAGATTGGTGCCGTGTTTTCGCAAAAGTCTATCAATTTGCACTAATGCTAACTTGTAAGCTCTTTCGGTGTCGTTGGGGCATCGTTCAATGAAATCTTCACAAATAAGATTTTTCGATGTTTCCCACAAAAGAGCCGCAGGAGCTCCATTAACGGCCAGTAGCACGAAAAAGCTGCGTAACCGGGGACCGGTAAAAAATGTGGCAGCTTCTTGTATGGCTCGTTGGTATTCCTGCTCATCGTTGGCAATACCTACATTCTTTGCGACTTCCTGGAACGTTTTACAATCTGGACCCCCAAAATTGAGCAAATCGTTATATCCCCGACACGGGTATAAAGCCAAAAGCATACGCAGGTAAAACTGCTCACCTCTATTTGGTGCAACCCAAAACAAACGCGTTACATTTTCTCCGCGCTGCCGTTTAGTAATAAACTTATTCATGATTTGGTGAACTTCCACCCTATTTGATTTTGGCCTTTGCGTGTGGACAATATACCGTTCATAAAAGTCTAGATACGTGAGATTGTCGAATTCTGGACCGGTCGGACGCGCGAAATATAGCATCAACGTGGAACATGAATTGTTGGCCGCGTCACTTGCAGCATTCGCTCTAAAAACTACGTTATGCGCCCCTTCAAGGTGAACCGTCAGTTGTTGGACAGTAGGCTCGCGAGCTGTAATGTCGAATTCGAAAATCCGCCACGCCGCGTCACAAGACCCTATGTACCGTTTTGTCACGTAATTCTCGACCTCATCATTTAGATCACCGGTGACCATAGCTACGCGCGTTTCATCTTTGCCCTTCGTTATATATTTAAATAAATACTTAATAATTTTATGCGCGGAGGAGACCTCTAAATTAGCATGACAGTCATACTTGAGGAGGATGGCAGCGTTGTAAGGTACCACCCACAAATCACTCACTTCTACTGGCCGGTTACGAAACCTTATAGTACCGCTATTGTTGGCATCTCTACGAAGACGTACAAACCCTTTATCGTCTGTATATGTTACGTCTGTAGCATTTTTAGGGAAAAACTTGGAGCATTTACTTTTTTCATTATCCCAGCAAGGTAGGTCTGTTCTGTGAGGAGGTCCACAGGGTCCGTGGATCATGTGATTTAAAACTGCCTGTCGCAATCTACCTTCGGCTTCGTCCGCGGATGGTATATCTGCCCTGACAAATTTATCGATATCGGTGTTTTGAATTGGTCCGCCACCATCAACGCGGAAACAAATGTGGGCATGTGGCAGACCACGCTTTTGAAATTCAATGACGTGTATGATGTATGTGCATTTGCCAAACCAAGTACCGGACCGTATGTCCCTCAACAACTGTGTTAATTTTAAGTTAAATACTCTCGCACACAAGCTTGGATAAGGTTTTTGGCCTGGTGCAAGAGATTTTTGAATTTCTGACCATTTTGGGTTACAAGTTACTGTTAAAAAGAATGATGGTGTGCCTAGCCGGTTTACAATTGCAATAGCGTCCATATATTTGGTTTTCATGTAACGTGGCCCGCCAGTAAAAGTGTTGGGTAGATAAACACGTCCCGGTACGATACCACCCTCCCCCTGTACGGTTTCATCGCCTACAAATTCGCGTTCATTGTTCCTAATTTCATTAAACGGGGCTGATCTTAGCAAGTCGGTTTTATTTTGAATATTTAATATATATCTAAGCCGTTCTTCTTCAACACGACAATACATATCGACTACCCATTCTTCTGATAATCTACCGTAATCAACAAAACGCGCTTCAGACAAAAGTAAGCAACGTACGTATTTATTTTGAGAAAGCTTTGATCCGTCGTTTGTCTGTTTGTTAATGGTCCAACCGGGAGTTCCGTGAGGGTACAACAGCGGGTATTGAAATGATTCATACAACGGGTTAAAATAATCTACCTGATGAGGTCTCCTGTTTCCGATTTTCCAAATAGCTATACAACGCGGACTAAACTCTTCCCTTTCTGTGCTAATGATCGCGGCGATTTCATTACCTAAAGGCATATCTCCGAGGATGTTACCGTGAGTTCGACGCGACGTGGCTTCAAATCTAAGGTACGCGTCATCAGATGTTTCACGAGCGAGTTGTTTAAAGCAATCTATGTACGGGTTGACACTATGCATAAAATTATTTATTTCAGTCACAGTCTGTCGGTCGAGTCTTTGTCCGCTAGCTATTCTCTGACGTTCCTCATGATCTTCGATGTATAGACCGATAGGATTTTGCGTGTCTCTATATCCTAAATCAAATACACGGTGGTAGATCCGACCTTGGATTTTGACGAATGCTAAACCACTATCGGGGTTTTGAAAACCATGAGACACGCCTAGAGCACTAAATGCAAATAAATTGTTGTATGCTCGCGGTCTGTCATTAAATGGCCGGCCATCATAAAAGTTTTCGGTCAAAGGTGGGAAATTCTGAATGTTATACTTCCCACTGCCACAACACCATTGAGTTCGGGCTTTTTCTTCAAAAAATAATGTTGCATTGCAATGTGAACACCGATACGCATCATGTTCCTTCAGTGATTGCCTCTTCAAACTAAATAATGGCACAGTGTTGAGATCGTCACCGCTTCGAACGGCAATCAAAGATTTAGCGAACCGTAAGCTTTCATCTACGTTCCGAACTGTATTATACCGTTGGCTAGCTAACCTGTTCACTTCTGGATTCGTTTGTGAATAACGTTGGACGGCTTCCCTATGAACTTCTGGATTTGCTCGATTGTAACGCTCTATCGCATCTTTACTAACTGTTGGATTTGCCTGACTATAACGCTGAACTGATTTTCTATGAATTTCTGGATGTGACGCTACGTACTTATTAACTGCTACTAAATGTGGATTCGATACAGTTTTTTTTGGGCCTTTACATATCTTTTTTGGTCGTCCACGAATGTTTATTTTATCTTCTACAACGGCAGCAGCAGTTCGCTCTACAACTACAACTGGGTTCATCAATAATTTTGGATCAACGGCATCTGTATCGATTTTTCTCTTTAAATTAATCTCGGGTAATCTCGTCAATAATACAATCGGATTTAAATTACGCGGTAAATACTTGATAACGGTTAACTTATGAATGTCATACTGATTTACTCCCTGAAAACTACAGTTACCTAATAATAATCTGGCGAGAGACAGAGAATCGTGACATCTAAATAACCGGGCGACGTTCAAAGTGTTGTCGTTCGTATTGTACAGCCCTGTGGGATCGACACCGTGACTATTAAATAAATAATATTCATTCCTAAAACGCCAAAACGATACCGTTTGATGTTGTCCAGTAAATAAATAGCTGGTTGTATCATCTTCTGATTCGTTACAAAACAAATCGCGAATCAAAAAATTGTTCAATTCTTGCAAAGAATTATCTAAATCGCACATTTGGGAAGGATACAACGCACTATTTTTCCATGTAACAGATATGTCTACATCGAAATTTGGAATCTTTATATGGGTAGGTAAATCTTCGGGGCAAATGAATCTTTCTCCCTCTGGTCGAGGTACTACTGGATACAAAGCGTGTCCAGCATCAAGGATGTTGTCCATGTCAGTCTGTTTGAATATTTGTCGCTTTTTGATGACGGATATTACTGATGCACAAGTAGACATGGCCACACATTGAGCTCCTTGACCCTCACCTGCAAACCTCGGCCCGCCCTGGTGCGTAGACGCCGCCGCCACGCAGCTCACCCCGTCGATCCCGCCGTCGCTGGCCGGGCCGAGGCTCTCTCCCACCTTGGACGAGGTGGGCTGCGCCGTCGTCGTCGTGCTGCGACGACCGCGACGAATCTTCTTGGGACGTCCCGCACTGCGTTGCATTTTGTTTGTAGTCTGAAATTATTATTTTTGCCATGTTTATACATAAGCATACATATGTATGTAATATAAATTTATAAAATACTTAGATAAATATGATTTTTTTAAAGCTTACTATCTAATATACATATATAATACATAAGTACCGTATATAATGTATAACACTGCAATGAATAATAAAAAATAAAAAAGTTGAAGTTGAGGAATTGAGAATGCTTCATACCTACAAAAAACTATTAGAACAAATGTAAGGGAAGACAGTGTGAAATTGTGAATTATATATATCTATTTTTTATAATAATATTCTCAATACTTAGGGCCATACATATAGTTTCTGTACATAAGTACAATTTCAAAATCAAAAAAATGCATGTGTATTATTCATGAGTATTCTTTAGGCCATTTGGGTAAGACGGGATACAGTGGTAATTTTTTAGCTTTGAAATCTTGTAGATTCTACATTTATAAACTATAAACTATAAAATAAAAAATTAGAAATACTCGACAATATTTCTTCTAAAATAATTATCTTCCTCTAACTGTTTTTCTCTTGATAGAACCAGTCATATGAAGTTCACTGATAAATTACACAGTTAAGAAAACAATTATAATTAGTGATAAATTATGACTCTGTAACTTGGATTGATTTATTTGGCAGCAATGTTCTTTGAGAACGCCAGTTAAATCTGTCTAGAAAAAATATGTATAACGGAATGCATTTGTGTCAGAGCTCAGAGTGTGTCAGAGAAGTTCTACTTGTCACCTGTCAGTTGTCATTGTTCTATCAAAGTGAAATAATCTCAATTTGTTTAGCTAATACAAATAAGTACATAAAAGATATTTTGTTTTCATCTAATTGTAAAAGTAAGTGAAATCTTCTAACAGTTTGAAATAATTAGTTTTATGCTGCCGATAAGACATGATAATCATCTAATAAGGAAAAGGTTAGGAAGAAGAAGAATCATCTATCAAGGCAATGTTTATTTTAATACTTAGCAACCTACATAAGACCAGTTGGACCATAGAACCTGCATTAAATGGTGAACGTCTGATGAACTAATGTGATGACTAAAAATCTGAGAGCAAGATTGAGTGTTCTGGGAATCCCTTGAACTAATGTGATGATTATAAACCTGAGGTCAAAATTATGAGTATTGTTGGGAATTTTCTTTAAAATTGTAAATAAGTATATTTGTGTGTGATTAAGTATAGTTTCTTATTAATAATTACTTAACAACCAGTATTCAAACTAAGAAAAGTAATAATTGCTAAATAAATTTATTATTTTCATTAATTGGCTGATTAATTTATGGTAGAAATGTTTATTTTATAACTATTCTGTTTCAGCATAATTAGCTAAGTACTTGTTATTAACTTGACAATAAACATGGACTTATTATACAAAAGTTACATGGGAAGTTAAACATATAATTGGGAAGTGCCCGCTAAATGGATGGGAGGTTTAGAACACGACACAGGCCTAGCCTAGTGTGGTAGCCCTTGTTATATCACCACCTTCTAATTTTTACCAAACACTGCAACCTATATTTTTTGTAACTTTCATAATCTTTAGTTTAAATAAATATTTTTTTCATTTTTTCAGAATTTATTTGATTTTTAATCATTCATTAAATTTCAAGTTTTTTGTAAATACTCATTTCTAGTTTGGTTCGTTTTAAATGTTGCCAATAAATAATTGTTAATTATTTTGTTCATTTTATTCAATGTAGGTACCATACTGTAAACAAAACATGAGTAACGGCCCTGGTTCATGATATCACCAGAAATTGAATATTAAGTATAAAATCATTATATGAATTGCAAACATTTCACAACTTATTTAATGAAATAAGTAATTTATTTATTTAATTGTTTCATTTATGAATAAATTTCAGTAAATTTCAGATACTTCTACTATATTTAGTTAACAGGAAAATTATTAGGAATGAACACAGTTAGTGAATGAATGAAATAATAAGTTGGGATTATCTGGATTTAGAATTTTATGTCTTATTTTAATTGACGAATTAGTAATTAACTTATTTAAAGCACTATAATTAAAGTTATCAGAGGTGGTAGCTAGTCAGAGATTTGGATTTAATTCCTGACAGGATGAGAAATGGTCCATGGTTAGTAATGGAGTTAACTTGGGGATGCATAATAATTGCACAAAGATTACATTCAAGTTAGTCACATGCAGACACTGACAACGCACAGAGAGAAAATAATAGATGTAAGTATTAACTACTCATATCCCACTTAGTAACTCATTGGTGACCCATAAGTAAACCAGAAACATGACCATTTGTAAACCAAAAACAATAGATTTTGTATTACAGGAAACCAGATTAACTTCAAGGATAAGCCTACAACTTTTACAACATCGTTATACCTAGTTTATTGCTCATATCATAATTTAATGTTAGTTGTTTAAGCTATTGGTATTCCAATTTTAAAAAATAAAATAAATCTTTAATATATATTATTTTCAACAGACAACAGAGTTATGGATATTGAGGTGCCCGAAAGGAGTCTGAATTTAAGTGCTACACGATTAATCTGACGATGATCTGTCTAGCTAATCTTTTCACCGCATTAGCGTCGTTAGCATCATGACGCCATTTTAGATAAGAACCTAGACTACCTAGATTTTTTCAAATTAGAGTTATAAATACGTACTTACTTAACCACAATAAACCTTCCATATAAATGTTGTAAATTTGTTAAAATGTACATATTTGCACTTTATCTAGGAACGGAAAAGGTTCCTGGAGTTGATGAGATGTAGAGAAATTTCACTGTTCCCACTATGTCAATTTTAGGTAAATAGTAACATAAATATATATTTTTATTGCCCATTAGACTCAATTGATACTTCTGTATCATTAAATCATAATTAAATAAACATTAAGGGACTTTCAAGAAAATTTACAAATATTCACATGCACTCACCTCTGAAACTTAAGCAAAAAGTGACAACAAAATTTTTCACTTTTACTTTTTTCTTGCTCTTTTCTAATAAATTGGCGGCAAAGTTTTGTTTCTTGTAAAGATTAACTTAAAAAAATGCCCTTCTGCGGTGGCTATAACAAGACAACATTACTTGACACTCTTTATTTGACATAGACACCAGCGCCCTCGTTAAACTGGGTAAAAAAACAGTGGTTGTTCATGAAACACTTATATTTTTTTTATGCAAAAACCATAGACAATGTTTTAAAAGAAAGATTTTTTAAATTCATTCCAGACTCTCGTCTAACATTATTAAAAATAACTATTTAGGTATCTTTCATATCGTGTTAGTAAAGTTAGTAATGAAATACGATTCTAATTTGAAATCCCACGAGCTATCTTTTAAATAAGAATAATTTTATCGTATTGGTTTCGCTTTGTGCATGGTGTGCTTTAAGCTGCATACAGACCGGGCCAACGAACGCCCAACGATGGATATTTATCATACATAATAATACAGGGCAGGTCTGAGGTAAAAAACAGTGGTTGTTCATGAAACACTTATATTTTTTAATGTAAAAACCATAGACAATGATTTAAAAGAAATACTTTTTAAGTTCATTCATTCCAGACTCTCGCTCGTCTAACATTATAATGATTTATTATTAAAAAGAACTATTTAGGCATCTTTCATATCGTGTTAGTAAAGTTAGTAGTTAATGAAATACGATCCTAATTTGAAATCCTTAAAGAAGCGCAAGAATCTGCCACGAGCTATCTTTTAAATAAGAATAATTTTATCGTATTGGTTTCGCTTAGTGCGTGGTTTGCTTTAAGCTGCGTACAGACCGGCCCAACGAACGCCCAACGATGGATATTTATCATACATAATACAGGGCAGATTGCAGCACCGAAGGTCAACGAAACCGCCGGTCTGTACGCAGCTTTTGGCAAACAAGTGTACCTAACTAATATTACCATGCCACTTGGCTATTCATTTTTTGCTTGTTATCAAAAACTACCATATCGTGTGTGGTCAGTATACATGTTATATTCCTCAAAATGATTGCCGAATTCGCCTATATTTTCGGTATTTAGCAAATACATCAAACATCCAAAACAAATGCGAATAGCCAAGTGTGGTGCCAGCATAAGATGCTGCTTCTGACGTCTTAAGTGAGTGTCGAAACCAAGTCAAAACGAACTCGAATGTAGAAAAATAGGGAAGGTTGGCTTGGTTGTCGCCACCGCCGCCGTGCCCATAGAGAAAATAACACTACGTGCCGTGCCGTGTCGGTCGCCTCGACTACGATTCTGCTGTTTGATTCCTGTTGGTTTTTGATTTTTTAAGTTTTTTTCGATTTCAAATTACCATTCGATATTGTGAATTAAACAACAATAATAATTACAGCACTAGAGCGAGTTCTTCAATGTTTACCACCATGTTTTTGGGTTTCCTTTTAGTTGTAACTCCTTATTCTGATGATAATTTAATTATCTGTAAGAATGACAGATCGGATGATCTGTGGTATCGATTTCCGATGATTTCCGACGGATACCACAGATTCTTTTTTGTAGACATAAAACTGATAAAACGAAAAACGTAGATTTTGGGAACTGGGAAAGTGGGAATATTTAATACATTTTTAATAGGTAAAAGTACTAACATCTTGCATATATCTTGACTGTAATTAAAATAATGAGTGTCACTAACTATCTACCTATCTACTACTTACCTGCTGATGGGAAAACTGAAAGATTAATCTAAGATAAAATATAAAATAAGGTAGAACTTGATGTTTACCTGCAACAGGAACAATATACAATTTTCGAAAACTGCTGAAAGATGAGAGTCTACCTGACAAATTAGATGAGATCACAAAGAGAGTGTGAGTGAACACTTAGCCAAGAAGTGCCACGGCCACAACACCACCTACCTGCCAATAGTGATTAATTTATTATTTTATGAACCTAATGAACAATCAATCAAGGGCAATTCTACAAAAGTATACTTACTACTAAAGAGAAACATTAATTTGGTTAAGTAGTTGCCAAATTCTGGAAAGGAATCCCACTAATGTATTTACAGAGGAAAGAAAAACAATTAATTATAATTCAATTTTACTTTATAACAGCCTATATAACAATAAACTGATTAGATTATCAAGAATAATTAAATTGTTAATTTTGTGTAGCTTTCAAAATGGGTTCAATAATAATAATTTGATGAGTTAAATAAATCCTTAATCAAGAAATTAATCATTGTTTGATTTCTAATCCAATACAATCCAATAATCTAGTGACTATATTCCATTCCCGGGGAAAGACGGGGGTTCCACACTGCTATGGCGTATTCAAGCTGGGATCTTACTAGCGATTTATACAAATGAAGGAAGGTAAATGGCTTTTTAAAATGTATGCTAGATCGCATGACAAACCCAAACATCTTAAACGCCTTACTTTTCATTGACTCTATGTGAATATCAAGATGTAGTTTACTATCTAGTATAATATATATATAGTTTAGCTAACGTTTCTATAGAAGCTTGCCGACATGTCTCTCAAGTTAAGCTTTTAAGATGGAAAGTATAGAAGAGTTTGAGGGAACTCCTAGATAAATCTTAGCTATATATTATACAGGGTTTTGCAAAAAGGGTATACTAAGCATGTTTATTCTGTTCGTATAATGTTTCATTAATTATGACTAATCTAAGAACGGGGTGCACGATTGATGAATCAGGAGGGTTACTCTATACTGACTAAATACGAACAGACAAAGAGCTTAAATACGAGATAGATTCGTGTCCGAAACTTAGTTTTTCATCATACAATTCACACAGCATCTTACCAATATAGGAACGTCCGGAGCACGCTGCCGCTGCCGCTGGCTGGGCTGGCTCCTGCACCATGGACACAACTAGTCACAAGCGCTAGTAGGTAGATATACCTGTTATGTCTTTTACTTACACGTTAAGAAGATCAATTGACTTTCAGAATGGCTCTTCAAATTACCTCTATTATTCATTATTTTGAGTGTGCTTTTGTGAGGTATCAAAATATACTTACTGGAGGATGTTTGTTACGTAAGAAAATATAAAACTTATCTATCCTTCAACTGCGGAATACCTAATCAAATTCAATCAATACCACCGACCTCAAAATAAATAGGAATCATATACCTAGCTATCACGAGCTTCCTTTACATATACGGAAAAGATTTTGTATATTTTCCTTATTTTCGAATGAATTCTTTCATTTTATACGTGACATTTCCTCTCATGAAGCAGCAGGCTTATCTACGCTTCTCAGAATCACGGCGTGCGTATGAAGTAAAACCATTTCCTGAAGGTAGCTCCAAGTAGCACAATGAACAGGATATTTATACAGACACCATCTACACTTACATTATAGTATAGAGGAATTATTAGTATGTGGCTAAGTTAAGTAATCGTCCTCTACTAGATCTATTTAAGACTCTCCCACGAAGCGTCACAAGTCCTAGCCAGCACTTGTCTAAGGTCCTAGCCCTTTCTCATCTAGCCACTACCGGCTACTGGTGTAAGGTCACCGTTCTACTAGGAACAAGAGATCCCACCTTACTCGATCAAAAATAGAACAATTTCAATTCTCTTTCGCTACTCTGACGCCAAGTGTGAGGAGCTCCGAACCAAATACAGGGTGGCCCAAAGAGTGACGTCCAAAGGAAAATGTTTGATTCCTTAGGTCAAGGGGTAGCCAAATCACCCCTATGTATGTTCAGCAATTTTTTGTAGTTTAGGAGTTATGATTTTTTTTCCTAATTTTCTACGAAAATCGACCTCAGTGGGTTAATTATGTTTTATTATTTTTTTGGATAACTTTTTTAAAGTATTTTTTATTTTTGTGGCATCCTCTTAAGTTGTTCTTTTAACCATAAAAGTTTCAGCTTCCTAGTTGTAATGTAAGTTAGTTATTTTTTATCGAAAGTTCGAATTTTACGATCGAGCTAGACTGCTCAGAAAAAAGCCTTCAAAAGTACCTGGGTGGAAATTACCTAATTAGTAAATTGTTTCAGAAAGTTGAAATATTCCTGTTATGTCATTACTAAGGACTAATTAAGTTAGAAATTAATCAAATTACAGGGAAAATAAAATTATTTACTTTTTTTAATTTAAGTTACATTTTTAATGTAAATTCTTAGTAAAATGTTTTAGTCTCAGTAGTAAGATTTATGAGATAATTGTATTATTAATAATAAGTAAATAAACTCAAATAATTCTTTTACACATTTACTAACAATAAAATTTCAAAATGGCGACCTCCCACAGCAATACACCACAAACATCTACGCAAGAAATTTTCTTTAAGTCAAAAAAGTTACAAATGTTACAAAATATGACGTTTGTCAAAAGGTTAAACATGTAAAAAAAAGTACCTTTTCTCAAAAATATGACATCTGTCAAAAAGTGTCATTTGAATGAAACATAGAAGCGTATAGGCGAATTAAAGAAAATTTCTTGCGTAGATGTAGGTTGTTTATTGCTATGGGAGGTCGCCATTTAGAAAATTTAGTGTGAGTAAATGTGTAAAATAATGATTAGAGTTTATTTTCTTATTATTAAAATAAAATTATCCCATAAATCTTATAAATCACACTAAAACATTTTACTAAGAATTTACATTAAAAAATTTAACTTAAAGTTAAAAAAAAAGTAAATAATTTTATTTTCCCTTTAATTTGATACATTTTCTAACTTAATTAGTCCTTAGTAATGACATAACAGGAATATTTCAACTTTCTGAAACAATTTACTAATTGGGTAATTTCCACCCAGGTACTTTTGAAGGCTTTTTTCTGCAAATAATACCCCATTAAGCAATAGTTTATTTTTATTTTTATGTAATTTTGGAACCTTGCGGAGTTTTTAAAATTAATAAGGTACCATGAGAATAACTTTTTCAATTTTTAATTTCAAGTTGAAAATTCAGAGCAGTCTAGCTCGATCGTAAAATTCGAACTTTCGATAAAAAAATAACTAACTTACATTACAACTAGGAAGCAGAAACTTTTTTGGTTAAAAGAACAACTTAAGAAGATGCCACAAAAATAGACGCATTTTTCCTGAAATAAAAATGACATATTATGTATCTAGCCTATCTGAAACCTAGTTAAACATTGTGAGATATGGCGTTTCGACTTTCTCCGTGTTCGGCATCATAAGGATCACAGTGACAGTTAAATAAAGTCCATTTTTCTCTCCACCTTTAATTTGCAAGGTGCGGGTGCCTATATAAATAGAGTGAGTCGCCCGCGCGCCTCAGTTGTAATATCACCATGCAGAAATGACTAGGTTTCAGATAGGCTAGATACATAATATGTCATTTTTATTTCAGGAAAAATGCGTCTATTATGTAGTCTGAGCCTATCTGAAACCTAGTTAAACATTGTGAGATGTGTTTATTATCGCATGGTGGAGAGAAAACCAACTGTGACCCATAAGCTACTGATGAGTATATCAGTAGATAAATATTTGAATCTATAAATTTATAATGCATAGATTTCTAGGTAATAGATATACTAAAAAGAAAGGTATAAGTATACACAAGACTTAAGTACTTCCTTATTATTCCTGACTTGTCAGAAAGTTATGGAAGGTATGTACCTATACATATAGGTAGGTATTTATATATATGGATACACACAGTGCCTCTTCGAAAGCAATACTTATAAGTAATTATTGATCAAAATCTTGTTATTGTCAAGGCAATATTTTTAACATACACTATTTGCAACAATATTTAAAAGCTGTAAAATGTAGAATATCGATCCAGGCCGCTGGGGCTCAGGTCAGCACATGCTGACTAGGGTATGTAATTCTGGACTGACCTCAGAAATGCAGCAGCCGACCCTGGAGCCTCGTGGACCTGCTCAGTCAGCCCCGTACGACGACACGGCCTGCAACACCTGGCGCGGCATCTAGACCTTGGAACGAGGAGTGGTGCTTGAAGGGAAGATAATTTTACCAAATATCTCAGCCTCATCATCTACTGGAAAAGATTAGATGAATATAATAACTAAGTATTCAGTTTTTCAAAACATGATGCAGGTCACTATATTCATATTCTAGATTGACAAGTAACACACAGTCTAATTTTGTATTCTAACTAACTCGGCGGTTAACGAGTTCCTGTGCAGTCCTACTAGGAAGGAAAGATATTTTATAAGCCTTTGCACCGATTTTGTGGGCTACTATCATTCTGTATCATCATGTGTGAATATTATGAGCTCTGGCAGCATTCCTTGGTAGATGACATCAATTAATAAAGATTGATAAACACAACAATAACAATTATAATAGTTGATAAATGAAACCCGGCTAACATGTCTTAACTGGGTAAGTAAATGATCAGTCATGCCACCAGGATAAGTAAAATGTTCAGTACTTCATATAAAAAACATTAACAAGGTCACGTTTAGGTATGTTCGTCAACACTAAGGGCAGGTCTCGGCCAAAACCTTAAGGCTTCGCCTTGTTGCAACTTCAAAGGTACGTAGGTAGGTACCTACTTACCTTGTTGTAGGTTCGATTTTGAAACCATTAAGTCAACTTAGATAAAACAAAATAAAATAGCTCGATTAAATAAAGATGGTACGTAAAGATGTTAGTTGTACCTGATGAGACCTGATGCAACGACAGCCAACATAGACTCTCTAATCTGTGGAAGCACCAATCATGGTGGCGGGAACATGGACAGTTGGACGAGCCACCCCGAGCCTGACTTATCAATCAGAACTGACAGTTCGCCAACAGCAGATAGCTTGCGGCTATCTATAGGTAAACTTAGGTAGTTAGCTATACCCAAGAAAAAGTCCTTGGACATCGATATGACAGTGGAACGGCGAATAACTGTGCCATTCTTTAAAACAAAAAGGCTTGTTGTTGTTGTCCAGCTAAGGAAGGTTATCTACTTCAGCGACCTGGTATTGCATTCTGAAAGAACTGCGAAGAGTTAATATTATGACTAATAATTATTACTTATTTAGAAAGTTTTCAGCAAACTCTAATAAATCAAGCAGCTACCACGTCACCGCTGCCCGGTTATAACTCTGTACTAGCATAGTAGATATATATACCAGTTCTAGCCTTCAGCTAGAGGTCAGAGAGCTCCTAAATGAGATGCGAGTACGAGCATGACACAAGTAATTTTTTACTTGGTAACTAGTTATGTAACTAACTGAAAGATCCATAAAACAGTTGAGGATTATTCAAAATGGAATTGTGAAAACGGCACGTCTGCATCTTAACAAGTCAGTCTAAGTAGTTTCAGCAGATACAGTGTTGAAAAATAGTTACGAAACGTTTGCGCCAAAATCGAATTAAAAATACATTTTCATTAGAGAAGCCGTTTAGGCATGAATAGGTACTTTCACACTTTGTATTGTGCTCCAAATGATGACCTTCGAAATTCATAGAAATTTAATGACGACTGCCATTGTTTATTATCTAGCCCCGTACATTGAGTAGGGCTGCGGCTACACGTGATGTGATTCACAGTACACAGTAGGTATATGCATGTTCCCAGAATAGTGGAAGTTATAATTTTACCAAAAGGTAGTCGTCTCGTGCAAGAGCACCGTTACTCGATTTATTCGATACACAACTAATAGACAGCTGCTGCGTAGGAGGTTCACGCATTTTTCAACAAAGAGCTCGGATACACACTCACAATCCACTGGGACATAAGGAAGACAGCTAATATGGTGCCACTCAGAAACCGCGATGACACTCCGATCATGATCACCGGACAGTAGGATCATAATAAATTCGGTAACTTGTGAAGCGGTATGGTATAGCAACAGCGACTTTCACGAAATCAGGAATTAGCTCAGTGCTTTTAGGTTGAACACTCGCCAGTGGGATTCACTTTGCTCACAGCCGAGAAAAGAAAAGACTCAAAGCTGGAATCTGCCGATGTGTCATGACACTTAAGATAGTGTCTGGAGGGTCACTTTATATGACGAAAAACGAACTTTCAGTGCACTGCGGCGCGAGCCGCTCTATTTGTTTGTATGTATTAAACTAGAGGTCGCGTTGTGGCGCGGGCTGCAAGCAGCCGCGCGGGGCTTTGATGCTTTTGGTTCGGTTTCAGCAGGGTATTGACTTGAACATATCGTAGCAAATCTTTCTTGCGTTTTGTTACGCCTTAAAAACTGTTTTCACTATGAATGTCTTTATTAAAGGGGTACTGATGATTTTATTTTAGGTGGGATTAGTTTTCAGTATGAATTTCGGTTTCAGCAGCGTATTGACTTGACCATACCGTAGCAAATCCATCTTGCGTTTCGTTATGCCATCAAAGCTGTTTTCACTATGAATTTCTTTACTAAGGGGGTACTGATGATTTTGTTTTAGGTGGAATACAGTTTACAGTATGAAATTCGGTTTCAGTAGGGTATTAACTTTAACATACCGTAGCAAATCTATCTTGCATTTTGTAGGCCTTAAAAAAGGTTTTCACTATGAATTTCTTTATTAAAGGGGTACTGATGATTTTGTTTCAGGTGTGATTACAGTTTTTAGTATAAATTTTGGTTTCAGCAGGGTATTGACTTGAACAAACCGTAGCAATTCTTTGCTGTGTTTTGTTTTGGATTAAAAACTGTTTTCTGTATGGTTGTTATAAAAGGGGTTCTGATGATTTTTTTCAGGGGGGGGCACAGTTTTCAGTATGAATTTCGGTTTTAGCAGGGTATTGACTTGAACATACTGTAGCAAATCTTTCTTGTGTTAAGTTTTGCCTTCAAAACTGTATTTTCCGTATGAATTTCGTTATCACGTGGGTATTGTTGCTTTTGCTTTTATTTTAAAAACTGTTTTTTTCAGTATAAGTATCGGTCAGCTTTACAATAACGGGACCTTTCCCGTACTCTTTCTAGCGTTTTTCTTCGCATTAATATTTAAATCATATTGAAGAAATACTGGCTTTAACTGCTTATGATTTTCTTTCAAAAAACGTTCGCTTCTTTAATAATAATATAACACCTTATAAATCTGAGTCACCGCCATTCGCGCGTTTTTCTAGCGTCTCGATTTTTCACTTATACTCCTGAGTTTTTTAGTAGAGAAACTACCTACGTATATGAACTTTTTTTTTGATGAACTTTACCTAGTATCGAGGCGATATCTTTTGTATACAAATATTGGATTATTTAGTATTATTTGCCACATTCAGCTTTCAGATTAGTTTTGTTGATGAGGGTTGAGGTTGAGTATTTTTGCCTCGCTTCGCTCGGCCCTTCAGGGTTTGGGTTTTGGTAAGTTAAATGGTTTTGCCTCGCTTCGTTCGGCCCTTATATTTTTACGATAAGTGTATACTGAAGTTGTATTGCCTCGCTGCGCTCGGCTCTTTAGTCGTTGTGGTATAATGTTTTAAAATGTTTTGCCTCGCTGCGCTCGGCTCTCCAAAGTTTGTGGTATGATGGCTTGGATTGTTTTGCCTCGCTGCGCTCGGCTCTCCAGTTAAATAGGCAGTTGGTAATTAAAGAAGTTAAGCCTCGCTTCGCTCGGCTCCTCTCTAGGTTTCGGAATGATAGTTTTGATCGTTTTACCTCGCTTCGCTCGGCTTTGCAGTAACATAGGCATTTTCTGTTTATTGCGCTTTAGCCTCGATTCGCTCGGCTCTTCGGGTTTTCGGTTGTTGATTTCAGTAGTTTTGCCTCGCTCCGCTCGGCTCTCTAGGTTTTGGATTGAGGTCTAGGTTGTTTTACCTCGCTTCGCTCGGCTTTCCACTTCTTAAACGGGACCTTTCCCGTAGTTTTTCTTTATTAATATTAATAATTATGATACGTAGTGCCTAGGGCATGCAATACCGGTAATATTTTCAATACTGGTATTGAGTTCCGGTATTAGAACTCAATACCGGGATCCCGGTATTAATACCGGTATAAGACTTCCTTGTTATAAATGGCATATATTTTGTTTTAAGGTCGTATAGGGCAAAATAAAACAAGAAAAAGCAATCAAATTCTGTATAATGTAATATTTTTTACGAGAATTGAGTATTAGAGTTAAAATTTTAGAACGCATGGACAACAAGTAGGTTTCCAAAGGCCAAAAACGGCATGTAACGGTTTAAAACAAGTGGACTTTCATAGTATATGGGAGCACAGGGCTAACTATATCTTAATCGCTTGATTTATAGCCTAAGAAATGTCCGATTCCGGTATTACTTCAATACCGGTATTAACTTTCAATACCGGTATTGAAAAAAGCGTGGATTTGTCCGGGATCCCGGTATTACGCAATACCGGTATTGCGGTATTGCATGCCCTAGTAGTGCCTCGCTTCGCTCGGATTTATTTTCTTTATGGCAGGGTTACTTGTCGGATGCCCCGCTGCGCTCGGCTGGTTTTATTTTGGTATAGCTTGTAGAAGGACTATGGCCTCGTTGCGCTCGGCACTTACACTGTGGTGAAGTTGATTTACATTTTGTATATTTTTAGGGAAAATATTTTTTCCTCTATAAGTGGGGAGTTTTTATTTAAAAAAAAAATCTTTGTATTTATCTTCACAAATGCGCCATATACCACAAATCTGTGTGACCACTTCAAAGGGGTCAAATTGCAAATGTTGGTAATTTTTTCTACGTTTTTAGGGAAATTTTGATTTTTTTCCCTACAAGTGGGGAGTTTTCATTTTAAATAATTATTGTTTGTATTTATCTACACAAATGCGCCATATACCATAAATCTGTCTGACCACTTCAACGGGGTGAAATTGCCAATGTTGGTAATCTTTTCTACGTTTTTAGGGAAATTTTGATTTTTTTCCCCATAAGTGGGGAGTTTTTATTTTAAATTAAAATGTTATGCATTTAACTGCACAAACACGCTATACATTCAAAACCCCTCAGACCATCTCAAAGTGCTAAAATTGCATATTTATGTAAATTTTCCCATGTTTTTAGGGAAATTTTGTTTTTTTTTTCCTATAAGTGGGGAGTTTTTATTATTAATTAAAAATCTATGCATTTAACTACACAAACGCGCCATACATTCGAATCCCCTCAGACCATCACAAAACGATAAAATTGCATATTTATGTATAATTTCTCATGTTTTTAGGGAAATTTTGTTTTTTTCCCTAAAAATGGGGAGTTTTTATTTCATAAGAAAACTAAATGCATTCACCTACACAAACGCGCTCTACAAGTCAAAACTGTCAGACCACTCAATACAGGTGAAATAGCCTTAAAACATGTAAAATTTCTCTTTTACAAAATGGCTGCCACTTCATCCGCCATTTTGATTTTTGCAGTTTTCGGAATTTTCCCATGAATTTCACCATATATCCAACCATTTACAAAGAAAAACATCACCCCACCTTCCCCCCTTCTGGGAGATCAATTCACCTCAACTTGAATCGACGTCGAACTTTTTCAAAAATATAATCTCCCGTATTTCTCAGGGTTGCCAGCCGAAAGTGATAAAAATAGTCAAATGTCATTAGTATGAGCCTTTCTGACTAAACTGCATCATTTTTTTAAATCCAAAACGGTTATTTCTATTTTTCAGGTTTTTGGGGAAAATCTCAAAATTTTCCCTAAAAATGGGGAAATTTTATTTAACTGGTATAGTCTACTCAACATACTACACAAATGCGCTATACAAGACAAATCTCCCCAACCACTCTAAATAGGTAAAAAATCCAATCAAAAATCGTGAAAAAAAGTCACTTTTACAAAATGGCCGCCAAAGCAGTCCGCCATTTTGTTTTTTCAACTTTTCGGAATTTTCCCATAAATTGCACCATAAAACAGACGATGTCAAAAAAAAATCATCACCCCACCTGCATCCCTTCTGGGAGATCAATTCACCTCAAGTTGGGTCGACGTAAAAAAATCCGAAAAAATATAATCTCGCCTATCGCGCAGGGTTGCCAGTCGAAAGTAATAAAAATGGTCAAATGTCATTAGTACGGGTCTTTCCGACAAAATTGCATCAAATTTTAAAATCAAAAGTGGCGATTTCTACTTTTCATGTTTTTGGGGAAAATCTCGAAATTTACCCTAAAAATGGGGAAAATTCTTTCACATGGCAATTCTACTTGTCAAAATACATAACCGCTCCATACAAGTCAAACCTGTCAAATGTCTCCAACACAATAAAAAAACGGTTTAAAAATCCCCGAAAAAACACGTTTTTATAAAAAAATCTCCCCTCCCCCCGCAATTAAAAAAAAATCATTTTTTGGAATTTTCCCATAAATTTCATCATGTGCCCCACCGTTTACAAAAAACACCATCCCCCCACCTCCCCCCCTTCCGGGAGATCAATTCACCTCAAGTCGGGTCTGACACGCCCTAAACTTTGCTTCACTGCAACTCGGCCGCCATTTTGTTTTTTTATTTTTTTATATTTTTTTTATAATCTGTCAGACATTCTAAACACACCCTCGAAATATGAAAAAATGTATGGTCACCAAAAAAGAGGAACAAAAAAAATTTTTTTTTTTTACAACTTTTTTTAAAATTTCGGATTTTTTCTTTACTCACCCGAGCACCCTGTACATTTCCCTAAAACATTTTCATATCAAAAAATGGCTCCTTCTGGGAGAACTACTATGTCAATGAATCAGTGAGTGGTAATCCAGCTTTATATAATATAACTAGAGGTTGCGTTGTGGCGCGGGCTGCAAGCAGCCGCGCGGTGCTTTGATGCTTTCGATTTAGGTTGGTGTCTGTTTTCAGTATGAATTTCTATTTCAGCAGGGTATTGACTTGAATATACCGTAGCAAATCTTTCTTGCGTTTTATTATGCCTTAACAACTGTGTTCACTATGATTTTTTTTTTAATTAAAGGGGTACTGACGCGGGAAACAGTTTTCAGTATGAATTTCAGTTTCAGCAGGGTATTGACTTGAATATACCGTAGCAAATCATTCTTGCGTTTTGTTATGCCTTAAAAACTGTTTTCACTATGGTATGATGTATGTAGGTACCTAAACTGTTTGTAGGTACCTAAACTATTTTTTTTTATTTATTTACTATGATTTTCATTATAACAGGGGTAGTGATGATTTTTGTTTTAGGTGGGATACGGTTTTCAGTATGAATTTTGGTGAGATACGGTTATTCACTTGACTATAACGTATCGAATATTTTATGGGGTTTAGTTTTCCCTTGAAATCTCATTTCAGTATGAAATTTGGTAACAGATGGGTTGTTGACTTGGCCATAATAGACTCACGGGCAATGAAAAGGTTCCACTGAGAAAAGCTAACGGAAAAATCTAGCTTAATGCCGTCTTCTGCAACATTGACGTACATTTAACAGAACGTCAGGATATTACCGACTAAAAACGGAAGGTAATATTTTGTTCCAATTTTAAATTAAATCTTTGTAAAAAGTGAGTGGAACTTTTTCTTTGCTCGGGAGTGTACAATGGATATTTCTTGAATTTGGGTTTACATAAAAAAAAACTCCACAGGAATATTAATATTTGCCTTGAAAACTATTTTCATTATGAATTACGGATTGTCTCACACAAATACGGTAGAGAAATTGATCTATATGGTAATTTTTAGGTTTCGTAAACTTTACCTAGTATCGAGATGACATTGTTTTGTGTACAAATATTGGGTTCTTTAACACCTCATAAATCTGAGTCTACTCCATTCGCGCGTTTTTCTAGCTTCTCGATTATCAGTTTACTCTGTCCCTGAAGATAAACTTTTTCATAGAAACGAAATACACAGGCTTTTTTATTCATTAATTTCTAACGTGGGTTTGCTGTTTGAGACTATTTTTACAGAACTATGTTTACTTCAATTAAATCCATAATTAGAACTATAAACGCGTCCAAAACTTTGTCTATCTTTTTTATTCATTCAAGGTATTTCTTTGCCACAATCGGCTATCAGGTTATATAGTTGTGTTGACGAGGGTATGAGTAGTGTTGTCTCGCTTCGCTTGGCGCTACAGGATTTGCAGTATGATGGTTTACATTGTTTTGCCTCGCTTCGCTCGGCTCCTATTTTACAGTAAGGTAATACTTAAGTTGTATTGCCTCGCTGCGCTCGGCTCTTCAGTGGTTGTGGTATAATGTTTTGCCTCGCTTCGCTCGGCTCTCCAAGGTTTGTGGTATGATGGCTTGGATTGTTTTGCCTCGCTGCGCTCGGCTCTCCAAGGTTTGTGGTATGATGGCTTGGATTGTTTTGCCTCACTGCGCTCGGCTCCTCTCCAGGTCTCGGAATGGTAGACTCGGTTGTTTTGCCTCGCTTCCCTCGGCTCTGCAGTTACATAGGCACTTGCTGTTTATTGTACTTTAGCCTCGCTTCGCTCGGCTCTTCGGGTTTTCGGATGTTGGTTTCAGTAGTTTTGCCTCGCTCCGCTCGACTCTCTAGGTTTTGTATTGATGGTTTAGGTTGTTTTGCCTCGCTTCGCTCGGCTTTCCACTTCTTAAACGGGACTTTTCCCGTAGTTTTTCTTTATTGATATTAATAATTATGATACGTAATGCTTCGCTCGGATTTATTTCCTTTTATGGCAGGGTTACTTGTCAGATGCCTCGCTGCGCTCGGCTGGTTTTATTTTGGTATAGCTTGTAGAAGGACTATGGCCTCGCTGCGCTCGGCACTTACACTGTGGTAAAGTTGATTTACATTTTGTATAATTTTAGGGAAAATATTTTTTTCTCTAAAAGTGGGGAGTTTTTATTTAAAAAAATAATTCTTTGTATTTATCTTCACAAATGCGCCATAAACCACAAATCTGTCTGACCACTTCAAAGGGGTGAAATTGCTAATGTTGGTAATTTTTTCTACGTTTTTAGGGAAATTTTGATTTTTTCCCTACAAGTGGGGAGTTTTTATTTTAAATAATTATTGTTTGTATTTATCTACACAAATGCGCAATATACCATAAATCTGTCTAACCACTTCAACGGAGTGAAATTGCTAATGTTGGTAATTTTTTCTACGCTTTTAGGGAAAAAAAAAATTTTCCTTTAAGTGGGGAGTTTTTATTTTAAATTAAAATTGTATGCATTTAACTACACAAACACGCTATACATTCGAAACTCCTCAGACCATCTCAAAGTGATAAAATTGCATATTTATGTAAATTTTCCCATGTTTTTAGGGAAATTTTGATTTTTTTTCCCATAAGTGGGGAGTTTTTTATTTTAAATTAAAATTGTATGCATTTAACTACACAAACACGCTTAACATTCGAAACCCCTCAGACCATCTCAAAGTGATAAAATTGCATATTTATGTAAATTTTCCCATGTTTTTAGGAAAATTTTGTTTTTTTTTCCGTAAGTGGGGAGTTTTTATTTTTAATAAAAAATCTATGCATTTAATTACACAAACGCGCCATACATTTGAAACCACTCTGACCATCTTAAAGGGATAAAATTGGATATTTATGTAAAATTTCCCATGTTTTCAGGGAAATTTTGTTTTTTTCCCTAAAAATGGGGAGTTTTTATTTCATAGAAAAATTAAGCGTACCTAAACACACAAACGCGCTCTACAAGTCAAAACTGTCAGACCCCTCAATACAGGTGAAATTACCTTAAAACATGTAAAATTTCTCTTTTACAAAATGGCTGCCACTTCATCCGCCATTTTGATTTTTGCAGTTTTCGGAATTTTTCTATTAATTTCACCATATATCCAACCATGTACAAAGAAAAACATCACCCCAGCTCCCCCCCTTCTGGGAGATCAATTCACCTCAACCTGAATCGACGTCGAACTTTTTCAAAAATATAATCTCCCGTATTTCTCAGGGTTGCCAGCCGAAAGTAATAAAAATAGTCAAATGTCATTAGTATGAGCCTTTCTGACCAAACTGCATCATTTTTTTAAATCCAAAACGGTTATTTCTATTTTTTAAGTTTTTGGGGAAAATCTCAAAATTTTCCCTAAAAATGGGGAAATTTTATTTAGAAGGTATAGTCTACTCAACAAACTACACAAATGCGCTATACCAGACAAATCTCCTCAACCACTCTAAACATGTGAAAAAACCAATCAAAAATCGTGAAAAAAAGTCACTTTTACAAAATGGCCGCCAAAGCAGTCCGCCATTTTGTTTTTTCAACTTTTCGGAATTTTCCCATAAACTGCACCATACAACAGACCGTGTCCAAAAAAAATCATCACCCCACCTGCCTCCCTTCTGGGAGATCAATTCACCTCAAGTTGGGACGACGTAAAAAAATCCGAAAAAATATAATCTCGCCTATCGCCCAGGGTTGCCAGTCGAAAGTAATAAAAATGGTCAAATGTCATTAGTACGGGTCTTTCCGATAAAACTGCATCAAATTTTAAAATCAAAAGTGGCCATTTCTACTTTTCATGTTTTTGGGGAAAATCTCGAAATTTACCCTAAAAATGGGGAATTTTTTTTCACATGGCAACTCTACTCGTCAAACTACACAACCGCTCCATACAAGTCAAACCTGTCAAATGCCTCGAACACAATAAAAAAATGCTTTGAAAATCCCCGAAAAAACACGTTTTTATAAAAAAATCTCCCCTCCCCCCGCAAATAAAAAAAAATCATTTTTTGGAATTTTCCCGTAAATTTCATCATGTTCCTCACCGTTTACAAAAAACAGCATCGCCCCACCTCTCCCCCTTCCGGGAGATCAATTCACCTCAAGTCGGGTCTGACACGCCCTAAACTAAACTCGGCCGCCATTTTGTTTTTTTATTTTTTTATATTTTTTTTATAATCTGTCAGACATTCTTAATACACCCTCGAAATATAAAAAAATGTATGGTCACCAAAATGGAGGAACAAAAAAAATTTTTTTTTTTTACAACTTTTTTTAAAATGTCGAGGTTTTTCTCTACTCACCTGAGCACCCTGTACATTTCCCTAAAACATTATTATATCAAAAAATGGCTCCTTCTGGGAGAACTACTATGTCAATCAGTCAGTCAGTGGTAATCCAGCTTTATATATTATAATAACGTGCCGATTGCACGACAGCTCTTGTTCGTTCGTTTCTCATCAGTATAGAGTAACGATCCTGTACTTACCGTGCGTCACCATACCCATGAGCAGTCCAATGATCTTTAGGCAGTTTAGAACAAAAGCTGCATTATACAGTTTCTTCAGCAGAGACATCGAAATAAAAAATTGATTGCAGAACTATCCCCAGGAGCAGTCTACAGGTCACTTTGGGCAGTTCAGAAGAAAGCTGCTTTAATAGAATACCCTACCTCAGCGGAGGCATCAAATTGAAGTGCTATAACACTTTTAGAAGCGGTGCACGTTACCCGATTTGTCGTCATCCATGCCGATGCGGCTACGGCGACTGCAGGTCCTCAGGCTTCGTTGGTGTGCCCTTGTATGGCTAACATGACCAACCTTGGCAGTAAACGTTCGTCTGCATATGCAAAAATCACTGATGAATAGCGAACGTTACTCGATACCTTCTAAATAAGTCACTCATAATGATGGCTGATGATGATGATGACCATGCTAGCAATACAGGTGCAGGCGGTTCCGCTGAGCATAAAATCTCTTCCCAGACAGGGGGCGTTTGGATCTGGCAACCAGAACAGGAGTGCCAGGTGTGCGCAGCGATGCAGGTGGGACAACACAGCCGCCAGGGCAGGAGTACATGGCTGGGTCTATGGCCACTGGTTTGTGCTACCTGCAGCGATGCAGGTAGCACAAACCAGTGGCCAGGGCCAGGACCGGGTGTACGCTGCGATGCAGGTGGCACAAAACGGTGGCCAGGGCCAGGACCGGGTGTACAGACGCCAGGGCAGGAGTGCATGGCTGGGTCTATGCAGCGATGCAGGTACCACAAACCGGTGGCCAGGGCCAGGACCGGGTGTACGCTGCGATGCAGGTGGCACGAGACGGCGGCCAGCGCAGGAGCACAGGGCCGGGTGTATGCTGCGATGCAGGTGGCACGAACCGGTGGCCAGGGCAGGAGCGCAGGGCCGGGTGTACGCTGCGATGCAGGTGGCACGAGACGGCGGCCAGCGCAGGAGCACAGGGCCGGGTGCAGGTTACACGAAACTTCAATTTCACCGAATCGGCCTGCCTACCCTCAGCGGGTAGGTACCGGCGGATCACACTCGCCGCACATGCCACAATGTCCCAACATACTGAAACTCGGAGCCACGTGCTTCCTGTAAAAAATCCTATGACGGTCCTGGAAAGCTCCTGTTTGTAAAGCCTTACATAAGCTATAATCAAGTGCATTATTGTAATAGCAAAGTTTTTATCAACTGTTTTCTAAAAATATTAGAAATTGAGGGTAGAAAAATATATTTTTATAATTTTTTCCTGTATAAAATTAACATATGCTTTACTTAAAGCGGTCATTAATGTAAGTATCTAGCTCAAGCGCCACTAGTAGGACCGGAATATGTGATCAATCATCACCACGACTATTGAATCGGACCCTACTGCGTGGGATAAAAACCCCAAGCGCCGGAGCATTATGACCAGTGGCTGAGCTTTTAAAAGCAGTAAATAATAGCATTTTACTCACGGCTTATCAACTCAAACCTTCGTTGCGAAATCCTCAGCAATGGCCGGCAGGCCCCGCGCCGCCTGGTCCGCATCACGCTACAGCTCCCGGCAGCGAGGACTCCGCAAATTCAATATTATATTTTTCCCCGTCGGAGCGAAGCCGACGAGAACCGTGGCTACATTGAGCCATTTTGCCGAAGTGTTCACTTCAAAAATCAAAAACCAACTGAGGCGCGCGGGCGACTCACTCTATTTATATAGGCACCCGCACCTTGCAAATTAAAGGTGGAGAGAAAAATGGACTTTATTTAACTGTCACTGTGATCCTTATGATGCCGAACACGGAGAAAGTCGAAACGCCATATCTCACAATGTTTAACTAGGTTTCAGATAGGCTCAGACTACATAATAAAAAATACTTTAAAAAAGTTATCCAAAAAAAAAAAAAACATAATTAATCCACTGAGGTCGATTTTCGTAGAAAATTAGGAAAAAAAATCATAACTCCTAAACTACAAAAAATTGCTGAACATACATAGGGGTGATTTGGCTACCCCTTGACCTAAGGAATCAAACATTTTCCTTTGAACGTCACTCTTTGGGCCACCCTGTATATGAAAATGGTCGGCCGTAGCCTGTAGTTGCGTCTAGTCGGTCGCTATGTTGCGTGTCGCCTAGTGTACGCCTACACTCACATAGGAACGTACAAATACATCCATCGAATTTGTAACACCTCGTTTTCAGCGAAAACCTCTCACCGTTCACCGTTGGTTGCGATCTGTTAATTTGATTGCGTCGTAAATTTTGTAACACTTTTTCTCATAGCTTTCTTTACTGCCCAAGTTTACCGTTTATGGTTGCTAAGAGTAATGGCGGTTTGCAGTAACACCTCCCTGTTGGGTAATTATTTAGAGCTTAGCTGTTATTTCAACTCTCAAAGAAATCTATATATTTTCTTCGTCTCGAGAACCATACAAAATAAACGTAGGTATTTGTTTTCCACTCGTAAAGAAGCGGCACGATCAAAGTCGTCGGGCCTTCACAATTTCATAGAGTGTATGTAACTTAAAATAAGACTGAACTTATTATATACAGACACAGGAAATAAGAATTTTCAATTTTTTATAAATCTATTATGTTAACTTTCCAAAAATAAAGAGTAAATGAAATAACAGCGTGATATCCTAATTGTGATATAGTACCTAACCAGACGTTTATAGGAACCCGTATCTGGCAGCCAATAGAGGAAAAGTGTCAGGAAAATAAAGAGGTTTCTGGCAAAAGAATCGGCTAATCAGGACGTAGTGTTGTCCCGGATACGTTCCGTGTTTTCCGGAATTATTGTCACAGTTGTCTGCAAAGAGATATGGTTGTTTGTTGCGTAGCCACCGAGTGTGGTTTATACACACACGTAAATTAATAATAATATTGGATTCCGGGGGATTCAGAAGTCCGGATTCAGGTATTACGCATAAAAAGTATAGACTAAGGATGACTTGCATCAAACATTTAAACGAAATTAAAATCTATTGCTCTCTTCCTTCGACAGTATACTGACCGAGCGGGACAGCAATAGATTTAATTTCTTTTTTTGCAAGTCACCCTTAGAATCATTACCATCAGCCCGTAATAGTTCATTGCTGATCAAAGGCATAAATCTGTGTGTAGTGTACACACACAAGTATCAGCACCAACTGAGAATCGAACCCAGGACTAGTGTAGTTTACTGCTACTCCATTCGATCATCATGATTTTGTTACATTACCTTAAATTCATTACATTTTTCATTTACCATTACATTAGTTCTAAATCTACAACAACATTCATGATATTAATTACCTATACACAGAATTAATAAAACCAGAAGATAATGTACAAGTTTTATTTATTCAACAGAGTCTGTCGAAAAAAACAACATTTGAGCAAATCAATAAAGATAAAAATGATAAAACATCATTGTATGTAAGTATAAAATATGTTTCGCCATCCAAGTAACCTATTATTTCCTAAGTAATATAAACAAGTAGGAATAATAAATAGGTAACAAAACAATCATAATAATTCGATACACATTTAGTTAGGTACTTGCTAACAATAGTTTCATATTTTATTCGGTAGTTCCATTAAATTCTTACACAAATATTGTCTACTTCTTTTTATAGTAATGGTTCTACATAGGTATTCTTCAAGTGATTTAAAAAAATCGTTATAATTTACATTACAGTTCTTACCTATCCATCTAATATGTTTAATAAGTATTTTACATTACAACAACGTAGAGTCACAGCTTTTCACAATCATGTCTTAAAATTACAATGAAGTTTCTACAGTTTTTAAGGTCATGAAACTTATGAAACGTTTTAAACCTAGAGCCAGCATGCAATAACATTGATTTATTCAACCCAGACTTTTCTACTAATTTTGGAAAGTCTGGTTTAAATAGATTTTAGTAAAAGTGTTATCACATAGGTACCTATTTTTTATTGTTGTTAATATCCAGTAGGCACATAAAACATACATATAAGTATATGAGTAAGGATTTACAAAGTATAAATAAATATGTTGGTAGATACGTAGGTTCATAATACATATTTTTTACCAGAACTTTTAGTTCACTGGTAGGTACAAGATTGGTGTGTAAAATTTATTTTCGGAAAAAATAAACAATACCGATTTTTTTATAAATTAAAATAATGATATTCAATGAACATATATATTACAATTATTTGCTACTGAAACGGCTAAATTATGGTTATGTTATCACGTATGTGTTTCATTTCCATACCTAATATTCAAATTAGGCTTTAATTTTAGGCTCCTTTTGTTAATATACATGGGAATCACGAATCTTCTTTTATACAAATACAATTAGTTACGATTTATAATATTATTAAGTATATAATATATATTTAATTTTAGGTTAAAACAGGTCATATACTATTCATTCTCCAAATTTCATAATTAATTAAATCTACTTCATTTTTCATACCCTACCCAAAGTACATGCTCCTAATAAAAAAGTATCATCTCTTAACTATTTTATACAATTGTATTCTACGTTTAAAAAAAAACAAAATCAATCTTTAAAATTATTATTACTTACTGCTGCCACGTTAGCTTCAAATGACTTGTTTAAATTTTGTAGTAAGTATAGTGATCTTTCAATATTAATAAAATTAATTTTATAATGTTAGTGTTATATTTCATAACTCAAGATTATATTTCAAACGGCGGCAACGTGATAAAAATCTGCTCTCCCAAGCATTTTTTTCATTTAAAATTCGTAAATTTCTTGATTGTTATAAATATTAAGTTCAATAAAATTTTCATTTAATTCGGTTAATTTATTAAATTTAAATTAATAATTTAAATTAATTGTAAAGTAAAAAAATCTACTACATACCTATTCATAATGTTGTTTTAACAATTTTTAACTATACATATTTGTTTAAAATCAAAAAATAATTTTAATCTACAGGCCCGCCTGAAGCGAATTGTACTTTTAAAATCAAAAGTACGTATAGATTAAAATTTCATTATGATTTTTACAATGTAAATTCTTATGGCATTTCCTTTACCTTTTTTATGCCGAACATCATCGCAGCATTTTCCTGGAAAGAAAGCAAACATTCATATAATTCCAATTAAATTAAAATATTTAGTTGTACCTATTTAAATTTTTACATCTATAGGCGAAATTAATTCTAATAGCATTCTCTTTTTTGTGAATGGAGAGAAGAATTGAGCCAAAGTAACCCGCCTTTCGTAATCGGCACTTTAAATGTTACAGATGGATCCGTGAAAGCTCCGAAACTTTGATTTTGGTAAGGTAGAGTAGAGTGCCGCCCCTGTGGTGTTATCGTGAAATCAAGACGAAGTAACATTTACGAAGTAATTAGTGTCAAATTCAATGCATTTTAAATCCGAAAATCTTGGTCAAAATAATAAGTTCGATCGGGGTACGAAACGAAAGAATGTAAAAAGTACATCTAATTCGATTAGTGTCAGGGTGGTAATATATTTGTTTGAAAGAATTATATTCCTTTAAAAATGCTAAGAACCCTTTGGGTCCGATCGTCCCTAACATCTGTCTGTCCTTTGTCACACACTCCGAATCAGATTAATCTATTGGATACCTCGCCGTTTGTTCTCATGCGACAGACTACAAACATATTGGGGGTATGTAGAAGTAATTGTGGTATTTCATACCTCATTGTAATGTTTGATCTAACCAAATTTTAAAGGTTAACGTCCATCTATCGGTGTAGTACTTAACGGAACAAATGGATTTTCATAAATGTATATAGAAACGGCGTCGGCAATGCCGATGAAGTTGATGCACTTGTGTGAATTTCTATACAAAGAATACTGAATGCGATGCGTCCGTTGTGTACGATGCCGAAGGGTGAACGTTTTCCTGAACAGTGCGAGGATGAACTTGTAATATAATGGTAGTACTACTTACCTTAGTATAAAATTGGTGAAAGATACTGTTGAGCAGGCCACGGTGAGAACTAGCGAGGCGGGGGCGGAACCTGAAACAATGACAAAAGTATTCATTTAATCACATCATCATCATCACCCCGTCTATTATAGACGATTTATTTATTGTCTGAGACACTTTTTAAAAAAAGGCGACCATGTTAATCTGCCTTAATACACTGTGAACCAAGTGCAGAAAGTTGATAGTTACAATCAAAATAACATTAAGATTGCCTCTTTTCAGGCCATTCTCACCTACTTTCATAGCATGAGTGATTAAAAATATATTAGTTCCTGTTACAGATCGAGTTTCGATCAGATTTATCACTTACTTACTTAAAATATTTGTTTACGTAATTTTAAAGGTTATTAATATAGAGTGTGCCAGACTAGGAAAAATATTATAATGTAAAACCTTAGACGAGGGTGTAGTAAACTGCACCTGCCCCAATTAAGCGAATCTAGGACACCACGGGAGTAGGCAGCTCTGAGAGTTACTAATGTATACGAGATAATAGTGTGGCATAAATTTCTGTTTTGAATTTTAAAACCCATAAACTTTGTTAAATAAATTAAACATAACACTATAAAGGATTTAAAAAAAGTTATGTGTAGTAATCCGAAAAGGGGTGAGTCATTCTGAACTACTTTTGATTTGAAAATTCAGAATTGAATGATGAGCTGAGTTGCTTCCTTTTGACTAACTATACCACTTGTGCAATATGAAATACCACATATTTCCAGTATTAAACAATAATAATATAGACATTGAGTGTAAGCTGTGTAAGGTCTTTTAAAAAAAGTAACGAAAACCATCCATTCAATAAAAACCTATTATATTTTTTTCTTTTAAATCCCTACACGAGCCCCAGTTTTTTACAATGAAAACTCTCAGAAAGAGATCCGGGGCTGCGAAACTTTACCTAAACTTCACAAACAAAGATATTTACAAACAATTTCCCTTGTAAAATAAGGTCATTCGCAGCTGCCAAAGCGCGTGTATACATATTTAGCTTTTTTAAAGTCTCTACTTTTTATAATTAAAAAAAATATGTAACCAGCGATCTACATGTATGGGTAAGTACAACATAATCACGACCCATCACGTCCCCACTGCTGGGGCACGGGTCTCCTTCCAGTGAAGGAAGGGTTTTAGGCCTAGTCCACCACGGTGGCCTAGTGCGGGTTGGTGGACAAGTAGGTACATACTGTTGCATATTTAGATCACAACAGTGTACAAGCAAACTCAGTTTCTAAACTTCGTTTCATTTAAATTCCCGCACGACGCGACGTGCCATCCAACACGGGTAATCCGAGCAAGCATGCGAGGCAGAATATATGCGTTCAGAACTTAGATTAACAATGTACGAACAAGATGGCATGTCACCATGGAAGTAGAAAAAAAGGCGGAAGGAATATCGCTAACTAAAAACTGAAGCACCCAAAGTAAGTCACTTTCATTGTTACGACGAGCCCGACACACACACATTCACACTCAAAGTAAGTAAGTTTGCCGCGTTTGCATTTTGTTTACAGTCAAGCCGTTTTAAGTTCAATCTAATGACAACCATTGTACCAATGAATAAAGTCACAAATCTTCTAACCGAACTTATTCAAAATAATAGGTCAGTGAAAGAAGAGGGGTGTTTATTTGTCAGGTTTCTTTTACATTGACACTCCATTTAGTTTGTATTAAAATATCGTTGTTGTTCCTTGCTTCTGCTTTTTTGTGTGAAAACAATATATAATTAATTAACTTAAATTTATCTTATCCTGATTAGAATGCACCAGCAATTATTTATTTATTTTTAATAATATTTATGTATTATTATAGAATATATAGGTATATATTTATTATTAACTATGTAGGTTTTATATATTATTATATGTAGGTATTTACATATCGTTTATACTTTATATTAATGTAGGTAGTTTATAAATATCTCTTATTTTCACACGCTACCCTTTTTCATTATTTCTATGTCCTTTCAATTTGGTTGTCTGGAAGAGATTACTTTTAGTAATAAGGCCGCCGATTGTGCTATTTATTTTCTGTTCATGTTTGTAATACTGTTTCTTTTTGTGTGCAATAAAGAGTATTTTATCTTTATCTTTATAATGTTTCACGGCGAGGCATTCCAATCCACTGGCTCCGGGCTCGAATCCCGCCCGTGGTAGGAATACTCGGATGATGAGCACTTTACACAACGTATTGTATAAGTGCATTTCAGATGCTGTGTTTCTTGTGCAAAGTTGTCAAGTTGGATTTTTGATAGTAGTTCAGTTTGATCATAAGTCATGAGGTTGGCATGCATCTTCGTTTTTATTTAGTGGTCTCATAGGATGATATTTATGATGATACTGGGCACAGTAATGCGGTAGGGTACACGACGATGGCACCGGAGGTCTACCCCTGCTTGATGAAATACGTAGTTTCAGAGCGCTGCAGCGCTAACCACGACGCGACGCTACTTGCTAACGCAGCGACGCTGTATTGTCGCTGTGACTGTGACGTTTCATTTGAACAAAAGTTACCGTCGCTGAGTCAGTGACTCCTGCGTCACTGCAGAGCAGGGTCCGTTTAACCAAAACGTGCCGATAACACAGTTCGAATCTTCGTATTTCGTAGAGCTGGAGTAGTCCCCCCAGGCCGGGGGCTCCGCCGACGACGACGCGGTTAAATTAAAATTCTAGAAAAATAATGTTCCTCATTCTTTCTACAAGGAAGCGGTAAAGAAGTTTTTGTTCCTTCTTTTTAATAACTCAGTTTTTGTTTGAGCGCACAGTAAAAATAGCTGTGTCATAATCAGAATACTGTTTGTAGACTTCTCTATTAATTTGTGGTTATTTTGTACTTGTATTCTTCTTAATAACGGTCGCTCGGTGACTAAACTGAAAGATCTGGTATAGGGTTTGTCATCTTGTTGAAATGATTGTGTAGCCAGTCAGTTTCGTTACTTCTTCATCATCATCAGCCAATAATCATCCACTTCTGGACATAGGCCTCTCCCAAGGAGCGCCACAACACTCGGTCCTCGGCCTTCCTCATCCAACCACTACCGGCTACCCGTCTAAGGCCGTCAGGCCAGCGGGCAGGAGGGCGTCCCACGCTGCGTTTACCTGTTCGTGGTCTCCACTCGAGAACTCGTATACCCCCACGGTTATCGGTTCTTCGGCAGATATGAGCCAGCCCACTGCCACTTCATCTTTGTTGTCCATCTTTGATTATGGCCAGTATGTTTGATAGTCTGAAACCTACCGACAGGGTATTTCACTGATAAAATGTCACCCAGCATAGATGTCAACATTATTGTACAATGTACATAATATACCCGAATCGTACTAACGGCCCCACCGTTCTCCTAAAATAATGACTCACAAAAAAACCTTTTGTCCCATCTCCCATTTAGTTCGTACAAAAAGGTCCTTTATCTTACACCTATTACACACGATTTTTATGGTAATTACGTTTTTATCGTTATCCCCTAATTCAATTTTACTTAAGGTTTGAGTAATGTATTATAAGCTTGGTGAATAATTAATATTGGGCTTCTTTTTACAGCTTCGGTTAGGTTGGTATATTATGTTATCGATTGTAAATATAAGTTACGCACGCTAACACACATAAAACCTATGTACATTACATATAAATTAATGAGAATTTAATTTATGTGCAAAGTTTACAGTCCTACAGTGCTAGGATTAACGCTCGTACTTGCTCCCTGCTACAATACCAGTATTAAACCTATGTATGTATTAATCCGAAGCTCATAAATAAATTATTTATTAAGTAAGTATATTCATTTTTCAGTACCAACCCAAATCCTTAGTAATTACTTTACGGCTCTCACGTTACCTCATTGGTGGTAGTAGGTTACGGAGGGTGCCTGAATTATCTTGCCGGAGTTAGGAATTTATAATCTGAAAGCCACATAAAATGCTTGTTACCTGCGTGGGAGTATTTTACACTTTATTGTTTTATTATGAAGGAAGGAAAGGATTCGGTTTCTTACTCAATATTTAGAAGTGACCTAGATGATTATTCGTTTTCTCTTTGGGAAAACTGTTCTTCTTACTGAATCTGTGACAAAATGACCGTTAGTAAGCCAGCGAGAATAGCTTTCAGGCCATCTGAATTAATACATATTATTTGAATGACTGTTAAACAGTGGGTGGCCTTAAAGTAATGTTTTTTGAAGTTTTGGGGTACCAGCGATCCTACAACTCAAAAGCTGCATAGTGCACTTGAACTATGTACGATTACCTAGTATCCTAATCCTAATCCTAACTAATATTAATGCGTTACTCTTTCACGCCAAAATTACTGAACGGATTGGAATTAAATTTTGTATACATACGTAGGTGGTCTGAAAAGTTTCTGACCTCAACGTGAAGATGGCAGCACACATCAATTAAAGTCAGGGAATGTAACTGTGCATCTTTTGACAGCAACACTTCAAAGTTTCAGCCATTTTTGACGCGTGGTTTTTATTTTACAGTCGTTTACGTGAGTCGATGTGAGCATTTCTGTGAAAATTGAAAAAATCGAGTATCGAGCTGTCTTAAAATATTGGTTTTTGAAAGGGAATACCCCTACGCAAATCAAAGATGAGTTAGATTCTGTGTACGGGGACTCTTCACCGTCATTTATCACTGTAAATTTTTGGGCAGCCGAATTTAAACGTGGCCGTAAGAGCTTCGGAGATGATGAACGTTCGGGACGTCCAAAAACTGGAACTACTGACGATAACATCGCTAAAGTTCTCCAAATGGTGTTAGACGACCGCCGAATTAAAGTGAGAGAGATAGCAGAGGCAATGAAAATGGCCAGAAAACGTGTTTATCACATATTAAATCAAGATTTAGGCATGAGAAGGCTGTCCGCGCGTTGGCTGCCGCGTTTGCTAACGTCAGACCAACGACGTGTTCGAATGAACATTTCCAATGCTCTGTTGGTGCAGTTTAGGCGCAATAAATCCGTGTTTTGGCGCCGCCTAATTACTGTTATACAGGCTATGTAGAAGAATAAAAATTAATTTTAAGAAAAAAAATCTTGTATCTATGTTAGGTCGGAAACTTTTCACGTAATTATGGTCTAGACCCTGAGAAAAACATAGGCTACTTTTATCACGGAATTCCTACGGGAAAACTTTTTTAAGGCGAAGCGAAGCTCGTGGGAACAGCTATCAGGGTCTAGACCATAAATAAATACTTAGTCAAAAATATGTAATACCGAAAGTCAGTAAATGTGTTGCTAATATGTTCACACAAACTTGCACATTACAAAAGCGTACACACCGCAACTTAGATGCACACTCATCGCGAACTTGCATACGCCTCGATTATTCATCACACCCGCTCAGCTAGTTACATCATTAATAATTCCACAGTCCCGTATCATGCACTCGCGATATTGAATTTATTACGCTGCTCACTAAAATATGAATGGTTGTACCGGATAAAGGATTATGTCATTATGGAGTTGATGCGTATTGTTAACGGGGATTACTTTGGGTTTGATAGGACACTCTGATGATTTTAGATTTGGTGATAGACGGCGTAGTAAATCGGGAAAGTACACACGGCAACGTTAAATGGTTGGCAGGGCACACTAACGTAGGTAGTGTATGTGTGTGTCGGCGACGTCGACGTAATTATTTAGTTCTGGGCAACCCACACACGGATATTGTAAGCATGTAGTTGTGCCAGTGACAATGATTCATTCATTCATTTGTTTTTATGATATGAAGCAAAATTTTGCAAGGCATTGTAAAAGATTGAATGGCTCAGTTGGTATGATACAAGACTTACAATTAATCGGAATGGTGGTTCAAATCCCACTGAATTTTCAATATTCCTTTTTTGTTTTTTTTATAGATTTAATTTATTTTTAAGATGGTTAATAATAGTATTGTAGTATATACGAATAAAAGCAACACAGAAAGTAAATGAAACAAGTTATTAAGTGTTAAAATTACCTGTATATTATTAGTTGTAGTTTATATTAATAAGGAAAATTTTCAATTAGCAGTTTTAAATCATAATTAACATCAGAAAAGGATGGACTGGCTGTTAAAACAGTAAAGTAAACTAAAGTAAATAGGCAAGTCATTAGTTATATGAATCAACATGTTAATTAGCTAGAAATAAGATAAGTAACTTATTCTAACCTCAGTAACAATAACATCATTAACACATTGGCTTACCCATAACTGTAAATAATGATAAGTATTTAACAAACATATATCAAATTTATCCAAGATTGCACTGTATAAGTTTTATGTTCTTGTAAAGCCGTATTTAAATGGGTTAATTATTATCTCTATTCTCCACGGGACAGGCATTGCCTAGTGTGGGGGTCAGTATATTCACCATCTCTTGTATATTTTTAAAGGAAATAAACATTTTTACTTAAAAAAAAAAAAAAAAAAATAACTAAAATCTTATACAAATGGAAAAATAAAAATTACTGAGCTAACCTCAATAGCAATAATTTTCACCACTTTTTCGCCATAATATCTTACGTCCATCCTTGTCTGACTTAAAGGACTTTTCATCACTAAATATCACCACATTGTTGCACCAATCAAAGTTTAAAATAGTCAGTCGCAAAACGCACTCTGTTTCGACGATGCTAATCGGTTTGAGCAATTTTCTTCGCCGGCCTCCGACACCGCAACCCAGCAGCACGCAAGTGAACCCGTACGGTTTGTAGGGATAGATAGATTATGTGTTGTGGCCGTAGAACGGGTGCTGCAGAACGGATCAGCGCTATGTGCAGCTACGATTTCTCGATGGCGTGGTGATGCATCCGTATAGACGACTACTGTCTACATGTCCCGAATCTACGTATCGGTGAACCCATAATTGAACAGTTCTCCTCTGCAAACAAAAAAAAACAAATACTTAGCTTATACAAATACAAATATTCTAACAGTCAAATAAAATATTTGCAATTCTATGTTACTTACCGTTAAACGTCTTGCGATTTCACTCATTGTAATGTTTTGTTCATATAAATACGATTATCTCCGCCTTTTTGAACATGGTTAAGTGACTTTCCATAGTGACTGCGAAGAGTTATTAATTAAATTGACAAATCACAAAGTGAATCACTTTGCAGACGCAGAGGTGAATTGTCACTAAAACTAAAAACAAATTTCGTTTATTCATATTGTATGAGGGTAGAATGGTTTTAATACTCAAATGAAGAACGAATCATATATTTTTGGCAAAGAGAAATAGTCGACAGCTATGCAGCTTGTTGTCATTTGTCAGTTTCAAATAGCAAAATTTGAATTAAATAAAAATAAAAAATAACCATCCGTGGACTCGAACCCACGACCTATGTTTCATTAGTCTAACATTCTACCAATGAGCTACGAAGAGTATAGACACATGCAGTGAAATTTTGCTTCACATCAATTTTATAACTATTTCACTAACACTACCGGTTGATATTTTTATGTCACAGGCTCACAGCTGGTATACGGGCGTTTGCCTACGCGCAAACTCGTTTGTGCTGTTGTGTGTGTGTGTGTGTGGTTTGTTACTGGTGTGTAAACCGATTTCTGCGTTTATGCACACATAGACAACGTTAGTGTGCACACATACACTACGTTAGTGTGCCCTGCCAACTATTTGACGTTGCCGTGTGTACATAAACATTATTAAATGATTCCTTATTGTAAAAATAATATATATCGGTAAAGTAATAACTAGCAAAAAAGTCCACACGGAGAGGTCAATCTTAAACTTACTTTTATACCGATAGTACATTAAAAGGGATGAAAACCGCTTATTTAGTACCCGAGAAGGGGTCTAGGGCCTAATCGTAGCGAGGGCGCTAATAGCCCGAGGGAATGATTATGTGGAAATAACAACAAGAAACAATTCTAATTTCTTCATCTGAATATCGAACAAAATCTTAAGATGGCGACGAGAAATTCACTAATAAATTTCCATCCTGTATAATACATATACTTAGTACGTACATAGGTACATCCTTGTACTATACGGGCAGAATGTGAACATTTTGAGCCCTCCGGCTGTCCCTAATATCTTTCTTGCATCCGTCCAAATGTATTGTTCATTTGATCCGGTTTATTAAATAAAGCTTGACCAGCGACCAGGCAACATGTCGCCGCCGGCCGATGAAAAATTCTACCCTCGAAAAGAGGTCGGACTAATAAGTTTTTTCCTACGAAATACGGCTCTAGTTACGTGTCTTTCTCATTGGATAAATGTTAATATTATTGCTTTTGTTTTCGACTTCTTCGTTCATTTTTGCTGAGCTGTGCTGGTTGTGTGATTTTGTGTAGTAACATTTTGGGTATGTATTGTATTTAGTACTAAAGTTCCATTCGATACCTTTTTGATATTTAAGTTATGCTGAAGCTATTAAGTATACCTACTTAACTAAGTATTACACATAACACTTTGTTCTGAAAATCTTCTACGTAACATAAGAAACCCATCCAGCCCTTTTAGGGGCCGAGTTCACCGCACCTATATAAACGGCGTTTAAAGTTAACTTAATTAGCGGGCGCGCACAGACATTTATATGAGACATAAATAATTTCTCGCAATAACATCCCGCACGAGAGCTAGCTGTGGCGTGCCACTGTTATTACTACCCCCTCCCCGCGCCTCCTGTCCTTCACCCCTCTTCCTCAGCTGGACCGCTCCTGGTATGACCCGGGTTGGTCTTGGTTCCGCCACTAATCGCCGGGCGAAAAAGTATTGAGTAATACTCATCTAGAGTAATTATTACAGGGTGTTGAATAGGTGGTATAAAAGAACGGGTTATAAAGGGGTACAAAGAAGACATTCCGGAAAGCGAGTTACTCAGGTCCTTGGCTTTTCCAATGTAGCTTTTGCTATTTTTGTAAATATGTTAAAGTTTATCGTTCCAGGGGGCTGGAGAGCATCTCTCTCTGTCTACGTTAAAACCTGCTCCTCTATATTATACCAAAAACTTGTCTAGGCAAATACTGAAAATTAATTTATAAAAAATAGGTTCCACTTCTGTGAAACGGACGAGAACTCCGCGGGCCACCTAATGCGACATTCTTACGTGACAACGATTTATCCAACGTGTATTGCCCCGACTTAATATAAAGCCGCTCTTAAACCGAGCTTCCTTAGCACGAAATTATTTTCTCATAATATTCAAATAAAAACCCTCCAGAAGATTCTGCAGCAGAATTGCGAGCAAGTGTCAGTTAAGGGCTTTGTAAGATTGGTAGGTATAATAAAAACATAGGATTTTATATATCTAAGTAAGTATATTTATAACAATAGATAGTTAATTTTATGACCAAAACTCCTTGGCGAAGTCATGGGAAAACATTTTGGTTGTAGTTAGTTGAACTTTTCTTTCACTAGACTACAGAGATTCAGTTCCAACTAATCATCAGCCAATAATCATCCACTGCTGGCCTCTTCCGAGGAGCGCCACAACACTCGGTCCTCGGCCTTCCTCATCCAACCACTACCGGCTACCCGCCTAAGGTCGTCAGTCCAGCGGGCAGGAGGGCGTGCAACTAAAATATATACCAACCATTATTAAAATATATTTTTTTTCACGGAAAGCTTTTGCATTTTTAGCTGGTCTCCAAAATGGCAAGTAATTAAGGTATTAGTGGCCCTGGACGCAAATGGCCGGCGTAAATAACGCTGCCAGTCTGTGTAAATAATCATAACCGTAACGTAAACTGAGACTGTTAGCTGAAAAAAATATACATGAATTACAACAAAAAAAAGTGTAGGTAATATTTTCATAATTAAAATACAGGAAAAATCATGCCTACCTGAAATAGAATATCATCTAAATATCCCATACACCATTATCGGTATTAGATGTACTAAAGGTGTTACCTATCACATTCAAGGGTCGTCGCCACATACTCAAGCTAACCGCAGTTTAACGGTAATCCACCGACACCGGTTAAGATGGCTATGACGTCACACGCACGGCCCACCGCCACCCTTGATTAATGTTCGTTGTCGGCGCTCCATACGAGATTGCTACCTACAATCTTAGTCCAAGAAGCCACAGGGACCTTGCGGTTGGTCCCTCGTAATCATTACACCTAATTAGACTCTACAGTAAGGTTTATTGTCTACAGAGCCGCCTAAAAGGGTTGAAGTAAAATAAAATATACAAATTAATTTACCTCAAGTATCTCATAATCATAATTAAGATGCTACACGAAAAAAGCCTTTTCGTTGAAATCACAATAGTGAAATTAAAAGTTGAAAGGTCCCAACATGAATATTCAAATTTGAAAGTGTGGCGACGACGGCGCGACGTCGCTAACGCCCTCTATGAGATGCTCTGAACGCGAATTAAGATTGCTAAACACGTGTCACGAGTACGCGTCGTTTAGCGTCAGTTAATCTCAGTTTAGAGTCGCGGCGTGCGCGGGCACGGTTTAAGAATTCGTCGGATTTTCTCCGCTTAGCAATTAATACCTTCGTCTGAAGCTTTCATTTTCACGGTACATATAACCTCTATGCTTCAATTTATATTTATGAATGCAAGAATGTTATAGCACTGTTAATTTATATTGCGAACTAGGAACGTAAAGTATGTGGTCCGTAAAATAAAGTTATGAGAGCGCTGTATTTTCATTTCAGTTTGAATTCTATTTTGATTCCCGGATCACGGTTTGGTTACTCACATTAAAACACGTAGTGGCACAAGCCCAGCAGTGCAAAAAAACATAGCAATTAAGTTACTAACCAAAGTTGCCATATTTCCATTAATTAGGTAAGTAAATCAATAAAAAGCCGAACAAACTGCAATTCCCCTCGTGCTGTGTTTTCCCCGACGTTCAACTTGCACGTGAAGCGGGCGAGCGCGGCTCTGGCGCACAAAAACAAATGAATGTGTAAAAAACTTCGCCCCGGCAAAGACAAAAAGCTACACAGCCAGTCTAATGGGGCCAAGTTTTGGGGAAACACTTTAGTTAAATATTCCCTAATGGAAATGGAAAGGAGCCAGGGTAACCGTGTAGTTTGTTTTTGATGCACTCAAAGTGTGGGTTGTTGCCAAATACGTATGTTGCTGTGTTTAAGTGGTTCGTCGTGACAACGCTTAACCTCAAGCATAATCTTGCGACGGCGAAAATTTTCAGTCTCGTCTCACTTTTCTTAGCAAGGAACACAGGCAAAAAAGAATATACTTTCTACAAACGGTCTGAAGGTCAAAGCTTAAGAAACGCAAAATTTGCTTAAAGGCATTAGGAAACGGAGAAACCTAAATAAATTGACACAATAAAGAAACAACAGAGAGCTTTTAAAAAAATACTTAAAACTAATTACGAGGCTACCTTGGGATTCCATTACGGAAAGGAATTGCGGGAGAGCGTAACTGCAAAACGTAATACGAACACTTTTAACATAATCTTCCTCATACGTACGGTGCTTGAAAAGGCTGCCTTCAATTTCTAGGAAGTATTTACCCGGCGAACTGTGAAGGAGCGGGCCGAGTTATTCGTTTGCTCACTTCATCCGTCTTCGAGGTGAATTTACACTGCCAGAACTCCGGCTGTCCGGATGCTGAGCTGTTGCTCAAATGCCATTTGCGGGTAGTGTAATTGATAGTAAATCTGTTATACAGGGTGTTGCACAAGTGATATAGGTACTCAGCCGAATGTTCGAAAAAAATAAGCTCGTAAAGTTATACCTAAACCGAAACCAAAAGTTGTTTATCATAAAAATGGTACCTACACTATACTTGAGTGGCTATATTTATTACAAGAGCTAAGCAGCAGAGACAATAATTTCCACGTGAAAGCCATAAAAGGCGAAGCTCGCGTGGAAAGCTAGCCTTATAAATATGTGAGTGAATTCAGGTTAATTTTAATAGCAGCAGCAGGGAAAAAATAATAATGCACATTGGACAAACTCCTTCAGTGGAAATTCTTGCATCGTGTATTCGGCCTTTACGTTTGAAAGTTGGCGCTTTAATATCGTCGGTGGCAAAAAAACGCAGTATTTCACTGCCGTCCACCGGCTGCCATCAGGTGCTTTTTACTGCCGACCTGATTTACTCGCTAACTTGATAATAGCCATTGAAGGACTCACTTAGGTACTACCGTCAATTTCACGACACTTGTTTAATGCCAAACTTTTGCTAATTACAAGTTTACGTTTTTGCTAACCGGATGTTACAGCAGTTAGTGCTGCTGACTATGGTAGCGAAGGACTTGGGTTCCATTATTGGTAAAATCTGATTCTTGTTTTAATTTAGCTACGATGTTTCCATTCCTTAGATTATTCTCATTATACGCTCGTTAGGCTGACCAATATTTTGGTACGGCAATGCTTTAGTGAGTGTGCGTGTAAATGATAATTAACAGAATGTTCATATTGGAATTAAGTACCTATTGTTTTATTACAGAAAAACATATTTAGATGGCGATTGTATTATTAGTGAAGAATTAACACAATTATTTTACAACAAATAGGTCATCAATAAAATTGATTGGGAATTTTTCCTTGTAAAATAAAAATGCTAGCCGTTTGCCGAAAAAAAGTATTCATAATAAGCTTACGCAATATGTGCGAGCAACTTAATAGCATGCAAGCTTAAAAAAGGCGTGGATTAAAAATTTTCATTAACAAGTTTTTTCGTTACTCCCAGTTCACCCGGGTTTTGTTTACGCAACTCGTTCTGTTTTTCATTTCGTACCTTTTTTGTAAATTGCGGTGTACAAAGTTGTTAGTGGCGTGTTTTGTTCCGATTTCGATAATTGACCTCCTTTCACCGAAATTGGAAATCGGAAAATACGAATCAATTCGACCGTTTAGCTTTGTTTTTTGGGGAGACTCTTTTGTACCTTTTCTGGGACAATAGTTACATTAAGAATAAGAAGTTTATATAGTTTGTTCTTCTTTTTAAAGAACTTTGTTTTATTTATTTTATTTATACCTAACTTTGTGTAACATAGTTATTTTATTGAAGTTTACGTGCCATTAAACCTGCCTTCACCTGTTATGTGAACCTTTCCCAAAATTTAATTATTTTTGAACTGATATGAAATTTGTTGAACTGAAAAATACCTACACAACAGTCTTCGGATTTTATCCAACCCAGGGCAATTGTAAAAGAGAACAACAATCACGACTATACAAA